>NW_020172818.1:8128518-8421040 GCF_003031525.2 Neophocaena asiaeorientalis asiaeorientalis
ACATATATGAACTTATTTTTAAATATATATTTATATATAATATGTATATAATTACAATATATATTAATTATACATATATATCTGTTTTAAAATATTATGAATAAATATAACTCTTAACACATTCATTTCCCAAACTTCCCAAGGAGATTGCGAACCTAGAGAATTTAATTGAGTTTGGAGTCTTTCTGGAATAACTAAAAGAGCAACCATTAAAGGGTAATGGGATGTCTCTATTAATCTGTAGCCTCCTCTGCATACTATTCTAATAAACAGCTCTGGTAGAGAGGAAACCAAAGCTAGTCTGTATAACATCAGGGCTCACAGATGGGGGAAAGCAAAGTGCTGTGCTCACTGAAGAAATATTTCCTTTTTTGAATTGGCTTTAGATGATATTATAATCAAAAATGGAAGAAGCACTTGTGGTTAATTTAACAGATCCGGTAGTGAAAGGACCTTTGGAAACATGTCCAAAGTTTTCATTATACAAATAGGGAAACTGCACAAATGGGGAAAATGAGTTGCTTGAACTCAAATCCTAAGAGTAAAATGTCACTTGTCTGTCATCTGTGGCCAAATAAGTCTATGCAGGTAGTTCTGAATTATAGTTATGACCCTTGGACTGTTTGCTAATGGCTGTTACAACTGGTAATGGCTCGTGGTATTTACCTTTCCAGGGGCTAACCTTTTAACTTGTAACAGAACATTGATGCGTAGGAAGAAGATGGTTTTGACTGTAAAATCAGCTCTACTCTAAGGCCATCTAGAAAACTGGATGGGCAGGGCCTCTTTACCTAGAGTCCTTGGAAGGACTTCAGCCTCTGATATTATATGAATTATTTTATGCACACAGGTTGTAGGTATGTGTGTTGGCAGAGGATCTGTTTATCCTGAACTCTTAGTTGGATAAGAGAGAAATTTTGAGCATAAAGGTAATTTATTGGCTTATTTTCCATGGGCTCATACGCGGGACAATAGTAGCTTCCAGAATGGCTGAATATGGTTGTTCTGTTTCTCACTTTCTCCACCCCTCAACTCAGCTTGCCTCTCACTTCATTCTGATTCAAGGTTCTTTGCACTTGGTGAACATAAAGGCTGCCAGCAACCCTGCACTCACACCTCCCAGCTTAGTACTACCGAGTAGAAAGAGAATGGCTCTCAGTCCCCTGCCTGGGTCACTCAGACATGCCTTCACCATTCACTGAGTTTAGGGCATTGAGCCACTCTTGTTGATCTACCTGGGTCACATCTGCACCCTGTGGCCCCACAGTGATATTGACAGTCTTACAGAACCACGTGGAGTGGGAGAGGAGTCCTGCACAGACCCCAGAAGAAGGGAGATGAGTAAATACACGGAGCAGGTAAAACTATAGCAAACATAGGCCACCATTCACCAGACGTTAAAAGGGTCTGTGATCAAAAAGATTAAGAACCTTAGGTATTCTTAGGGACAAAGGCCATATCATGGACTTCATACTAGGTCACATTAAACACTCTCCTGGCCTAACTTGAGAAGATGGAACATTTGGTTTTTATACAGGAATACATTTTTGCTTCATCCACACAAGTGTGCTTTGAGTACTTGCTCTGCAAACTAAGTGTGTTTGCGATTTCAGTTTCTTTTTAGAAGACATATTGCGTTTGGATTTACTTCATCTGCACAGTCTACTGATAAAGTCATTCCAAGTTACTTGGAACAAATAAAAACAATTCTGTGCTCTGTAAAATGTAAATTTCACACCATGTGATTTTATCACGGTCTGACTGTCTTTGACTGTGCATCCCTGAAAATTCACCATAATTTCCAACAGTCAGAACTCAGGAGAGTTCTAATCTGGGGAGTTCTCAAATGCACAGTTGTTGCATCCCTCACTCTCAGTGCCTGGGAACCCTATTGTAGTGCACGTACCAGGGGCTCAACACCTTTACAAAATTACATGGACACTCAACTTGTTTTGTCTTCCTTTTTGGAACTGAAAGAAGTGATATTTTAGGTCATTCTACAGAGGCGGGTAATCTCTCCCGGGATTGATAGAAAACACCTCCCCAGGAGAATGGAAATAGACAATGTTTTGTGTAGATGGGGTCCTTGAGGAGAAGGGAGTGAGCTTTAATTTCTACTAATTAGAAGATCTATTTTAATGCTCCACTGAACCCCTTTCTGATGGCCCATCAGGGTCCATGGAGAGAGATCTTAAACTCCAGGGCTTTCTGTGTGGGATGTCAAGTGGGATGGGATGGGGTGATGGAGCTACAAGGAAGAGGGAGAGAACCTGAATGTAGGGTGTCCTCTTTCAGGTGCTGGTCAACTCTCCTGTCTGAGTGGGAACAGTGCTGGGTCAATAGCCCACCAGCTGACCACTCCCACAGGGAGCTAAGTTCTGCCACTGGGAGAATTCTATCTGTTGTCTTCCCTCAGGACAACTGAAAGACTCAGGAGACCTAGGAGATAAAAACGCTGTCACTCTACTTGAGATGCTAAACTTAGCCTCTCGGAGTGCTTAGCTGGGATAGTGGGGGAGGGATACCACTGTTGCACAAGTTACATTTATCAGTTGAAAATCATAGTGAGTTGACTGGGCAGGAGAGTCTGCTGTCAGTGTAGGCACAATTCTCACCCATCTAGGGTGAGGATATCATGCTTTCCCCTAAATCACAGAGGCTGGAGCCTGGGAATGACATTTCCCAGAATTCCTTGCAGCAAGGTTCCAGATTAGATTTCATCAATGACCACAGGCACTAAGATGTGATTCACCAGGTGAACAGAGGCCAAATCAATATTATTCCTTCTCCAGCAGTGGTGGGCAGATGCATGAGTTTTGGCAAATGGGAGGCTTTGCGATGGTCTCCAGATGTTATCCTTGGATTACCTGTCTCTTTGCTGCCTGTGGTTATCTTCAGTGGTTGTTCTGTGACTGCAACTTGCTAATCCTCTAAAAACTAGTGGTGAATCTGAGATCTGGTGGAAGCTTTCCCTAACTCTCTCTTCTTCAGCTCTTCCAATGATTTTGTTAGAACCTATTTCCCTTCCTGTTTGAAATACCTACAGTGTATTTTTCTGACTAATTCTTGACTGCTACTAATAAGGTATAATGTGCACAAATGTCTCTGAGTAAGAGAAAATGTGAAAAATCAGATTTTTCAGAAAGACAAAAGCCCAAAGTGGGTTTTGGAAGAATGCCACCTGCTGTAAGTATTGCTTTCCATAAGGCAGTTATCTGGGGACAGAGCGTCCATCAGAATTTCTGGGCAATGGCTGTTTCATTTAAAAGAACATATTTAATATTAGAACATAATTTTATATTTGGAGTGCTTAAAAAAAAACCCCAAACAACCCAGGGTATTGTTTTGTTAATGCAAATTCCTGGAAGTTCAACAAAACTGGGTTGGTGGTACTTGGAAGACAGAAGTGATTCATGAGGATTTGAAGGAGAGAGGGCTGAGACCCCACAAGGAGGAATTTCAGAATCTGCAGTGGGCTTGGGTTACTCCCTTCCCTTTTTCTGTGCTTAAATGGTACCTTGCCAGTGGAGCCCTTGCTGAATGAACACTGTCAAACAGCACTTACCTCCACCTTCCGAGCCTTACCTGTCTCCCACCTCTGCTTCACTTTTCTTCATGGCACTCATCACCATCTAATAGACTATATCTCTCACTCGTTTTGCTTTTACTGTTTGTCTCTCCACTAGAGTCCATGAAGGTGGATATTTGTTGTGTTCACTGCTATATCCTCAGTGTCTTAACTGTGCTTGGCACCTAGAAGGCATGCAATAAGTTGTGGAACAAGTGAGTCCCACTACCCAGACCTGACCACAGGAAATGCTTTTTCTTTCCTTCTTTTTACAAATGTATTTAACATAGTTCTACATGGAGGATCTTAGGTTCTTTTTCATTAAAATAATTTATTTATTTTTTTTTACTTTTGTCATGAATTTTATTTATTTATTAAAATATTATTTTATATTGGAGCATAGTTGATTAACGATGTATTAGATTCAAGTGTACAGCAAAGTGATTCACTTATACACGTACCTAATCTGTTTCAAATTCTTTTCCCATTTAGGTTAGTACAGAATATTGAGCAGCATTCCCTGTGCTATACAGTAGGTTCTGGTTAGCTATTTATTTTAAATATAGCAGTGTGAAAAATTTTTAATTTTAAATTAAAAAAAAATTCCACTTAGCCCGGAGGAGGGCACCTCAATGGAAAAGAAAATGAAGATGCACATTTCCGCCACCCCCCACCCAAAACCTTTAGGTGTGGAGGGATGGGTGAGTGAAGCATGGTATGTAGCACTTCTGGCCCTGCCTCTTGCTTGGGACTCAGGCCAGTGCCTGAAAAGAGGAAGATGCACCAGTAAAAAAGTAACAAAGGCTGCAACATCACTGAAATGTCTGAAAGCTGCCACTTAGTAAGACAAAGGCATACAGGTGGTAGATATTTCTTCTGCATGAAGCTTCCCCAGGTTGGGAGGAGGCCACAGGGGTCTCCTGTCTCTGGAGCAGGAAGTGGCAGACATATCACCTGGCCAGGCCTGGCAGGAAAAGACAAAATGGCAGGCTGTGTCCCACGGCCCAGAGGACTGTGTTTCCAAACAACAGTCTGTGTGTTCGCAGGCACACAGGGGACACCCCGTGGAGACTTTCTGAACGGGTTGGGAGGAATTAGGAGGCAGGGGCTCCTTTAGAGCCTGACAATTCTGTTTTCTCACTATGATCGTGGACTCTAAGCCACAGATTAAACCTCTGCTGCTCGGACTCCTGTGATTGCACATACCAGTAGAGTGACCCCTCCTGCTGTCACCCACCTGTTCTCCTCTCTGTTAATATGACAACTTTGAGTACTGCTACTGCTACTACTGGGACTGTGTCGTACCAATTATGTTCTTGGTCCTTTTTAGTATCAGCCTTCAACAAAGTGATATTGTTTGGCCCTTATTCGGTGGTAAAGGCAAAACATAATTGGAGGTCTTAAATCTTACGGCAATACTCATGGATGAAATAGTCATCTAGAACAGCAATGTCTAATAGAACTTTCTGTGCTGTCCAACATGTAGACATGAGCACTTGAAATGTGGCTGGTGTGACTGAAGAACTGAATTTTAAAATTTATTTAATTTTTATTAATTTGAATTTAAAATTTTGGTAGCCACATATGGTAGTTCAGATCCAGAATGTGGTTACATGCTCTTTTTAGACTGTCATCTAAAAGAAAACATAACATTTAGATGAAAATTAAACTTTGGAGAACAGTGGTCTAGATGGCATCTGGATGCAACCCTTCTGTGCCTTTGCTTTTGCTCACCCTGTGATGATTTTGATGACTAACACTTGATATTTAGGAAGGGTTCCCAGGAAAGGGAAGACTTCTTATATCCACCCATCAGTAAGAGACTGATCCTCTGAGTGTGCTGAACAAGTTTCTCAACCTCAGAGACTAAGGACCAGACCCTGGACCCGATGCATTCCCAAAGGATGCTCCACTGAGGGCCACCAACTTTTTGGGTACCCTCTGATGTCACCTCATCAGCACTGTCTTTGACTTTCCTTTCAAAAGTTAACGGTACTCATGTAACTAAGAAGACTGGCACAACAGATTGAATTGTCATTTTAAGCCAGACACCATTCTAGGTGTTTCACTATGTCTCATTTTATCTAATTCAACTTTGCACGAGCAGTATTTTCATCCTTATTTTACACATGAGTAAACTGAGCCACTCTTTGCTGCTCACACAGCTAAAATGGGGCATTTGGCCTTGAGTTCAGGACTCTAGTTCCCAAAGACAGCATTTTTCCTCTGTGCTACCTGGCACCACAGCTGGTCTCAAAGCAGCCTGATGAAGGGCAGGAAACGTGGCTTGACCCACTAGTGCTGAAGTCAAAGGCACTTTTTAAGCAGCAAGATATGAACTTGGGAAATTCTGCATCCCAAAGCTGCATCCTCTGGACTTTTGGCTTCCATTTTATGGAGCACATGTTTAAAATGAAATTCCCTCCTGAGTTTTCTTGTTGAGCACTATTATTGTCTTGTGGAGATTTGTCAAAAGATGCTTGTTTCTACTGGGATCTTGTCTACAAAGGAACACTTTGTTGTTCACAGAGACTGTCCAGACTCCAGACCGGGAGCAACCAAGTCCCATTCTGGATGCACTAAGTGAGCGGAAGCCGGTTCTCTCCACGCACAGGTGACAGTTGGGCTCAGGCTTTGCTCAGCTGTCCGAATGCCAGAGCAATGATGGTGCCTTTTGCAGCTGTCCAACAAAAGAGACACAAGCCAGATATTTGGTTTGACTAGAGATTAGGGAACAGAGCAATTGCCATTTTCTCAGAAGTATGGACCCAGGGATGGTGGGTGGGTTACTGACAATAAGCAGAGGATGCTGTTGTGAAGAGGCATTTCCAGAGTATCACATGTGATGTCTTTGCTTTGAAGATGTGCTCATGTTACCTTGGTCTTCAGTCTGGGAGAATCCCTCCTCTGACTCTCTGTGTGTGATCTCGCTCCTTTGGGATTCCTCTGAACAGATTCTGGGTGGTGTCCTCGGAAGTGTGTCCACCTCAGATTTTACTCAGCAGCCAGTTGGGATCTGAGAGGAATTTTCTCTATTTGCCAAGGAGCCCTTTGTAGCAGCATGGGATGTGGTAGGAGAGCAAGGATTTTGTAGCTTGGCAGAGCTGGTGTTCATCCTGTTAGTGCCCCTGCTTAGCCATATATCTTGGGAGAGTCATTTCCGAATGGACCTTTGTGGTGGGGACTTCCGATGTTGGCCACATACAGTTCTTAGCCCATGCGAGGGCCACTCCTCACCATTACTTTTATTGTTGGGTGGGTCATATGATCAGTCCTGGCCAATGAGCTGTAAGCACAGGAGAGGTGTGTTACCTCCAGATTAAAGCATTTAACCTCCTGCGTGAGACCCTCATGTGCTCATATCCGCTGCTGTGCCCATGCTGGCAGCACCATGGGGGATGGGGGTTCCACAAGCCTGAGGCAGAATGAATCTCTGAATCATCTGCTCTGGTGTCACCTGAATCTACGGTGAGCTTTATGGGGAAAAAGAGCAAATGAGATGTGAGCATTTTTGTAACCAAAGTATAATTTTGCCTATTTCAATGAAAAACATCTTGTTTCTTTTCTGTACAGTGATAATACCAAAAAAAGACCAGGTAGTGTGTCCTACTGCATGTCCAGGCTGGTACTGAATCCTGGATGGACAAGCTCTCTTTAAGCCTCAGCATCACTTTGCAAGTAGTGGATGCTTTCACGTGGAGGGACAACTTGGAAGATGAGGTTAGTTAACAGTTTGATGGAGATTCTCTACCTGGCAAGCCCAATGCCCCAGCATAGGAGGAGTGGCCACATCAAAATCCTGATTCAGACATTTTAAGTAGGAAAAAATTCAGGCCGCCCTTTGAGAACCACTGTTTTAATATTTCAAATCTGTATCCACCAGGGCCTTCACACAGGGTGTTCTCTGCGCCACTATGCTTTTACCACAGATATTGTAGTAACTCACTCCTTGAGTACTTTCAAGTCTTTGCTTTCTCAGGGAAATTTATTCTGACCACCTCCTTTACATAGAAGTTACTGCCTCCCTACCCACCATGGCCACTCCAATTGTTCCTTACTCTGCTGTTTTTCCCACCCAATATCTCCTTAATATAGCTTCTTGTTTATTTGCTTGCCTACCTATTGTCTATATCCTTTTTTTTTTTTTTTGGCAGTACGTGGGCCTCTCACTGTTGTGGCCTCTCTTGTTGCAGAGCACAGGCTCCGGACGCGCAGGCTCAGCGGCCATGGCTCACGGGCCCAGCCGCTCCGTGGCATGTGGGATCTTCCCGGACCGGGGCATGAACCCGTGTCCCCTGCATTGGCAGGCGGACTCTCAACCACTGTGCCACCAGGGAAGCCCTGTCTGTATCCTTTAATAGAAGATATTCTATGTATTTAATAGAAGTATTCTGCTGGAAGACTTTGCATACATTAACATTGTCCATTAATACAAATATTAATAACTTGTTTAATGCTTGTAATAATGCAACCAGGCAAGTACATCTTATCTCTATATTACATATGAAGAAACTGAGCACAGATGGGTTAAGTGAATTGCTCAATGTCACACAGCTAGTAATCAGTAGAGATATTTCCAGCTAAGATCCAAAGCCTAGACACTTAACTATGCCTCAGTCCATCTGGGCTGCTATGAAGAATACCACAGATGGAGGGAATTAATAGACAAACATTTATTTCTCACAGTTCTGAATGAAGGAAGTCCAAGATCAAAGTACTGGCAGATTCAGTGTCTGGTGAGGACCCACTTCCTGACTTGCAGACAGCCTGTCTTCTTCTTGTCTCCTCGTATGGTGGAAGGTGGCATGGAGTTTTCTCAGCCCTCTTTATAAGGGCATTAATCTCATTCACTAGGGCTCCACTCTCATGATCTAATCACCTCCCCAAATCCCCACCTCAAAATACCATCACATTGGGGGTTAGAATTTCAACACATGAATTTTGGAGTGGGGGGACACAAACATTCAGTCTATTACAACTACCAAGAGAAGAATAACTGAAAGACTGAAATTTCTTGGAGTGGCTATATGGCTCTCATGTGGAAAGATTGTGGCATATGAGAGTGTGACCAGAAAGGATGAGTAGGCTTGGACATGTAGAGATTAGAAGAAAGAAGTGTTGTCCAATAAAATTCCCTGCGATGTTGGAAATGTTCTCTATCTGTACCATCCAATGTGGTAGCAACCGGCCAGATGTGCCATTTGAACACTTGACATGTGGCTAGTGTGACTGAGGGAATAAATTTCTAATTCTGTTTAATTATAATTAACTTAAATTTAAGTAGCTACACATGACTATTGGCAGTCATACTGGTCAGTGTAGGTCTAGGGAGCTCCAGCTTCATGGTCACGGTAAGAGCATCATGGGGAACAGCGAGCCTTTCATTCCTGGGTGGGACTGGGCTGAGTGAAGGGCATAAAATATGTAAGAGAGGAGGACTGATGGTTGTCAGACGATGGATGTCACAAGAGGAACTGAGTTTTATTTTGAAGGCATTGAAAAACTGGTCAAAATTCTGGATCTGGGACATAACCTGATAAGCCATGCACTTAGGGAAGAAACCGAACAGGAAGAATGGGAGAATGGACAGGTGGGGGCCTGGGAGGCCAGTTATGAAGCTCTTGCATTCAGAATTCCTTATGAGGAATTTTAGGATTGTTTTTAGGACTATTATACAAACCTGGAAAAAATAATTAGTAAATAAATTAATTGGGGTATTACGTTTCAATATTTTGGGTAGTATAGAGTTATTTGCTTAGTTTTATTTATAATATAAGGTTTAATATATTATAATTAATAATCATAATATTTCCATGCCACCACTTGCAAAGACTCATTGACTGACCCAGAATCTTAGCTCAAAGTCAAGGAGGCAAGGTCAGGTATTCATTTTGATTCAAGCAGTCATAGCTAGAGATGTAGAATCAAAAGGGCAAATACGATGGCCAGAGGCAGCCAGGTGGGGAGAGAAATTCCCAGAGACAAAAGATCCAAGTGACCTGACTTAGGCAGACGTATAGATGGTGGTTGTCGCAGTTAACTCTTGCTGCTCTGACATGAAAATATTGACTGAGCTTTGGTCCTGGTTGAGAAATGCAGAACCAACAGGCATTAATTCCATTGATAAACACAGATAGGAGTTCAAATCATGATTAGAGTTGACAGTCAGAATGTAAACAGAACCCTGACTGGTCAACTTTGCTAAATATTTGTTTCTGTTGAGCTCATTAACTTCTCTTAGGCCCACCTTCTGTAATATTTGCTCTAGACATAGGAATAGCAATTTCCCCTGGTTAGGATAGAGACTGCTCCTTTTTTTTTTTTTTTTTTTAAATTAACCTCTCTTGGAGTATAATTGCTTTACAATGCTGTGTTAGTTTCTGCTTTATAACAAAGTGATCGGCTATACGTATACATATATCCTCGTATCCCCTCCCTCTTCCATCTCCCTCCCACCCTCCCTATCCCACCCCTCTAGGTGGTCACAAAGCACCGAGCTGATTTCCCTGTGCTATGCAGCTGCTTCCCACTAACTATCAATTTTACACTTGGTAGCACATATATGTCAATGCTACTCTCTCACTTCGTCCCAGCTTCCCATTCCCCCTCCCTGTGTCCTCAAGTCCATTCTCTAAGTCTGCATCTATATTCCTGTCCTGCCCCTAGGTTCTTCAGAACGTTTTTATTTTTTTTCTTAGATGTAATAAATATGAGTTAGCATACAGTATTTATTTTTCTCTTTCTGACTTACTTCTCTCTGTATGACAGACTCTAGGTCCATCCACCTCACTACAAATAACTCAGTTTCATTTCTTTCTATGGCTGAGTAATATTTCATTCTTTATACATGCCACATCTTCTTTATCCATTCATCTATTGATGGACACTTAGATTGCTTCCATGTCCTTGCTACTGTAAATAGTGCTGCAATGAACATTGTGGTGCATGTCTCTTTTTGAATTATGGTTTTCTCAGGGTATATGCCCAGTAGTGGGATTGCTGGGTCATATGGTAGTTCAATTTTTAGTTTTTTAAGGAACCTCCATACTGTTCTCCATAGTGGCTGTATCAATTTATATTTCCACCAGAGTGTAGGAGGGTTCCACTTTCTCCACACCCTTGCCAGCATTTATTGTTTGTAGATTTTTTGATGATGGCCATTTTGACCAGTGTGAGGTGAAACCTCATTGTGGTTTTGATTTGCATTTCTCTAATGATTAACAATGTTGAGCATCTTTTCATGTGTTTGTTAGCAATCTGTATGTCTTCTTTGGAGAAATGTCTATTTAGGTCTCCCACCCATTTCTGCATTGGGTTGTTTGTTTTTTTGATATTGAGCTGCATGAGCTGCTTGTATATTTTGCAGGTTAATCCTTTGTCAGTTGCTTCATTTGCAAATATTTTCTCCCTTTCTGAGGGTTGTCTTTTCGTCTTGTTTATGGTTTCCTTTGCTGTACCAAAGCTTTTAAGTTTCATTAGGTGCCATTTGTTTATTTTTGTTTTTATTTCCATTTCTCTAGGAGGTGGGTCAAAAAGGATCTTGCTGTGATGTATGTCATAGAGTGTTCTGCCTATGTTCTCCTCTAAGAGTTTTATAGTGTCTGGCCTTACAATTTAGGTTTTAATCCATTCTGAGTTTATTTTTGTGTATGGTGTTAGGAAGTTTTCTAATTTCATTCTTTTACATGTACCTGTCCAGTTTTCCCAGCAGCACTTATTGAAGAGGTTATCTTTTCTCCACTGTATATTCTTGCCTCCTTTATCAAAAATAAGGAGACCATATGTGTGTGGGTTTATTTCTGGGATTTCTATCCTGTTCCATTGATCTATATTTCTGGTTTTTTTGCCAGTACCATACTGTCCTGATTGCTGTAGCTTTGTAGTTTAGCCTGAAGTCAGGGAGCCTGATTCCTCCAGCTCCGTTTTTCTTTCTCAAGATTGCTTTGGCTTTTTGGGGTCTATTGTGTTTCCATACAAATTTTGCAATATTTTGTTCTAGTTCTGTGAAAAATGCCATTGGTAGTTTGATAGGGATTTCATTGAATCTGTAGATGGCTTTGGGTGGTATAGTCATTTTCACAATATTGATTCTTCCAATCCAAGAACATGGTATATCTCTCCATCTGTTTGTATCATCTTTAATTTCTTTCATCAGTGTCTTATAATTTTCTGCATACAGGTCTTTTGTCTCCTTAGTTAGGTTTATTCCTAGGTATTTTATTCTTTTTGTTGCAGTGGTAAATGGGAGTGTTTTCTTAATTTCTCATCAGATTTTTCATCATTAATCTATAGGAATGCAAGAGATATCTGTGCATTAATTTGTATCCTGCTACTTTATCAGTTCATTGATTAGCTCTAGTAGTTTTCTGGTAACATCTTTGGGATTCTTTATGTACAGTATCATGTCATCTGCAAACAGTGACAGCTTTAGTTCTTCTTTTGTGATTTGGATTCCTTTTATTTCTTTTCCTTCTCTGAAACTTCCAAAATGATGTCGAATAATAGTAGTGAGGGTGGGCAACCTTGTCCTGTTCCTGATCTTAAAGGACATGGTCTCAGTTTTTCACCACTGAGAATGATGTTTGCTGTGGGTTTGTCATATATGCCATTTATTATGTTGAGGTAAGTTCCCTCTATGCCCACTTTCTGGAGAGTTTTTATCATAAATGGGTGTTGAATTTTGTTGAAAGGTTTTTCTGCATCTATTAAGATGGTCAAATGGTTTTTATCCTTCAGTTTGTTAATACAGTGTAGCACATTGATTGATTTGCATATATTGAAGAAGCCTTGCTTTCCTGGTATTAACCCCAATTTATCATGGTGTATGATCCTTTTAGTGTGCTGCTGGAGTCTGTTTGCTAGTATTTGGTTGAGGATTTTTGCATCTCTGTTCATCAGTGATATTGGCCTGTAGTTTTCTGTTTCTGTGACATATTTGTCTGGTTTTGGTATCAGGCTGATGGTGGCCTCGTAGAATGAGGTTGGGAGTGTTCCTCCCTCTGCTATATTTTGGAAGAGTTTGAGAACGATAGGTGTTAGCTCTTCTCTAAATGTTTGATAGAATTCACCTGTGAAGCCATCTGCTCCTGGGCTTTTGTGTGTTGGAAGATTTTTAATAACAGTTTCAATTTCAGTGCTTGTGAGGGTCTGTTCATATTTTCTGTTTCTTCCTGGTTCAGTCTTGGAAGGTTGTGCTTTTCTACGAATCTGTCCATTTCTTCCAGCTTGTCCATTTTATTGGCATATAGTTGCTTGTAGTAATCTCTCATTTTCCTTTGTATTTCAGCAGTGTCAGTTGTTACTTCTCCTTTTTCATTTCTAATTCTGTTGATTTGAGTCTTCTCCCTTTTTTTTCTTGTTGAGCCTGGCTAATGATTTATCAGTTGTTGTTTTTTTTATCTTCTCAAAAACAGCATTTAGTTTTATTTATCTTTGCTATTGTTCCCTTCATTTCTTTTTCATTTATTTCTGATCCGATCTTTATGATTTCTTTCCTTCTGCTAACTATGGGATTTTTTGTTCTTCTTTCTCTAATTGCTTTAGGTGTAAGTTTAGGTTGTTTAGTTGAGATATTTCTTGTTTCTTGAGGGAGGATTGTATTGCTATAAACTTTCCTCTTAGCAATGCTTTTGCTGCATCCCATAGGTTTTGGGTGGTCGTGTTTTCATTGTCATTTTTTTCTAGGTATTTTTTGATTTCCTCTTTGATTTCTTCAGTGATCGCTTGGATATTTAGTAGTGTATTGTTTAGCCTCCATGTGTTTGTATCTTTTACAGTTTTTTTCCTGTAATTGATATCTAGTCTCATAGTGTTGTGGTCAGAAAAGATACTTGATATGATTTAAATTTTCTTAAATTTACTGAGGCTTGATTTGTGACCCAAGATATGATGTATCCTGGAGAATGTTCCGTGAGCACTTGAGAAGAAAGTGTATTCTGTTGTTTTTGGATGGAATGTCCTATAAATATCAATTAAGTCCCTCTGGTCTAATGTGTCATTTAAAGCTTGTGTTTCCTTATTTATTTTCACTTCAGATGATCTACCCATTGGTGAAAGTGGGGTGATAAGTCCCCTACTATTATTGTGTTACGGTTAATTTCCCCTTTATGGGTGTTACCATTTGCCTTATGTATTGAGGTGCTCCTATGTTGGGTGCATAAATATTTACAATTGTTATATCTTCTTCTTGGATTGATCCCTTGATCATTATGTAGTGTCCTTCTTTGTCTCTTGTAATAGTCTTTATTTTAAAGTCGATTTTGTCTGGTATGAGAATTGTTACTCCAGGTTTCTTTTGATTTCCATTTGCATGGAATATCTTTTTCCATCCCCCCACTTTCAGTCTTTATGTGTCCCTAGGTCTGAAGTGGGTCTCTTGTAGACAGCATATATATGGGTCTTGTTTTTGTATCCATTCAGCCAGTCTATGTCTTTTGGTTGGGGCATTTAATCCATTTACATTTAAGGTAATTATTGATATGTGTGTTCCTATTACCATTTTTTCTTAATTGTTTTGCTTTTTTTTTTGGTCTTTCCCTTCTCTTATGTTTCCTGCCTAGAGAAGTTCCTTAGCATTTGCTGTAAACCTGGTTTGGTGGTGCTGAATTCTTTGAGCTTTTGTTTGTCTGTAAAGGTTTTAACTTCTTTGTCAAATCTGAATGAGATTCTTCCTGGGTAGAGTAATCTCGGTTGTAGGTATTCCCCTTTCATCACTTTAAATATGTCCTGCCACTCCCTTCTTGCTTGCAGAATTTCTGCTGAAAGATAAGCTGTTAACATTATGGGGATTCCTTTATACGTTATCTGTTGCTTTACCCTTGCTGCTTTTAATATTTTTTCTTTGTATTTAATTTTTGATAGTTTGATTAATATGTGTCTTGGCGTGTTTCTCCTTGAATTTATCCTGTATGGGACTCTCTCCACTTTCTGGGCTTGATTGACTATTTCCTTTCTCATGTTAGGGAAGTTTTCAGCTATAATCTCTTCAAATATTTTCTCAATCCCTTTCTTTTCCTCTTCTTCTTCTGCAACCCCTATTATTTGAATGTTGGTACATTTAATGTTGTCCCAGAGGTCTCTGAGACTGTCCTTAATTCTCATCATTCTTTTTCCTTTATTCTGCTCTGTCACAGTTACTTTGACTATTTTCTCTTCCACATCACTTATCCGTTCTTCTGCTTCTGTTATTCTGCTATTGATTCCTTCTAGAGAACTTGTAATTTCATTTATTGTGTTGTTCATCATTGTTTGTTTGCTCTTTAGTTTTTCTATGTCCTTGTGAAACATTTCTTGTATTTTCTCCATTCTATTTCCAAGATTTTGCATCGACTTTACTATCATTACTCTGAATTCTACTCTTTTCAGGTAGACTGCCTATTTCCTCTTCATTTGTTTGGTCTGGTGGGTTTTTACCTTGATCCTTCATCTGCTGCATATTTCTCTGTCTTCTCATGTTGTTTAACTTACTGTGTTTAGTGTCACCTTTTGGCAGTCTTCAGGTTCTTAATTCCCATTGTTTTTGGTGTCTGCCCCCAGTGGGTGAGGTTGGTTCAGTGGCTTGTGTAGGCTTCCTGGTGGAGGAGACTGGTGCCTGTGTTCTGGTGGGTGGGGCTGGATCTTGTCCTTTTGGTTGGCAGAGCCATGTCTGATGGAGTGTTTTGGGGTGTCTGTGAACTTAGTATGACTTTAGGCAGCCTCTCTGCTAATGGGTGTGGTTGTGTTTCTGTCTTCCTAGTTGTTTGGCCTGGGGCCTCCAGCACTGGATCTTGCTGGCCTTTGGGTGGAGCTGGGTCTTAGTGTTGAGATAGAGATCTCTGGGAGAACTCTTCCCAATTGATATTACATGGGGCTGGGAGGTCTCTGGTGGTCCAGTGTCCTGGACTCAGCTCTTCCACATCGGAAGCTCATGCCTGACACTCGGCCAGAGCACCAACACACTGCCAGCCACATGGCTCAGAAGAAAAGGAAGAAAAAAAGGAAAAAAAAAGTGCACAATCAGAACCCTACCACAAATGGTAAAAGCAACACTCAACAGGCAAAATCACACAAAGAAACATACACATACACACTCACAAAAAGAGAAAAAAGGAAAAGAAAATTTAAAAATATATAAAAGAAAATAATAAAAAAATAAAAAAGAAGGGAGCAACCAAACCAATAGACAAATCTACCAGTGATAACAAGCACTAAAAACTAAACTAAGATAAACATAAAAACCAGAAACAAATCAGGCACAGAAAGCAACCCCCCAAGTCTACAGTTGCTCCCAAAGTTCACCACCTCAATTTTGGGAACATTCGTTGTCTATTCAGGTATTCCACAGATGCAGGGTTCATCAAGTTGACTGTGGGGACTTAATCTGCTGCTCCTGAAGCTGCATGGAGAAATTTCCCTGTCTCTTCTTTGTTTTCACAGCTCCAGGACTTCATCTTTGGTTTCGGCCCTGCCTCTGCATGTAGGCTGCACTCAGGCATCTGTTCCCTGCCCAGAAAAGAGGGAGTTAAAGCAGCAGCTCATTAGGGCTCTCTTGCTCTCTCAGGCCAGGGAGAGGGAGAGGTACAGTAATCATAATTGGAATGTGGGTCAAGCCTGTGGCAGCAGAGGTCAGTGTGACATTTAAACAGCCTGAGGCACACTGTGTGTTCTCCCAGGGAAGTTGTCCCTGGATCTTGGGACCCTGGCAGTGACGGGCTGCACAGGCTCCAGGAGGGGTGTGGGTAGTGACCTGTGCTTGCACACAGGAGTCTTGGTGGCAGTGGCAGCAGCATTAGCGTTTCATGCCCATCTCTGGGGTTCAAGCTGATAGCTGAAGCTCATGCCTGTCTCTGAGCTCACTTAGGCAGTACTCTGCCTTCTGTGGGCACATGGAACAGTAATCCACTCTCCTCACGCACCCAGAAATGATGGTTTCTTGCCTCTTCGGCAGGTCCAGACTTTTTCCTGGACTCCTTCCCTGCTAGCTGTGGTGCACTAGCCCCCTTCAGGCTGTCTTCACGTAGCCAACCCCAGTCCTCTACCTGAGGTCTGACCTGCAAAGCCCGAGCCTCAGCTCCCAGCCCCCACCTGCTCTGGTGGGTGAGCAGACAAGCGTCTCAGGTTGGTGAATGCTGGTCGGCACTGATCCTCTGTGTGGGAATCTCTCCACTTTGCCCTCTGCACCCCTGTTGCTGTGCTCTCTTCCATGGCTCCAAAGCTTCCCCCCACACCCACCCTCTGTCCCCACCAGTGAAGGGGCTTCCTAGTGCATGGAAACATTTCCTCCTTCACAGCTCCCTCCCAGAGGTGCAGGTCCCATCCCTATTCTTTTGTCTCTGTTTTTTCTGTTTTCTTTTGCCCTACCCAGCTACGTGGGGATTTTCTTGCCTCTTGGGAAGTCTGAGGTCTTCTGCCAGCATTCAGTAGATGTTCTGTAGGAGTTGTTCCACGTGTAGATGCATTTTTGATGTATTTGTGGGGAGGAAGGTGATCTTCACGTCTTCCTCCTCTGCCATCTTGAAGGTTATCTCAAGACTGCTCCTTTTATTCTGTAAGTTACAGGGAAAGGTTCAGGGCACTTAAGGGTATAGTGCAATAAGACCTGAGATGATTTTTCAACATAATTGAAGAAGTGTAGAAATGAATTCCACATGTTGATAATCACTCCTCACATTCTTTTTTCTTTTTAATATACTTTTTAATAAATTACCTTTTCTTTTTTAAAAAATTGTATTTATTTATTTATTTTTGGCTGCATTGGGTCTTCGTTGCTGTGTGCAGGCTTTCTTTAGTTGTGGCAAGTGGGTTTCTCATTGCTGTGGCTTCTTTTGTTGCAGAGCATGGGCTCTAGGCATGCAGGCTTCAGAAGTTGTGGCATGTGGGCGCAGTAGTTGTGGCTTGTGGGCTCTAGAGCACAGGCTCAGTAATTGTGGCCCACGTGCTTAGTTGCTCCACAGCACGTGGGATCTTCCTGGACCAGGGATTGAACCCGTGTCCCCTGCATTGGCAGGCAGATTCTTAACCACTGCACCACTAGGGAAGTCCCTTCTCCTCACATTCTTGACTATCTTGTTAAAAGGTGCTGAAAATTAATGATACAGTAATAGTAGTAAATACAAATAGAGCTCTGCAAATCCAAGTTTGGTGAGAGTGGAGGCCAGTCCATTGTTAAAATACACCATGACCCCACATGTTTTAGGAGGGAGACAGTCACTCTCCCATTTCAAAAATGCTCTAAATCCTATAAGGCACCAGGTGGTAAAAGTGCTACATTTGCCACTCATAGAGTTAGGGCTTTTTTTTTTTTTTTTATCAGAGAATGTAGGTTTTCAGGATGTGGGCTCTATCAGTGTAAGGCCAAGATGGGAAGAGACAAGGAAGAGGGATTAAATACCAAAAGTGAAGCAACAGCATTTTTTGCTTTGCTAGATTCACATAAAGGTTATACATACTTTTCTTCACTTAAATTGTCTTCACAGCGTTATCTATTGTTCACTTACTTATTCAACAAATATTTCTTGAATATCCACTATGTGACACAACTATTCTAAGTAGTTGTGTCATATCAGTGAGTGGAGCAAAAATATCCTTACCTCCTTTGTGTTTTCATGTTAGGGTGTGTTGGCACCTTAACATGAAAAGACAAACAATACACACAAAAAATAACTTATATAGTGTGTTAAAGGTGATACTTTGGAAAAAGAAAAAAGTAGGGCAGGTTTAGGGTTCCAGGGTTCCTCCAGGTGGATTGGGTTACAATTTAAAATATAGTCATCAGGTTAGGACTTATTGAGAAGATGACAGTTGAGTAAAGACTTAAAAGAGGTGAGAGAGGTGATGGCTGGAGTATCTGGGGGAACAGCATTCCAGGCAGAGGGAACAGCCAGTGTGAAGGCTCTGATGCAGGAGAGTGTCTAGACTCTTCAAGCAACATCAAAGAGGCCAATGTATTTGGAGAGAAGTGACAATAGGGAGAGTCAAAGATGAAGTCGGAGAAATAATAGAAGGGGTGTGCAGAGTGTGGGGGGTGGGTTGTGCAGGGATTTCGAGGCCACTGAAAGGTCTTTTTGACTTTTACTCTGTGTGAAAAGAAGAGCCATTGGAAGATTGTGAGCTAAAGAGTGACATAATCTGACCCATGTCATTTTTGGAGGCCTATTTTACATACAGTAAAATGCACAGATCTGAAGAGTATCATTTGGTAAGTTTTGAAAAATGTGAAATCCGTGAAACCATCACCCAAGTCAAGATATAGAATATCTCCCTTAGTCTTGAAATTTCCATCATCACCCTTTATTATTTTTTCTATTTTAGTTGGGTTTCATTCTTCTTTTCTTTAGTTTCTAGAGGTGGTAGTTTAGATCACAAGTTGGAAAACATTTTCTGTCAAGGGCTAGATAGTAAATATTTTAGGTTTTGGAGGCCATACACTCTTTGTTGCAATTACTCAACACTGCCATTGTAGCACAAAGCTGTCATAGGACATATGTAATCAAATAAATATGGCTGAATTCCAATAAAACCATTAACAAAAATAGACAGCAGACTGGATTTGGCTTTTTGGCCATAGTAGTTTGCTGACCCTTGGATTAGAGCACTGATTTTGAATCTTCCTTCTTTTTTGTTTTTGCTATTATATTTTTCAGTTCTAAAATATCCATTTGATTCTTATTTCTTTGCTGAGACTATTTTTTCATTTGTTTCAAGACTATTTGTAATTGCTTATTGAAGCATTCTTGCAATGGCTGCATTAAAATCTTGGGCACATAATTCTATCATCCTGGTGTGGGCATCTGTTGACTGTCTTTCTCATTTAAGTTGAGATTTTCCAGGTTCCTTTCTCCTGGGAGAAAGAGAGATTTTTTTTTTTTGATCGAAACCTAGACTACTTGGGAATTATGTTATGAACATCTGGATCTTTTTTCAGTCTTCTGTTTCATCAGCCTCCTCTGACACTACTCTGGTGGGAGAGGAGAGCACTGCCCTATGGCTCCCAGGTGGAGGTGGAAGTCTAGATCTTCCATTCAGCCTCAGCTGATACCATCCTGGCTGAGAGATGCAGGGGTGTTTGAGGTTTTCTGCTCATCAGGGGGCCTCCACCGACACTGCAGAGTGGTATTGTTATTGCTGGGCAATTGTGAAAGTCCTGGTTCTCTACTAGGTCTCATCTGGCTCTGAGCAGCAGGGCTGGGGTGGGTCGCCTCTCTACTGCCAGGTAGGGGTGGAACTTCAGGCTCCTAGAGCTCATTACTACCCAGGAGAGATGAGTGTCTCTTTTCTTTAATTTGCCTTCTCTGATACCATCCTGGGGGAGAAGGTGGATGTCTTGTGAGGGTGGAAATGTAGGCTCCCCACTTGGCCTTGGTGGTGGTGGTAGGAGAGGCGTGCAGGTTTTTCTGTTTGGCTGGAGTAGTACAGTTAGCATCTAAAAGTTTCCTTTCTTGTTAGGCTGCCTCTCGTTTGGTCCTTTGGTTAGTTTTTTGTCTGCACTTCTTGGAGTTTGGACTTCCTGCCTTCTCTGCACTGTCTGGAATACCTGAAAACCCAGGGACTTCACTGCCATGTTGTCCTTTGGGGTCTGAGGTCTCTAGTCAATCTGCCTTCTTCTCTCCATCTTAATATTCCTAATTACCAGCGCACAGTTGAACTTCAATCCCCTTAGCTCACTTACTTGCCTCCCATGTGGCCAGCTTACCTGGATATCTTCAGCCCTTATCACTCCCCTGCATAGAACCACTGTCCTGCTAGTTTTAATGACTCATAGGTTGCTACACTTCCTTCTGTGTTTCTCCTCCGGGTCTTTGTTGAGGCTATTTTGTCTGCCCGGAGGGATTTCCTCAGCAGAGAATACCTCCTCTTTCAAAACCCTGCTTAGCAGAGCCTTTAGGGATCCTCCCAATGTAGAATAAATCTCTGTCTTCACTATTCCCCTGGAGTACATTGTAAATACCTCCATTCTAGAACATCAACATGTAAGCCAATAAAGTCTCCACCGTGTGCTGGGTACAGTGCCAGGTGCCAGTACTCACAGGACAATCATATTCAGTCTTCTCTCTCAAGGAGTTTGCAGCCTGGTCTTCTTACCACACTGCAATGGAAATTTTAGTTTACATGGCTGTCTCCTGCTAGACCTAATGAAGACAGATCTATGTCTATGTCTTCTATTGTTTTTGTTCTACAAGTATCTAGCATCAGACATGACACATAATAGAGGCTTAAACGCTTGAAAAATCTAGTTATGCTAAGAGTACGACCTTCACTCTTGGGGCTTATTGCCAACAACAGTGGATTTGAGATTCCATGAATACCAAGCAGAGGATTCATCACCATGGATGTGATGAAATGCAAGCCACAATGTTTGAATGTTTGTACTCTCAGGAATCAAAAGTAGTTCTATGTTCTAGAATTATCCTTAGAATCATACATTGTAGGAACTTATCTCAGAGATCAGTTAATTAATCCAATATTTCTAAAAGTGTGCTTATTTTGGACTGATGGCTTTTAGTGGTAGATGGATGAATTTTTTAATAGTTATATATTTTGAATGTACATTAGAAAAATATACATGGAATGCTCATGACATCATTGTTTAACAAGTGAGCAAGTATAAAGGCAAACATGAGATAATCATATTTCAAATAATAGAATAGCTAAGATGAAGACATGGTAAAGATCATGAAGGTAGTGCATGAAGGCGAACAGTTTGCTTACTTTATAGATGACTAAACCAAGGCAAGGAAGAGTTTTGCTCAAGGTCCCACAGCTTGAGAGTGGCTGAGCAGGAATGAACTCTCTGACCACCTTGGACTCCAGCTAGAGAAATTGCATCTTTAACTCCATGTAGTGGTAGAGAAGGACAGACTGGAGAGTAGGAATTTGCGTGTGGGCACCAGGTAGCCTGTTTGGAGCCATAGAAGAGTGTGGGAAAGAAGGAGGAAACCAAAGGGAACAGAGAGGGATGGAGTGTGATAATAAGCCTTCAGTTCTGTCTGGCCTGTGAACAACGGCAGTGTGTGGCCTTGCCCTGATTACTGCTCCTCTCTGCGGGGGGTAGTGTGGAAGCTTCACTTCAAGAGAGGCTGCTGCCCTTAGCTGCACACTAATGCCAATGGACCCTGGTATGAGCAAAGGGCCAAGTAAGAGATTTTTTTTCATTCATTACCAGACAGTGTCTCTTTTTTATTTTGTTACACCATGTAGTACTCTTTTGTACCTTTAGATTGGAGGTCTGTTCTCATCCCACTGGGGAAACTTTTCTTTGGAGATTGGATTGAGAGGGATAGAAGAAAAGAATCCCATTATCTTTCTGCTCCCACCTCACTTTTGTTAAAGACTGCAACAAAGAACAAACCTGGTTTCCCCAAAACAAGTTCCTAAGAGAAATCTGACCTTGTCTGAAGAGGTGTGAGCTATCTGAGCACTGAAGTTGACTATCTCTTCTTGGAGTGAATGTTGTTTGGGGTTCCTTGATTTCTGTGGAAGGATATCTTCTTGAATGGTTGGATCTTTTAAGCCAGGATTTAGTGCAGAAAAGCCTACCCACCAGGCTCTCACCAAAGAACATTTCTTTTTTTTTTTCCATTTGTTCAACAGATACGTGTTGAGCACCAACCACTTGTCAGATGCTATCTTGGGCCCTAAGGATGCCATGGAGGAAAAGATACATATTGTTCTTTCATTCTAGTAGGGAGACATTAATACCCCAATAAAGTCAGGAATAGATCATGTATAGCTTGTGATCAGTGCCGTGGAGGAGAGACACCAGGGATGAATTGGAGAATTACAGGAGAGGCCTGGTTTAGAGGGGCAGACCCACAGGAGGAAGAAACTGTAGGTTGAGACCTGAAATGTAAGGGGGCAGCTACCACGTGAGAAGCTGCTGGTCGAGTCATCTGGGCAGAGTGAGCGAGCAAGCACAAAGGGTTGGAAGTGGGAGAAAGATTGGCACCTTTCCCGAAGGCCAGTGTGGCTGGAGTGTCATCGTGCAGAGTGGGTGGGAGGGAGTGGCCTGGGGTGTAGACAGGAACCAGATGGTGCTGGTCTCTGCAGGCTCTGGTGAGGAGGTTGGGCTTTCTTGGAAAAGTAGTGGGAAGCCACTGAAAAGCTCAGCACCAGTGGACAGTGAGTGCTCAGGGATGAGGAGAAGGTCCAGGCAGCCCTGCTCCAGGCTGACTCAAACCCAAGCATCAGTAAGTTGTACAGAGGCTGTGTCATCCTGTCCTTTCCATCCTCCTGGATTTTGAGTGATACTTCCATCTTTTAGAGTGGGACTCTCTGAGAGATAACCTTGTAGACCTCATTATATAAAACGAATCTTGCTTAAGGTTATAAAGCATTGTTTGAAATAACTCCAATGAGAAATTTCTTCACAGTCTAACAACAGGAAAAAGTCTTCCATCTTCTGAAGAACAATATGTTATCTTTTCCTTCTCTCTGACAGAAGGAATTACAAAACTGCCTCTGGTTGCCTTTCCCCTTTGGTTGCCAGGATACTTGGGGTGAAAATCTATGGTCCCCAGATAGCTGAGATGTAGCCCTTCATGACCTAAATATTTTGATTCCATTTCCCACTCTTGGTCTTGACATCTAGTTGAAAAAATTATAATCTTCTTGGTCCTGACTTTTTTCACATCCTTTCTATATTGAAGCAGGCATAATTTTTTTAAAAAAAGCTCACTTCCCCAAATGGTCCTCTGAATCAATATGCTGTCCTGCTGCAGCTCCAGCCAGTGCCCCTCCCATTTTTTGGCTTTCCAAATTCTCATCCTTTGAGGCTCAGGGAGGTGCCACATCCTCTAAGAGCTCTTCCAGATTGTTACTCTTCTCCAAACCCCTGCAACTCTTCTGGTGCGTACCACATTGTTTAGTCTCAAGCCCTGACTCATATTTTTCTTGTGTGTGTCTTCCCTTTCTAATGAGATTTTATTTTAAAATTCAGAGACAAGCATTTGATAAAACTAACATTAATTAAGTTCCTTGTAGGTGCAAGGTCCAAACAAAAATTTACTTCCTAATGCTCACAACTAACCTGTGAGGAAGGGGTGGTTTATTCTTGTTTACAGACAAGAAAACTGAGGTTTAGAAGTTGCCTGTAAATGTGACCAGAGGGCAAGTGGGTAGAACCAGGATATACACCCTGTCTGGCTCCAAAGTCTGTTTTCTTGGGGCCACACTACTCCTTATGTTTGTGAGGTCATTGTGAGGCCCAACAAGCACTGCCTTTCACATAACCATAGGGCCAGCTCCCACCTGCTCTCTGCCACTAGAAATTCTTCCAACAGAGAGTAGGTTTTCATTTAGGGCAAGAAACCAGATTTTAGTTCAAATAACTCTCCCCAAATCCCACTCAACACTTCAACATAGAGTTATCAGGCATGTAATGAGCACTGGTTTTCATCTCTTTTGCAGGGGAGGATACAGAGGTCTCTGACCCATGGTCTCTGTCCCCAGAGGGCCCACAGTCAAGTGCTCAGAGCGGATCCCTTTCTGAGCATCTGCTTTGACGTAGGGGGCAGTGGAAAGGCTACTGCCCTTGTTAAAGTGGCAGAGAGACAGGAGGAGGGAGAGAAGATGTTGCTCAAGGCCTGGGTTGTTCTTTAATTTATTCATGGAGAGAGAATCAGAGAGAATAGAAAGGACAAATGGCCAGGAAATTGCTTGAAAAGTTCTGTGCATCATATGGATGCAAAATGTTGTTACTTTTTCAAATGGTCACTTTCCAGCAAAGGCACTTGACGGCAGTTTCAGGCTGTGCTTTTCAAAGTACATCCCAGATTCTCCCTCCATTTGAATCATCCACCATAAGAAATGCAGGTTCTTGACCCATTATAGACTTATAGAATCAGAAATTCTGAAGATAAGACTCAGAAATTCATTTTTCTACCTCTCCTCAACTAATTCTCATGTACCTAAAAGATTTAGCATCATAGGTATTGGGAAAAACACCAACACCAAGATGGACACACCTTAGGGTATCAAAAATGTAAGCTATCTCAGAATCTGAGAGGCTATTGGTGGACATTGGTGAGGCAGGGGTCAACATGAGTGTACCAGGAGTGGGTGGAGCCAGTGGGTAGAATGTACATGACCATGGCCAAGTCAAGAAATCCAAGTTTAATTTAAAAAGTAAACATGGGGCTGGAAATTGGAGGAGCAGTTATTGGTATGGAGGCAAGACGCAAAGTCAGGAGCAAAGTGAGAAGGCCTACGATGAGCCCAGAGATTGGGCCTGGAAGGAGGAAAGCTGGTAATGACCTCCATTGACAAGGCATGTGCAGCGGGCTGGGCTGGTTTGACTGGAACAGAAGCTCTCTGAGAGCCAAATCCTGTCTATAGGGGATTAGCCCAGGGTGATCATGCTAGAGATACAAGTTTGATTCCTATCCAGCCTCAAGCCTGGGAAGGAGGCCTAGTGGCTGGGGCCCCCCTCTGCAAGACCAGCCTTTCTTTGTTCTCACCAGTTCCTGCCCTCTTACTTCTGAGTCCTCCTCACCACCACGTAGGTGGCAATTGATCCATAATGGACATGTTTTTATTAGAGTAATGGTACCACTTTCTGCAGAAAAGAGCAATGCAATTTTGTTAATGAAAGTCATGTGTTGAGACAGGGGTGGATGGGAACTTCTGGGTCTGGTTTGGCCCCGGCTCAAAACCTTCCGGGAAAACACAAACTTTCGGGGCCACACCCAGAAAGTCCTATTTACCTCTGTCAAGCCCATCTGCTTTGCATTAGAGCAATAATAACAATCGTCTCGCAGTGCCCTTTCATAAATATAAAACGTCCAATAAAATAGTTATTAAGAGGTAATCAATGGTGCTTATATTTTCTTTTGGGAGGACATTGATGGTGAATTTGTGCACAGTCCCATGACCATTCTGTGTGACTGTCCAAAGTCCACTTTGCTCCTTGGTCCTTGGTAGGTCAGAGAGCAGGACGCCTAAGAGTTCCTTCCTATGCCAGGGAAGCAACTCTGTGGATCCTCTTACTGGAGAGGAGAGAGAAGACCGACTCCAGGATTGGCCCAGGGAAAACCCACACCTGCCTAATAGCTTTAAGGTTGGTATTAAATGAACTAACATTGATGAAGGGTAGAAACTCAGTGGGCTTCACATCGAGGGCTTATTTCTCCTTCCCTCACCTCCCCATCTCTCCTTATTTGAATATTTCAAGGCAACTTGTAGGATATTAAGAAAATTAAGGGCACTTTTTAAGAAAGTCAAAATCTTTACCATGGATAACCTATATGAGAAAAGATTCTAAAAAAAAAGAATATATGTATATGTGTAACTGAATCACTTTGCTATATACCTGAAACTAACACAACATTGTAAATCAACTATACTGCAATAAAATTCCCATTGAGGTAGCCCACCTGATTTTCCCTTTCTCTTCTTTTTTTTTTTTTTTTTGAGTTAATTTTATTTTATTTATTTATTTTTTTAACATCTTTATTGAGGTATAATTGCTTTACAATAGTGTGTCAGCTTCTGCTTTATAAATTTCTCTTCTAAATCATTCACTGGAGGGCCCTCACAATTTAGAATTTGATCAAATAAGATAACCTATGAAAACTAGGAGGGCTTGACCTATGTGTTACCTTATAAAGCTATTGGATTTTGTTTTAAATTGATTAACTTAATAAATAATGATATTTGTTTTTATCATCAGATTGCAAAATCCTTGGAAAGAAGAACTATGTATTTTTTCCACTTCTGTCTTTTTCAGTACCCAGCACAGTATTGGGTGTTTATTTGAAATTAATGAATGTTTGTTGATTAGTTGGTGATTGCAACATCAATATTTGTTGTTAATTTATTTGTTGTTGTTTTAAATCAACAAACCTTTACTGACAAGTACCATGCTGGGTAGAGGAGAAACTAATGTGATAAAAGTAGCTAAATTCTTTTGAGAACCTACTCCATGCTAAAACTGTTCTAGGTATATTAACCCTTTAATCCTCAAAATACCCTTATGAGTGTCTCAAATTTACAGACTAGGGAATGAAGGTGGTCTGACTATGGTACTCATGCTCTTAACCACTGCAATACAGCTGCCTCATGAATAAATGAGGCCTAGACCCTACCTTCAAAGGGTTTCCCATCAAAGGGAGGTCAGGGCTGGTAGTGGAACTGATGAGGAGTAGATATGGCTGCAAGGACCAGATACGGAGGCTCCAGCTGATGACGGAAAGTTTGGGTCAACCAGCCTTCCAGAAATTCCATAGAGTGAGGCCCACACCTGCAGAGATTTTGTCTTTGCTCAAAATGGGCTCCATTCGTCCTTCTGAAGTTAATCAGCACAGGTGAGGGGCACCGTGTTGGGATCACAGATACTCAGAGCTGCTTGCCTTAGGCGCTGTGATTAGGCTCCCACCCACTGCCCTAGTCCTGGGAGATTGTCCTCCAATTCTCCTTACATGTAGACCTCACCACTTCAAAAGATGGCCCACTCCATCACTGGACAGCTCTAGTGTTCAACTGAAATAATTTTCCTCCTACACTGACACGATGATACTCTGCCTTTTTCCATAGGTCACCCTGCTTTGGGTTCCGAGACAACAGTGACAGATTCTTCCATTGTTTCTCAAAGGACATGGTTTCTGGACTTCATTTGTTCATTTACTCATTCAGTAAACACTGGACCAGATGGGAGGAATGTAAAGATGATTTAAATGTTGGCCCTGTCCTCAAATAGTTCACAATATTGGGTGGGAAACAGCAAAGATTCCTTAGGCAGTTTGTTGGGAGCTAAAATGGCTGCCTAAGCAAGGTCCTAGAAGAGCACGGAGAAGAAAACCCATCTCCCAGAGGTGTTAGCTTCTGGGTCACTCTAATCTGAGCATTCCTGGTGGTTCCTTTCTCACCACCCCTCCATTCTTCTGCATCTTCTCCCTGGGAGTTGTCATATAAATCAGGGGCTTCAAAGAACACACACATACAAATTAACTCCAAAATTCCTCTCCCTTGCACAAACCCCTCCCCAGAACTCCAGACCTGGTTGTTGATGTACCTCATGGATCCCTCCACTGGCAATCGCAAAGTCACTTCCAGCTCAACACATCACCTTCCAAAGTCATGGTCTTTCTCCCAAGATAGTCTCCGAAAGGTTAGGGCAACCTGCCTCTCATCACATAGCAAGCAAGGAACAGTGACCATATTCAAACCCAGCACTGCAAAGTCCAGTCTCATTCTGGACTTTTTTCACACACTACAGTCTTTGGGTCAGGAAATGTGGGAAGGAATGCACACAGCCTTTCTCTCTCATTTTGTGTCTTCTCTGTGTGCCCGTGCTCCATTTGGTATTTTGGTGCTCCTTTCTGCAAGGCTCTTGTCTCAGGAAAGAAACTGACACCGATGACTTCCTCTTCCCACTTCACATTTTAAGCCTCAGGTTTCACACGTGACTCAGGACAGTACAGAGTCATTCTCTGAGAACAGAGGACCTCCCAGCCCTCACTCTGTGTTCAGTTCTATCATGCAATTCTAGTACCTTTCCAGAGAAATGGAGTTGGTTTTCTTCTCCATTGTATCTGCAGGCCCTAGAGTTGTGCTTGGCTTATAGCTGATGCTCAGCATCTGCTCACTGATTGAATAGATACTGTCTCTACACCAAGCCAGAATATTTTTCTTGAAATTGCCTACATTGAAAGGTTAACTTTAGATTGCTGAGTTTGAAAGGAAGTCCAGTTGTTCAGAGTAATATTCAACATCCATTTTTTAAAAAAATTATTTTATTGAAGTGTAATTGATTTACAATGTTGTGTTAATTTCTGCTGTACAGCAAAGTGATTCATATATGTGTGTGTATATATATATGTGTGTATATATATATATACACACACTCATTCTTTTGCATATTCTTCCTTTATGGTTTATCACAGAATATTGAATATAGTTCCCTGTGCTATATGGTAGGACCTTGTTGTTTATCCTTTCTATATACAGTTTGCATCTGCTACTCTCAAACTCTCAATCCATCCCTCTTCTACTCCACTCTCCCTTGGCAACCACAAGTCTGTTCTCTATGTCTGTGAGTCTGTTTCTGTTTCATAGATAAGTTCATTTCTGTCATATTTTAGATTCCACTTATAAGTGATAGCATATGGTATTTGCCTTTCTTGTCTGACTTACTTCACTTAGTAGGATAATCTCTAGGTCCATCCATGTTGCTCAAATGGCATTATTTCATTCTTTTTTATGGCTGACTAATATTCCATTGTGTGTGTGGTATATATATGTATATACCACATCTTCTTTATCCATTCATCTGCCGATGGACATTTAGATTGTTTCCATGTCTTGGCTATTGTGAATAGTGCTTCTGCAAATATAGGGGTGCATGTATCTTTTTTAATTGTAGTTTTGTCTGGATATATGCCCAGGAGTGGGGTTGCAGAACCATAGGGTAACTCTGTTTTTATCAATGTCCATTTATAGAGCATCTACAATATACCAGGTATTGTGCCAGGTACTGGGATTTCAGCCAGGAATAAGACACAGTTATGGGCCTCAGGTAGCTCAGAGGGGATGGAAGGGAGGGGGAAGAAGGGGTAGGAGAGGCCGACAGAAGCAGTGTAGTAATTGTGTGGCAGTGTGGTTAGTACAAGACATGAAGTGCTGATATGGGGCAGAGCAGGGAGCAAATCACTCTGTGGGGATGAGAGGGGATGAGAGCATGGTGACAAGGTTGAGCTCCCAAAACCCTGAGATTCTTTCCAAAGACTGAACAGGATGCCTTTCTTGATCTTTCCTGGGTAGAAGTGAAACTTCTTCCAGTGCTTTTAAAAGAAGTAAAATTGAGAATTGCAATATCTCAGTGCTGAAGAAGGTATTAAGAACATCGAGTCCAGTGGATTTCCAACTTCCTTTTAGTAGCAGAAACATCAACCTAAATCTTAGCAGGACACCCATTTTGTAAAATGGATCCAAACCGAGTCTCTTCCACAGCTTGAAAACCATGATCTAGGCCAAACATCTCATTTTTTCAGGTGAGGAAACCAACGACGAAAGGCCCAGAGCACAGAAGAGACAAAGCTGAGTGTGAGTCCCAGGCTTTTGCTCTGTGCTGCGGATGGGTGTGGGCAGCTGGGCGTAGGGACTGCCCAACAGCCTGGCTGGTATGAGATTGACCATCAGGTGTGGGAAACAATTACATTCTGCACAGGCGAGATCTGCTTGTCCCATTCTCCCTCCCTGCAGTTTGTGTCAAAACACGCAGGCAGGATCCTGCTTCTTCTCACATTTTAAAAACATACAGTGGACTTGTGTTTACAATACCACGAATGGATGTGACGTGGAACAGCAGAGCACACCTCCCCCTGGAAGAGCCACATGGCCTTCTCCGTGGCTCGCTTGGTCCCAGACCACAAGCTCCTGAAACGCTCCCCTCTGGGCTCCAACTCAGAGAGTCTTGCCAGGGGGTGTCTCTGAGCTTCAGGTCTTAAACAATGTTCTACGTTGTGCAAACAAACAGCACCAACAATGATCTGACCCTTGGATCTGAGCCACGTCTGTCTGGACCACTCAGCCTGGGAGTCTTGTGGTGGGGTGTGGAGGGAAAACAGATTAGGTATCAGATTTCCAGTTTCAAGTCCTGTGTTTCTGCTTCTGTGGGACTATAGATGGGCTTTTCAGCTCTCTTGGCCTCAGCTTCCCCATCTGAAAAATGGCAGAAATGACGTAGCTTTGAGCTCATCCCCTGGTTTTCATATGTGTGTGTGTTGCGGTAAAATTTCTTTTTTTAAAAAATTTTTTATTGGAGTATAGTTGATTTACAATGTTGTGTTAGTTTCAGGTGTACAGCAAAGTGAATCAATTATACATATATCCACTCTTTTTTAGATTCTCTTCCCATAGAGGCCATTACAGAGTATTAAAATGGAATCTTGCTGGTAAATCCAAAGTATAAAATAGATGAAAGACAAGCCCTTTGGTTTCAGGCAGGAGGAGAGGACTTGGTCACTACCATTTCTTCTGTTCTTGGAGCCCTTGAGATATCTCTGTGGATACTGAGGGTCCTCAGAACATGGCTTGATACCACTTGACTAGATGATTTCTCAGGTCCTTTTGGGCTCAAACATTCTATGATGACACAGATAGAACTGAAAATTCTAAGTCACAGTTGTGACTACAAAAAATATGTCTGTGTATATATAAGAGATTTTACAATTTGGCATTTTATTTTATTTTGATCAAGACATTGTAAATATTTTTAAGAAATTATGACAGTTTAGGGTTCACAGCAAAATTGAAGGGAAGAGTTTTCCCATTTACCCCCCACCCCTACACATGCAGAGTCCTTTCCATTATCAACATCCCCCACCAGAATGATACAATTGTTGAAATTGATGAACTTGACCCATGTTTGAAAAGTCCACCACAAATCCATAGATTACATTATAGTTCACTCTTACTGAGATACATTGAATGGGTTTGGACAAATGTATAATGATATGTATCCACCATTATGGAACCGTACAGAATATTTTCACTGCCTTAAAAATCCTCTGTGCTCTGCCTCTTCATCCCTCCCACTTGCCCCTCCCAAGATGTGGTATTTTTAACTTATTTTTTCTTGATTGTAAAAGTAATACATACTCATTCTTGGAAATGAAATCACTATAAAATAAAAATCATATGAAATCCTGCTCCTCTGAATTGAAATTTTATTGAAAGTTGACTCTGCCACTTACAGAACTTTTCAGGTTGAATGAGCATAGCTGAAAAGGCAAGTAGGTGAAGCCACTTGGATTTGCTGGTTGGGAGGTGATCACGGTCTCTCTCATGTCTGCACCCCATGTTCATCATATGAGGGTTTGAGGACCCACTTGCTTCTCAAACTAGAGGGAAAAGAAAACTGATGAGAAGTGTTTTTCAGAGGGAGACGATGTGTCTAAGACTGCATGGTGAGGATGGGAGAAGCCAAGAGTACAACCCCTCAAGGCGGCTTCAAGCTGAGAAAATGAACCCTTCACTCATTGCAGCTGCATTCCTTTTCTTTCTTTCCATTTCTTTTGCTTTTGCTGCAATTCCAGGCGGGAGATTCGTGTCTCTCTCTTTATTTTTTTTTTCTTTCTGGCCGTGCTGTATGGCTTGTGGGATCTCAGTTCCCCAACCAGGGATTGAACCTGGGCCACAGCAGTGAAAGCCCAGAATCCTAACAACTAGGCCACCAGGGAACTCCCCAGGAGCTTTGTGTCTTTATCCTGGACCCTGATTGCCAACCGCCCCACCCCCAATCCATCCCTGCATTAACTCCCTCTCCCCTCCCTAATCCCCAGCTCACATCTCAGACCCCCAGAGTCTAGAAGAGACCTTGATAACTGAGTTCACCATAAGGTAGATGATGAACGTGGTCGTTGGCCCTCAGCATCATTGCCACTTCTTCTGTGTGCAGCCCTATACTACAGAGGACATCATAAAGCTAAGGGAACTACGTTTCCCAGACTCCATTACAGCTAGAGTTCTAGATCCCATTTAGGTTCACCTAGTAGATGCCATTGCTTGATGTTTGGAAGGTGAAAGTGAAGCAACAAATCCCCATTGTTGATAGCAAATCAAATAACAACTAAGCTTTCTACAGTCTTTTAAGTTTTATGAACAAACTCTTTGAGGTCATTTGATTTAGCAACCATCCTCTGCCACATACATCATCTTTCCAAGTATTTTTAATTTCCAAGCAGTAAAGTGGAAATAGGAAGAATATCTACTTCCTAGGGGTTTTGAAGATCAAATGAGGTGATGCACGGGAAGAGCTCAGTGCATGCCTGGCTGGGGCTGATGGATTTCATTCCTTTCCACTTCTTGCTCTGCACCAGGCCTTGCTGCATCTTACCTGTGCTGGGATATAGTGCCTGCCTTGAAGTAAACTTAAAGCCAACACTAGAACTGTGTTTCCCGAACGGTTCCACAGAACACCTCCTCAGATACTAGGGTTCCAAACACGCATTTTGGAGACAACCATCCTAGAATATTATTCCTGGAAGAAACCTGAGAGATCTTTGAGTTTACCACTTTCCATTGTAGGGAGACTGAAGCTCAAAGAGGGAAAAATGACTTTCCTAACGTTATATAGCAAGTGACTTGCAGGGGAACCCTGGCCTCCTAATTTTAGGGTCAGGAGGAAAAGTCACTCAATCTTTCAGTTTCCCTGTCTATAAAATGTTTATAGGAAAGCCTGTTCTTCCTACCTCACATGGGACAAGTGACAGTAAAATATTACTTGTATAAATGCTTTGGAAAGCTTATGAATGTCTATCTACATATCCTTATATATATCCATACACACATTTATATTTGGAAAGGCTTTATATGAAGGTAAGGCATTATTAATGATCAGTGTGTCTTGATTAATCAAGTCACTAAGTGTTTACTGAGCATCTGCCAGGGACCAGTTACCGTTCTCAGTACACTGTGGAGAACCAGACTTCCTTGGTGGCTGCCTTTCTGCAGCTTACATTCTGGATGAGCTGGAGCTGGAAGGAAAACAGAGAGATGCACAGAGAACAAATAAACAAATGAATGAACAAGACAACATTGGAAGGTGATAAGTGCTATGAAGAGGTTACGGTGTTACCATCAAGAGTGATGGGGGCTGTTTTAGACTGTGTGCCATGACAGTCTCTCTGAGCAGGTGACCTTACACTGTCCCTGGATGACCAGAAGAAAGTGGGCAGCGGAACTTGGAGCAGAAAACTCCAGGTAGATGGAGGGTTGGACAGAGGTGGGGTGGGATGATGTCCCATGGGGGAGGATCACACAGACCAGTGCGAGCAGAGTGGAGGAAAGGAAAGAGGTGGCAGTTTGGTTACCCAAGTTCTAATCCTGGTTCTGCCACAAGGTAGCTGGGTTACCTTGGACATGCCACATCATCATAGCCCTGGCCTCAGTTTCCTTATCTGTCTAAAGAGAGCATAAATCCTGCCCTTACCCAAAGCTGAGCTACAACGGGGGTTAAGCTTAGGGTGCGACCTGCCCTCAAACACCCCTGCTTCCAAGAGCAGTCATAAACCTCAGTCTGTCTCAGACCTTTCCTGGAGTCGGGGCTGCAGGGACGAGGGGACTCCAGACCATCCGCCTGCACACACGATGCGAGACCTGTGCTGGCTCCACAACAGGCACAAGAGAGAGGGTCTGCTTTTTCTTCTCGTGGACTCAAGCCTTCAAGCCTTTGGACTGAGTGCCAACAATAATTCATCAGGAACGCTTTACAACTCAGCATTACAAAACCTGTTAGGAGACAGATCGCTCACAGGACAGGCTTGAGAAGGAAGCATGTTCGGGGCTGGTGACCTCCAGATGATTAATGATTTTTCACAGGGTGAACTCTGTCCTCCACCTCCCATGTGCTGTGTGCTTCTTCCCTCCCTCACTGGCTTGTTTGTAAGGGAAGGAGGATGGTGTCAAAAGGGGAGGGGGGCGGGGGATGCTGGAAGGCACAGCCTGCCGATCAGAAGGAAAATGCAGGAACAAGAGCCCTGTGTTGGAAAGGTTGGAATGTCTTATTTTTATGACTATTTTTGCAAAAATAGCAATGCAGTTTCTATATCCTGAAATGTTTAATCTGTCTCTGAACTCTAAATGAGCTCATTTCTATTATGCTTTTTTGCACAGTGCCCTGGGCTTTCACCATTATTCTTGTGATTATTATCTCTCCCATCTCCATGGATCCAAACCCTGAATTTATTGAATATGGGATATAGTGGAAAAAGAAATTAAGATTGTACTTTTTGATGTTTGAAGTCTTGGTAGCTCGATTTTTACTTTTTTAGATTGAAAAATTTATAACTGTGATAGATATGGTTTCAATTCACCAAAGTATAGGGGTTTTGAAAGAAAGATCTCTGACCCCTTCCCATAGTCCCACAGTCCTGAGATCATCAGTGTCAAATCACTGCAAACCTTGGTGGTAGCTAATCCACATTAAACTGGAACAATATTCCCAGGTACTTTCCTGCAGAAAACGGATGTTCAGATGCAAACTGAAAAATGGCAGGCCTTTCCAATTTTGTGGGAAAAGCAACTTTATAATGATGGGGATGGTAGCTACTCTTTATCTGTCATAGGGCATTACATGTGTAATATAATCCTTACAACAACCATAGGAGGTACTTACGGATATTGTCCCCATTTCACAGATGAGGAAACTGAGCTATGGGGTAAGGGATGAAGTAGTAAAATGAGGACTGGAGTCCAGGATGTCTCATTCTAGTCCTGGGATTTTGCTGGATGAACCTTTCTCAGTGTGAAGTCTTTCTCCTATAATAATCCCTAAAACTCTCTCAGCTTCCCTGAATGTCTGCTTGCAAGTCCTTACAGGTAACAAAACCAGTGAGAAGTAGGAAGGATGAATTAATAAAGGATGAAATTCCTGTCTCCCAGGTACATTGTGACAGCTGCTCCCTCCACAGGTCCTTGTTCTCCATGAGATTTAATGTCATAAACACATATATTTTTCTGCTCCTAAAATTTCTCCTATTCTAAAAGTGTAACTAACTGTATAACCACCTCTTGGTTTCTTGCCTGACTTTTAGGTGCTCCGACAACACCTGAACAAGTTTGAGAACCACTGAATTTGACCCTGAGGTTTTGTGTGAAGTGTGTAAAACTTACTTGTCAACATGGATTTTGTGGCTGTATTGTAAGAGCTGTCAAAATATCAATATATCAATATATGACAAAGCATTTAAGAGCACAACTTTAGACTTAGGGCCTTGTTACAACTATGCTTCTTCCATGTAGCAGTCATGTGACCTTGGGCCTCAGTTTCCTCACCGGAAAATTGGGGTTGATAGCATTACTTGCTTTATAGGGTTGGAATCAGGAATATCTGAAATTGTGTTAAAGTAAAACATTCAACACAGTGCCCGACAGACAGGAAGGACTTAATGCGTAGTAGCTACCGTAATAAAAACAATAATTTATCATATCTGTTAAAAATTATTTTCCCCATTTTCACTAATTCATTTGGAAGAATCATCATCTGAAATTTATCAATAGCTTCACACTAGACTAGGCTGATATTACAAGGCCTTTTAAAAATTTTACAGAATATGATGTAAGCCATGCATTATAGAGGAAAAAAGGGAAAACAAAACTGGACAACTGGTAAAACACATCATTTATTTAATTTAAAATTGAAAGTCAGATGGATCATTCCCACACATTGGCCAGTTCCTGTCAAATAGACCAGTTGAGGTGGGAACATTAGTTTATGTATTGGATGAGATGTGCTTGTTCTTTTTTTTTTTTTTTTACATCTTTATTGGAGTATAATTGTTTCACAATGGTGTGTTAGTTTCTACTTTATAACAAAGTGAATCAGTTATACATTCACATATGTTTCCATATCTCTTCCCTCTTGCATCTCCTTCCCTCCCACCCTCCCTATTCCACCCCTCTAGGTGGTCACAAAGCATCGAGCTGATATCCCTGTGCTATGAGGCTGCTTCCCACTAGCTAATTATTTTACGTTTGGTAGTGTATATATGTCCATGCCATTCTTTCGCTTTGTCACAACTTACCCTTCCCCCTCCCCATATCCTCAAGTCCATTCTCTAACAGGTCTGTGTCTTTATTCCTGTCTCACCTCTAGGTTCTGCATGACATTTTTTCCCTTAAATTCCATATATATGTGTTAGCATATGGTATTTGTCTTTCTCTTTCTGACTTACTTCACACTGTATGACAGACTCTAGGTCCATCCACCTCATTACAAATAGCTCAATTTTGTTTCTTTTTATGGCTGAGTAATATTCCATTGTATATATATGCCACATCTTTTATATCCATTCATCCGATGATGGGCAGTTAGGTTGTTTCCATCTCCGGGCTATTGTAAGTAGAGCTGCAATGAACAGTTTGGTACATGACTCTTTTTGAATTATGGTTTTCTCAGGGTATATGCCCAGTATATATGTGTTAGCATACGGTATTTGTCTTTCTCTTTCTGACTTACTTCACTCTGTATGACAGTCTCAGTCCCTTTCTGTTTCTCTTCTTCTTCCGGAACCCCTATAATTACAATGTTGGTGCATGTAATGTTGTCCCAGAAGTCTCTTAGACTGTCCTCAGTTCTTTTCATTATTTTTACTTTATTCTGCTCTGCAGTAATTATTTCCACTATTTTATCTTCCAGGTCGCTTATCCATCTTTCTGCCTCAGTTATTCTGCTATTGATCCCATCTAGAGTATTTTTAATTTCATTTATTGTGTTGTTCATCATTCCTTGTTTCATCTTTAGTTCTTCTAGGTCCTTGTTAAATGTTTCTTGCATTTTGTCTATTCTATTTCCAAGATTTTGTATATCTTTACTATCATTATTCTGAAATCGTTTTCAGGTAGACTGCCTATTTCCTCTTCATTTGTTAGGTCTGGTGGTTTTTTATCTTGCTCCTTCATCTGCTGTGTGTTTTTCTGTCTTCTCATTTTTCTTATCTTACTGTGTTTGGGGTCTCCTTTTTGCAGGCTGCAGGTTTTTAGTTCCCGTTCTTTTTGGTGTCTGCCCCCAGTGGCTAAAGTTGGTTCAGTGGGTTGTGTAGGCTTCTTGGTGGAGGGGACTAGTGCCTGTGTTCTGGTGGATGAGGCTGTATCTTGTCTTTCTGGTGGGCAGGTCTACGTCTGGTGGTGTGTTTTGGGGTGTCTGTGGACTTATTATGATTTTAGGCAGCCTCTCTGCTAACGGGTGGGGTTGTGCTCCTGTCTTGCTAGTTGTTTGGCATAGGGTGTCCAGCACTGTAGCTTGCTGGTCGTTGAGTGAAGCTGGGTGCTGCTGTTGAGATGGAGATCTCTGGGCGACTTTCACCATTTGATATTATGTGGAGCTGGGAGGTCTCTTGTGGAGCAGTCACCTGAAGTTGGCTCTCCCACCTCAGCAGCACAGCACTGACTCCCAGCTGCAGCACCAAGAGCCTTTCATCCACACAGCTCAGAATAAAAGGGAGAAAAAGTAGAAATAAATGAAAGAAAGAAAGAAAGAAAGAAAGTAAAATAGAATAAAGATAAAATAAAATAATTAAAATAATTATTAAGAATTCTTTTTAAAAAAAAAGAAAGAAAAAGCAAGCAAACAAACAACAACAAAAACAAAAAAACGGACAGATAGAACCCTAGGACAAATGGTGGAAGCAAAGCTATACAGACAAAATCTCACACAGAAGCATACACATACACACTCACAAAAAGGAAAAGGGGAAAAAATCATAAATCTTGCTCTCAAAGTCCACCTCCTCAGTTTGGGATGATTCGTTGTCTATTCAGGTGTTCCACAGATGCAGGGTACATCAAGTTGATTGTGGAGATTTAATCTGCTGCTTCTGAGGCTGCTGGGAGATTTCCCTGTCTCTTCTTTGTTCTCACAGCTCCGGGGGCTCAGCTTTGGATTTGGCCCTGTCTCTGCATGTAGGTCGCTGGAGGGGGTCTGTTCTTCGCTCAGACAGGACGAGGCTAAAGGAGCAGCTGATTCGGGGGCTCTGGCTCATTCAGGCCGCGGGGAGGGAGGGTTGCGGAGTGCTGGGCGAGCCTGCAGTGACAGAAGCCGGCGTGACTTGCACCATCCTGAGGCGTGCTGTACGTTCTCCCGGGGAAGTTGTCCCTGGATCCCGGGACCCTGGCAGTGGCGGGCTGCACAGGCTCCCCGGAAGTGGGGTGTGGATAGTGACCTGTGCTCGCACACAGGTTTCTTGGTGACAGCAGCAGCAGCCTTAGCGTCTCATGCCCGTCTCTGGAGTCCACGCTTTTAGCCGTGGCTCGCGCCCGTCTCTGGAGCTCCTTTAAGCTGCGCTCTTAATACCCTCTCCTAGCGCACCAGGAAACAAAGAGGCAAGAAAAAGTCTCTTGCCTCTTCGGCAGATCCAGGCTTTTCCCCGGACTCCCTCCCAGCTAGCCGTGGCGCACTAACACCCTGCAGGCTGTGATCACGCCGCCAACCCCAGTCCTCTCCCAGCGCTCCGGCCGAAGCCCGAGCCTCAGCTCCCAGCCCCACCCGCCTCGGCGGGTGACCAGACAAGCCTCTCGGGGTGGTGAGTGCTGGTCAGCACCGATCCTCTGTGCGGGAATCTCTGCGCTTTGCCCTCCGCACCCCTGTTGCTGTGCTCTCCTCTGTGGCTCTGAAGCTTTCCCCCTCCGCCACCCGCAGTCTCCACCCACGAAGGGGTTTCCTAGTGTGTGGAAACCTTTCCTCCTTCACAGCTCCCTCCCACTGGTGCAGGTCCCGTCCCTATCATTTTGTGTCTGTTTATTCTTTTTTCTTTTGCCTTACCCAGGTACGGGGGGAGTTTCTTGCCTTTTGGGAGGTTTGAGGACTTCTGCCAGCGTTCAGTAGGTGTTCTGTAGGAGTTGTTCCACGTGTAGATGTATTTCTGGTGTATCTGTGGGGAGGAAGGTGATCTCCACGTCTTACTCTTCCACCATCTTCCCCTCATCCTCGATGTGCTTGTTCTTAAAAAAGACACTAAACTGAATCACCCTTTGGAGGATGGAGAAGTACAGCTTAAGTCCTGGACTTGACCACCGTGTCTCTCTGGGATAAAGGACCTGGGATGAATGAGAGTCTTAACCAGGTTTTAATAGTTGCAGGGGACAGAGACCCATTCAGACTACTCTGGTGATGTGCGATTTATTCTGAGAAACGTACAGAGGACAGACTCTCATGGGAATAGAAATTTAGCCAAACAAGCAAGATGTTCTGATTGAACAGCTCTATTCAGAAAAATATTTGAGCCTATACATATATATATATATATATATATATAATTTAACATATAATTATACATATTCAAACTGATAAGCTAAATGTATTACTTTGCTAAGACTGCTACTCAAAATGCCACAGACTGGGTGTCTTGAACCACAGAAATTTGTTTTCTCACAGTTCTGGAAGCTAGACATCCAAGATCAAGGTGTTGGCGGTGTTGGCACACGTGGTCGTCCCTCAGTGTGTATTCAAATTTCCTTGTTTTATATGGATATCAGTCACATTGGTTTAGGGCCCATCTTGATGACCTCATTTTACCTTGATTACCTCTGAAAAGACTCTATATTCAAATACAGTCACAGTCTGAGGTACTGGGGGGTTAAGACTTCAACATACGGTTTTGGGGGGGACACAGTTCAACACATAATAGTCCTCTTGGTATCTTCAAAAAGTTTTGGCTCACTCCTTGTCATATCTCCTTGAATTGTGATTGATTTTTCCTCTATAATGTGGCTCAGGAAGATTTTGTACTGAGAGTAAGAGATGTGACCACACTGTTGTTTTCCTACTGTTTGTTTGCACTTGTAATACTATTTCAACTGTATTTCCTCTGCCGGAAGCTTTTAAAGTCCATCTTGCAAGGGTTGGTTTGGCAATCATGAGATAATATCATCTCTAAATCACTTACTTGGCACCCTAGTCAGTTCCAGCTGCTATAACAGAATATCGTCAAGTGGGGGTTTAAACACCAGACATTTATTTCTCACAGTTGTGGAGGCTGGAAGTCTATGATCAGAGTGCTGACATGGGTGGGTTCTGATGAGAACCCTCTTTCAGATAGGTGCCTTCTTGCTTTATCCTCACATAGGAGAGAGAGAGAAAGGGAGATAGAGATAGAGAGAAAGAGAGAGAGGGAGAGAACCCTAGTCTCTTCCTTTTCTCATGGAGCACTAATCTCATCTTGAGGGACCCACTCTCATTACCTCATCAAAACTTAATTACCTTCCAAAATCCTCACCTCCAAACACTATTGTATAGGGGACTGAGGTTTCAACATATGAATTTTGGAGGGACACACATGTTTAGCCCATAGCAGGTGGGCACTCCATGACCACAGACAACTGCTCCTTCTCATGGAGCCAGTGAGTGGCCTTGTTTTGGGGACCTACCCTGAACAGATTTCCCCATAGGGAAGGGGAGCCGGAGCACCTCCCCAAGGGCAGGGTGAGTCCAGGCATGTGCCTTTCCTCCCCCTGGGATCTGGACTACACCCCCCAGCTCCTGCCTAAAGGAAGCAAGGGTGATTTATACTGACCTGGGGACTCTGATGAGAAATGGTTATGGTGAGTGTGGGGAACTGAGGGAGAGGCTGACATGAGAGGTCACACTGTGGGCAGAATCTCAGTCTCCATGAGCATCACGGGATAAAGCATGGAAAAGGAGAGAGATGGACCCCAACAGAGAGATGGGCACATAAACAGAGAGAGACAGAGTCAGGGACATGGAAGACATAGAGACAAGGCAAGGATACAGAGCAGAACAGACAAAGGAGAGAAACAAGGAGAGAATGAGACAGAAAGATGGAGAGACAAGAAAGACAATGAGAGACAGAGATTAACAGAGGAAGGAAATACCAGGGGAGAGAGAGAGAGAGAGAGAGAGAGAGAGAGAGAGAGAGAGAGAGAGAGAGACCAAAAAGAGGCAGAGTGACAGGAGATGCTGGGCAAAAGATAGGAATAGCGACAGAGAGATACAGACACAGAGAGAGATACAGCAACTGAGAGTACTGAATGGAAGAATTAAAGACAGAGGTGCAGAGACACAGAGGTGATACAGAGACTCCAAGAGACCCAGGCAGAGATGGTGGCCAGCAAGAGAGGCAGAAGGTGGAACGGTGGTGAGCAGGGAATGTTCCCGGCAGGCACATCAGAGGACTATGTTTATCATGTCCAAGTGGTGGTGCTTACTCAGACATGCATGGCCTCTCCTGAAACTCATTTCTTTCATAGTTACATTCCCAAAGTGTCAGTAAGACTAAAAGAAGTTTTAAAAAGTCATTTGTATAACAATTTATAATTTATGAGTCTCTTCTATAGTTATTTTCACCATCATTTCACTCAGTCGAGTAGCTAACATTATGGTCCTTCAGTTAGATTTTAATGCCCATTTTACTTATGTGGAATCTGAGGCTCAGAGGGGCTAAGTGCCTTGTCCTGGTGGCACATCTGGCAAACCGCCAGTCAACGATTAAGACCCACACCCTCTAGACTCCTAGTTCAGACCCTGGTTGCTATTCCATGCCCTTCAGTCTGTGATCTAGTCTTCATGTGCACTGTGCTGGGTGTAGAGGGGAATGTGAAAACAGTGTAATGCATCAGCAGTCATTAAGCACCAACTGTGTGCAAAGACATTTGGGTGGTAGTGACACCACGACAGCAAAGATTTGATTTCCACTATATTCCAGTTGGGAAGACTAAACTAACAGAAAGACACGAGAGTCACTCAGCTGTCCCTTAAGACTTCAGGTAGACTTAATTTGAATCCCCAGTGTTTTGGTGGTGAGAATCCAGAGTCGTCCTTGCTGTTTCCACAAATTCTTGCTCTCCTTCCTCATGGCCTCCTCTCTTTCCGCTACTGCAACTCTGTGTACCATCTTGGATTGGCTCTGGGCCACTTGGGAAACAGACTGTGGCCCTTTGGCCATTTTATTTATCCAAAAAAATCTACACCTATGTGTAAAGGTTGTGAGTTTAGTAACATTAATAAAGGTTTGGGAGTAAAGGACGAGAGTTCTATTTCCCAGCACCCAGTTTCTCCCCACCTGGAAGGCTTCCCACCGTCGGTTTTGCTGTCTTCCAAATCCTCCACCCTGGACATGTCTATACCCCACTGCGCAGGCTCCCACACACAAAATTCAAGGTCCCTTCCTTTGAGGCCCAGCCTCAACTGCTGCCTAGCCTTCCCCAGATCTCCTGAAATTGAGATGCACACATTTTTCTACATTCTGTCACACCCAAAACAATCAGAGATACATCAATGATCAGTTGTGAGGTCACTGTGATGCAGAAGGGAAAGATGAGGGTGTGTGGGAGCTATTAGGGCAGGAGTGCTGGAAGCAAGGGGTCTAGAGATGAGTTTCTGGAAAGTTCCAAAGCTCTGGGAAGGGAGGTGGAATTTACTTCTCACTATGTGCAGGTTGCTCGGATAGCAACCAACCCATCCACTTCTCTCTCTGCATCTGCTAGATCCTGACTGGTGGGTAAGGGCCATAATTCTTCATTGGCCCTGACCAAAAGACCTAAGCAGTTGGCTAGGGCTGGTGGGACGTGGCAACAAAGCTTTCATTTGTCTTTCTGGAGAGTCTGGGTTCTCTCTTGAGCTGTTCACTTTGTTAGAAGAAAGATCTTGCTCTAAATTTACTTTCAGGACCAGAAATCAGACTCAGACAGAGGGGCAAAGGCATTTGTGTTACATCTGTTTCCAGCTGCCTTTGAGCATAGCTCATCTTTTTACACAACCGATAGTTTAATGTTTATCAAATGCAACATTGCATGCAGCCCTGAATGGAAACCACAACGGCATGCTTCCCTGTCTCCTGGGCCTCCTTTCTTGGAGGGTATGATCTCACCCGGGGACTGCTGAAGTCCTTGGTCATGTCTGTCTTCTGTGTGCAGCCCGAGTGAGTGTTTCATTCACATGTGTGAAAAATGTTCCAGAAATATGTCCAGAGGCTTTCCACCGGCTTCTGCTAACACAGGTGTTATGTCTTATGGCCCGGGCCAAATTTCACAAGTTTACATTCTTATTTTTCAGTCATTCACTTTGATATATGCCTACATATTCACCCACAATAAGTGAATTAAAAAAAAAATACCCCAGACAAGAGAGGGAGAAGGAGAGGAGGACTTGCAGGAAAGGGCCCTGGCATAGAGTCTGAAGCCCCATGGACCAGGCTCCCTGCCACACCCCATCCCCTCCCCACCTGACCCCATCCACATAGCAGTGGGCAGCTCTGTTTCAAAGAATCTTCAACCTCCGTTTCCACATCTGTAAAAAGTGAATAATAATCATCCCTCTTACTGACCTTACAGGCTTGTCAGGAGGATCAGACCTGCTGATGGACCTGCAAGTGCTTTTAAAACTGTAATATATGAGACAGACAATTGCTATTTACTGAACATTCGACTTAATGCCAGGCATGGGGGAAGAATTTACAGAGATTATTTGGTTGAATCTCCACAACCACTATATGAGGCAGATACCATTAGTCCTATTTTATAGGCAAGGAAATGGAGACTTCATAGGATTTAGTAAATTACCCAAGATCACACATCTTGTTAAAAAAATTTAAGCCTTCTAAACCCTTTGCACAAGCAGTTTTTAATCTTTCTTCCTCCTCTTCTTGTGGTTTTTCTTCTCCTTCTCCTCCTGCCCTGCCCCTCTTCTTGTAAACTATATAAGAAATTGTGACAGTCATTAGGGCTGTTCACCAAATCCTTCTCCACATGGTAAATTTGTGCTTCCCTGCCCTTTTTGAAATCAGTGATGGCCATGTGACTGGCTTTGACTAATGAACAGAAGTAACACATGTCCCTTCCGGGCAAAAACTAAAAAATCTGTGCATGATTATCCACACTTGCCTTCTCACTTCTGGAAACATGTATCCAGTTGAAGTGTTCATCATTCTGGACTGCTGAGTGACTAGGATATCAGAGCCCTCCCTAAGCCTGTCCTGCCGTATGTACCCGCACTGGAGATGTACAAGGGTAAAATATTTGTGTTTGTGTGTTTAAAACCTCTGTGATTTGGAGGTTGTTTGTTACTGCAGCATAACTGAGCCCATCCTGACTGATAAGGGAAGCAAACCTGATGGCAAAAGCATTAACAGGGAAAAGAGCTGATTGTAATAGGAATAGTACTGACTGGCGCAGGAGTCTCCAAATTTGGATTCTGCTGTCAACGTACATGGTAAACTTGGGTATCTCAATTTATTATATTGGAATACAAGGGTGGTAGAAGCATATATCTCAGTCATGTTCAGGAGGCAGAGCTGGTGGACATCACAGTTCTCCTAGCAGGAGACAGGAAATACTGATATGTTACAAAAAAAATAACTTTTTATTGTGCTCTGTTAAGTCTCATACCATCTACAATGAGATAAATACAAGAAGCAAGTGTACTAAATAGATAAGAAAACATTTTTTTTAGAAAAATTTAAATGATTTTCTATATATTTATTTAATTTTCCTTCACCAAGTCATACTACCTACACAATAGGAAGATTTTATGATTTCTGGATTTCTTTTTTTTTTACTGAAAACAAAAGACAAAAAACCTTGTGCAGCCCCAAGACACCAGCACTCTGTGGGTGCATGGTTCAAGAATAGCTAGACTAAATTAATGGTTTTCTATTTCTCTTCTGTTATAATGCCCTCAAATTCTGAGTCTGTGAACCTGAGACCTTTCCTACTGTCCTTTGGAGCTTCCTGTTCACCAGAAATGCCACTTGTGGCTGATAAGGTGACAGATGGATAAGATAACTAACTCTGGAGGCTTGAAAAACATTATAAATAAACAGGTTAACAAAAAGAGAAGGCACCTCAGTACGCTTTCAGGCAGATTGAATGAGGAGGTCTCTACAGAGTGAGCTGGAGAGTGGGCACCACTGGGTCTAGGTCTCCTCGATGTTTCTCAGATTGACCCACTCTGTCCATTACCATGGCTGCTGTCAACTCTTGTCTATACTGTCTCAATAATCTTCCAAAGAGCTTCCCTGATGCCCAGGCATGGTACCAGGGGGAGGAGAGAGGGGCACTTAGGACTTAACATTTAAGGAGGCACTCATTCTTAGGAATTGACCCCAAGCTTCATGGCCATGAGAGTGAGTGCCTCCTTAAATGTTTTGCACTAGGTGCCTCCCTAGCCTCCTCCTCATCCTGGCCCCACTGCTGCCAGACTTGCCTCCTCCCATCACTGTCCACACCATAGCCAGAACAGTGATTCCAAACTATGAATCTGATTGTTACTTTATTGCTTAAAATTTTTAAATGGTTGCTCACTACCTTCTGGATGACGTTACACTTTCTTGTTCATTCGTCATGTGGTTGAGTTTTTGATTGATTGATTGTTGATTGCTTCAACATACAAAGAGCCAGGCACTGTGCTAGGTGTTGTGATTAGAATGATAAGCAAGACAGCCAGTGTTCCTGTCCTCCTGCTGCTGACATTTGGATGAGAAAGAGAGATAAGACACTGTGAACCAGTAGAAATAGAAAGAAATGATAAACTCTGAGCGCTTAAAAGAAACAAACAAGGACTGAGATGTCAAATGGGCAAGGGCAAGGCCTGCGTTAGATGTTCACTCCATGGACTGGATAATGAAGGCCTCCTTGAAGAGGTTACAATTAGAGAGACAGGAATGTTGAGCTGCGAAGGTGGCAAATGAATTCCAGGTGGAGGGAAGTGCACGTGTGAAGACCCCGGGGCAGGAGTGGGCTTGGAATGTTCAAATAGAATGGAAACCAGTACACTGTGTGTACTGGGAAAGGTGGGAGATGGGAGCATGGGCCAGACTGCAGAGTGGGAGGACCTCAAATTTTGCTCAAAGTGTAACGAAAAGACATTGACGTTACGCAGAGGACTGATATGGCTAATATTTTACATTGTTATTTTGCCTGCTATGTACAGATTGGACAGAGAAGACCAGTGTGGAAGCCATTGCAGCATTAGAGGCAAGAGATGCTGGTCATCTGGACCTGGGGGTAGACACTGGAGACTGAAGAGAACAAATACAATTAGTATTTTGGTGAACGATGGATGGAAGCTGTTGATTATTTGGATGTGAGGGTGTCTGTGTGTTTGAGTGGGGAGTGATTGGTGAGGGAATGGGAAGGATCAGGGATTTCTTTGAATAGGTGAGAAGATGTCGATACTGCAGATTGAGGGAAGGAGAATCGAGGCAAGGGAGGGGAGGAACAGGTGCATGTTTGGGGCAATAAATCTGTAAAGACACTTGTAGGTATTGTATGCCTAAGTACCTGTTAGACATCTGAGTGAAGATGTCAGACAGGCAGCTGGAGTGTGGGAAAAGGCAAGGGCTGGAAGTATGAACTTGGGGGTCAACAGCTCATAGACAGAGGGCATTTAGAGTCATAGGAACAATTTCCACTTCTGGTCAAGATGGAGTAACAGGAACCAGGTTTACCCTCACATTTGATAGAACAAAAAATACTGGATGGAATATCAGAAATACGTTTTCATACATGAAACATTTGGCAATGCAGGGAAGCGGTCTAAGAGTGGGCAAACATATGAAGTGGGCTAAGATTTCCCAGGTTACCGCCTGGAGAGTTTCCAGGATGCAGCACAGAGATGGGGGAGCCAGGCAGAGTCTGGCGGTCTTCCTGAGTCAAGATGACAGAGCTGGGAGAACTGGGAGGTCAAGGTGGGCAGAGTTTGTGTTGCAGAAGGGAGAGCTGCACAGAGGGTTCTGCTGATGTGCGTGGACCCAGCTGGCCTCGTGACAGTCTGATATCTGCTACAGCCCTGGACAATCATCACAGCTTTCTCAGCTTCCTTTCATGGGTGGAAGATTCTCACTCGGCTCCAGCTTTCACGCAGTGAGCCCAACACTGGCCCCCATCACGTGACACGGGCCTCTTGCCATCTCAGTTGTGAACCTCTGGCTGCCCCTACTGGCTTTTGGCCCAGAGCCTGCGTGTCTTGCTTCCCTTCCCACTTATTGCTGTGTTTCTCTTCCCTGTGTGGCCTGCAGGGTTATAGACCTTGTTTTGAAATAGGATTATGCTTTAAAAAAATCTTTTATATTATATCTCATTGCTATTTTTATTTGTTGTTTTTCACTTTGACTGGAAAGTGATGGAACAATCCCCATCTTTTTCTTCCTGGATATCAGCACATGATCTGCTTTCTTGACATGTGATTTTCCTGTGGCTTTCGTGACACCCCTTCTCCTACCTCCCAAGCTCATCCCACTCTCTTTGTGCAGTGCTCCAAGGATTCACCCTTGGCAACAGTCTCTCATTCAGTTCCGTTGTCACAGGTGCCTTGTCATTGCCACAGATGCCAGCCCAGGCGCCCCCAACTTGCATGCCCATTTGGTGCTCCCAACTCAAGACATTCAAGATCAAACCCTATAACTTTCACCCAAACCTGCTCCTCCACCTGTATTACCTAGTGTGCTAAATGACACTCCATAAAACCAGATATTTAAACCAGAAACCTGAGTGCTATCACAGATTCCTCTGGGTTTTTGTTTCTTTTTTTTAACTGGCACATCTAATAAATCGCTGTTTCATAAGTCTTACACCTGTAACCTACATATATCTTGATCTGTTGGCTCTTGCCTTGAAGTTAACCTTGGATTGGATTCATAGGAAAAAATAATCAGCAGTTTGGCAACCAAAAATGAAAGTTTAAAATAATTCTAACCTTTACTGAATTCTGTACAAAACTAAAACTAAAGAGAGGTCCCATTCATATTACACAGCAAACGCTGAAATCTGCTTTCTGCATTTTTGTCTCTTTCTTTCTCTCTGAGCTATAGCTCACCCTATCATCTATCTATCTATTTATCTATCTATCATCTATCTGTCTATCTATCTATTATCTATCTATCATCTATCCCTGAGCAAATCCTTTCTGGTTTTTTTTTTTCTAAAAAGCTCTAAAACTCTTCAAACCCTGCTATTTCCAAACCCAAGACTCTTTCTTTCCTCCCTTCTCTTTTTTTGTTTCATGATCTACTCTGGATATTTTCCGATGTAAATAAATCCCATAATTGTCAGTACCTCTCAGATTTTTCTCCTAATTCATACCTCTTTCAGCACCACAAAAGACTAAGAGTTGGGTAGATTCACAGACATATCCTTGGAAAGAAGAGAGGGTATTGAAGAGGGAGAATAAATTTATTTCAAATTTAATACTTTTCTTCTCTTATTGCCAAAACCAATTAAATTTATTTCACATCCATTCCCTTCTCTCCATTTCTGCTGTAACGAGTATATCCCAGTGTCAAAAACTGTGAGGGACCTGACATTTTTCCCTAACTGTAAGTGAACAATTAAGTCCACCATGGTTTCATTGATGCTGATAGAAGACATAAGTCTCATTGGTCAGAGACAAAGGACAATGTATTGCTCATAGGAATAGCAGTAGCCAGAGTATGAGAAATATTGTGCCCTTTCCCTGAACCCCAGTCCCCCCAGGATAACGTAGTGAGTGCCAAAAGACTCCTGCACACACAGTGATACATGGCAGGGAGGAACACTGGGCTGGGGGAACCCACATCCTTTATAATGGGCAGTAAGCACACCTGCTCTTTGCTCTGGGAGGAGTGGGGAGACACTATCTGCTCTTCCTCTGGTTGTAAGCAAACCTTCCCTTTGTTCTGGAGGGAGACACTATCACTTCCAAGGCTGTTGGACATGCAAAAGTCCTTGAAAAGCTGGTCCAGAACAGAGAGCAGCCAGTGCCTCAAACCTAAGACATGCAGAAACATTAGAGATTCATGGAAAATTATCTCCTCTCACCTGCTCTGGACAATCGTCATTTGTTGTTAGAATATGACAATATCTGCCCAACTGACCAAGCTGTACCTGGCCTTGCTCTCTTCCGACCCATTCTTCCTCTGCTGCAAGAGTAATCTTTCAAAATGCAAATAGGGTCATGTAACTACATTGCTTGCAATTCTTCAATGTCTACTTAGTTCCTACAGGATAATTTCCTTAGTGTGCCACATAAAATAGTTTTTGATTTGGCTTTTGCCTGGCTTTTCAGCCATTTCTTCCATTCTATGCTGAAAATTTGACATTTAAAAAAATAAATAAAAGCTTGCATTTAATAATAACTTTTGGACCTACCTCTACATGGAAAGCAAGTTACAGGTTAATGGGCTTGAGATGACCTTTATAACTTACTTTATAAACTTGTTAACTATTCTCGATGAAGTGCATCTCAAATTCTGTTTGTACTGCTGCTTCTGTGTGAATGTGTGTGTGTGTGTGTGTGGGTGTGTGTGTTAATGACAAAGGAAATTTTAAAAAGAGAGAATTCTTCTGTAAGCCCAACAAATGGAAGTACATGTTCTATTTATTTATTCTTTTTTTCTGCAAGGATCTAGGCCTTGCAAAGATCAACTGCACTTGAACTTGTCTCCTGTCTCGTTCTCACAATGACTTCTGGCTCTGATTTGCAAGTGGGGTTTAAAATCTCCTTGCTCAAGTTCACACAACCGTCCCTTCAGGGGTTTTGCATTTTCTTGCAGTCTAAGCTCTTTTAGACAAATGTCAGTTTTTTGTCATTAGCCTTGTGAGAATTTCTAGAAATAAATAAACAGTTTGGAGAAGGAAACCCACTCTGGGAGTGGAGAATGTGAGTCAGTGCCATGTTGGGAGGAGGGGTGGAGACAATGAACTTTTGGCTTATGTCTTGGGGCTCTTTTTTTTACTGAGACTTAAAGCTGGGAGTGGCCTTGGAGTTCTGTTTTCTGACATCGACCCCTGGAATGGAAGTCCATGCCAGGAAAGAGATGATAAAGCAAATTTTACGCAGAGCACTTATGATATATTGAAATATATCGATTTTTAAAATGACTCGAAGTTTATTGAATTTTTGAGGGATAGTGGCATTTCATAACTGTTGCCTTAAGAGAAACCCAGGCTTCCTCCAATCTGGATGTCACCTAATCTGCCTTCTTATTTCCCTTACAACCCATTGGAGATTTATTATTCTTGCTACTTGCTGACTGAGTGACCTTGGATGAGTCACTGTTTGTGCCTTAGCTTTCTATCCATAAAATGTGAATCATAAAACAATGGGATTATTGTGAGTATTCAAATAAAACACACAATGTTATATGGAAGGGTATTTTAAGCAATCAAATGCTACAAAAACCTAGGAATCTGTATTATTTTGCTCCTAAAGGCCTACTATTCCCTCTGATGCTGCTTTGCTTTGACCTCAGCCTCCAGCAGATTTATATATACACAGCAAAAGTCATGAACACTTATAGGAAAGTTTTATTTTTCATTAACTGAGGTTGCAAATGGAAATATTTAAAAATACAATTAAAATAAGTGTTGCTATTTTTCAAAACTAAATGAGGCAAGTAATTAAAAAGAAAAAAAGAAAGAAAACTATGGGTAGTATTAATTCCAGTCCTTGTCCTGGAATGATGTGAACTTGGACCCGTCATCGCCCAGACTTGCCTCTTCACCTGGCCTTTGCTGGTCTGTGACATCCTCAAGGAGAACATAGACTTGTCATTCCCCAAGTTCAGCACACTGTGTGAGTAGGTAAGTGGGCAGTAGACGTTTGTTTAAAAAAATCAGTGGTCCTTGTTTTCTTCATCTTTAAAGAATGAGATTGAGGCTATATCAGGATCCTTCTAAGTCAGGCTGGTGACTTATTGGTGGGTTTTGGAAGAAATTTTGTGGGCCACAACTAGCATTTTAAAATGCAACAGAAGGGAAGAGAGTAAACACTTAGATGACACACAGTAAGGTAGATATTGCTTTGTGAAACCTTTGTTTCAGTTGTGGGCGTGTATGTGGAGTTGTGTGTGTATGTGCTGGGTCTAGATGTCAAATATGTATATTTCTTATTGTTTGTTATTGCTGAAAATGTGTGAAAAACACTGGACAAGTTAGTCCTCTCACCTCTAATGTCACGTGACTGCTACTACCACCATCATCACTCCTTACATTTGATTAATACTTTACATTTTACAAAGAATGTTTGTACCCACTCACCTTCATTCGGTCCTCATCAGAGCCTGGGGTGGGGGAGGGAAGTGTTATTATATTACCCTTTACATTTTTCTTGTAGGGAAGAGGCTTGTATCCTCAACTCTTCCTTCTAGAAGGGACTGTCTTCTTCTGGAGAAACTTTTAATGAAGCCTGGGAAAGATGTCTGGACCAGAGATGCTTTCAGGAAGAAAGGAGAAGATTTCCGTCTCCTATTAGGGGAAGGTGTTGAAGAGAGGGCTTGAGTGTGGGGAGAGGCCAGTGGGGTTGCATAGGGGAAGGGAAACTGTGAGAGAGAGAACCCTTGATGGAACATTGGAGAACATGGGCTCCTTAGTAGACTGCTGCTGTGCATTACATGAGCCAACCTTTTCCCCATGACCCCACCCATCTTCAGATACCATACTAAAAAGTCATGAACTTCTTGCGGTGACTGGATTTCTTGTAAAATCTGGCACAGAGCTGATTTCTACATGGAGTTGTAGCCAAAGCTGAAGAAGAAACAGCCTATGTGGATGAAGAGACAGCAAACATCCAGGTTATAGACAAAGAGACTGAGGGTCAGAGAGGCCAAGTGATTGACTGGAGGCTCTCAGTCAGCTTGGAGCTAGATGAGAAGAAGGACAAGACAACCCTATCCTGATCCTTTGAAAAAAAAAATTAAACTGATATGGCTCTATGTGTTCTGGCCATAACCCAGTGTTATCTTGAGGCTCAAGTGCAGTATTGGCTGTGGAGAGTTGGTCCACACATGAGTGAGTGGAAAACCGTCACCAAGGAAGCCACAGGCTCCCTCAGATAAAGAGCATGCTTTTTTTTTTTGGTTTGGTTTTTGGAATACAGGAAATAACACAGAGTTGTTGACATACCCAGAATGGGGCAGAATTTCTTGCTAGTACTGATAATCAGGTGACCTGTATTAGCTTCCCACCGCTACACCACAGAGATGAGCAGACAGAAGTCACTCTCAGTTACAGATGTCTGCAGCAGGCACCTTTGCAAGCTGTCTAGAGGAAGGTAACAGGTGTCCCCAGGTTTCAACATGACTATCAGGAAAGCAACAGTGAGGACCATGAAAACTCAGCTCCAAAAAACAAAGCAACTGCAGACAAAGAGACTGAGAATTCTTATCAATTAGAAAATTCAGTCCCAGAGTGAAGAAATGTCTGCTCCAATGTGGGTTGGGTTAAACTCAGATTCTCGTGGGACAATGGGAGGATTGGAGACTGATGTGGTATCAGAACGGCACATACGGTACAGCCACTGAACAGGAGTCAATCAGAGAGCAGGGCTACTGTCAACTGCCCTCTGTCCTGAGGTGATTCTCACCTTGGGGAAGTGGGGGAAAACATCAAGAAGATTTTGTTAAATAACTTCTGCTTCTCTGGAAGATTTCAATGAACTTTCCCTCGTGACATCCCCTCACTACCCCCTTTTCCCCTTATCTCAACCAGCTGAGAATTACTACAGGCAAAAGAGAGATTACTGATGGGCATGCATTTTGTTTCTCTGAGAAAGTTAGAGAACTCACAGACAAGGTTTTTAGTGTGTGCATCGCTGTACATCACATATGCAAGGATCTGCATATAGTTCTTTTCCTTGTGGTTTGGATTCAGTTATTCTCAATGTATTCTTGAACTATATCAGGTATAAAGATCTTAACCAAATATTGGAATTCAATTTCTTGCCTACAGAGTGAACAAACCAGGTGAGCAGCTTCTGCCCCCTGCCTGAATTCCACCTGAGCCAGGCTAACTCTTGCTGAGGTACTCTACATATTACAAAGGCACCTTTGTAAACCACAAAATGCTCTTCAAATGTAAGTGGAAATGATTTCTGCCCTGCCCCAACAAGCTTCTACACTCAATAAGTCACTGCATTCACAGTGGTCTCTTTATGAAATTCCCCACTCCCCCATTTATGAGTAAGTAACTTGATACAGCTTTTTGGTGCCTTCTCTGTTGGTAAATAGCTCAGGGGGAATTGACAAAACCTCCTCTCTCCCCAAGAATATTCACCAACCTATGAGGACTGGGTGGAGTTTTCCCATCTTTTACTTCTGAACCTCATACCAACCCTGGGGGAAAAGTAGGATAATGCCCATTTTATGGGTGAAGAAACTGATGCTCAACATACCCACCTGTCCGGGGGCTTTAAGCTGAGGTCACCTGACTCCCCGAATGCCCTCTAACCATTAGACTCCCAGCAAGGTCAGGGAGGAGGTCTGTCTTGCTCACTGCTGTAATTCCAGAGCTTACTACATAGAGCAATGCTCAGGAATGTCCACTGAATGATTGAATGAGTGAATGAATGAAAGATTGCTTGGAGATCAGCTGCAATGTTCAAGTCACCTGGGGTGTAGCCTAGAATCTGGAGTGGAGTGATGCTCCGTGGATGTTTGTGGTGAGGATGAGTGAGTGAATGATGAGTGCGTTCCTCTGGGAGGGTCAGATGTGTGGGCTAGAGGTTAGGTGCTCACTTACCTGGGCTCACCTCTAGGTTCTGGGACAAGAACGTCTCTCTGGGTCCGTGTAGATACTTCTTGACGGTTCTAGAGGAAGCCCCGCTTCTGGGGTCTGGCCCCTCCCTGCTCTCCACACATGCAGCGGGCCTGCAGGAACCCATACCGGTTGGAAGCATCCTTCCTCTACAGAAAGCAGACCTGTAATATGAATTGAGTGTCCCAGGAGGACATCATCCCCATGCCCCTGTCCTTGGGGCCATATATGGGCATCTCCTACCCACAGGCCAACAATAGAAAGTCTGCTCTGCCGTCCTCTCTGGGAGGCAGCATCTCAGCGCTCTAGCCCTTTCGCCCTGGGTCTTATTTATTGTTGGTCTGCTTCATAGCGTTCACAAATACCAGGGAGGCTTTGCCACTCTGCTCTGGGCCTTCGGAGGACTGTTGATACTTGAACCCCTGTCCCAGATGCTCTGTGCATTTGACACATCGTCCTGCTCACATGTGCACTGTTGGAATGTTCTCCTTGCCGTGGTTTTGCAACTTCCAGGCTCAGGCTGGAGGAGTAAAAAGGAGATACACTCTTCTTTTGTCCTGTCTGCTTTTCTCATCTCTGCCACAAGCACATTTGGTTCAGACAAGAACAGCCACCATGTTCAGATCCACCCTCACTGCCCAGGACTTGGCCTTGACTCTCCCACTTTCTGGCCAGTTGATGACTCAGTTTCCTTGATGGTAAAAGGAGGACCCCAAGGCCTATCTTGCCACCTGGGCTAGATGTCACTTTTGGCTTGAATGAGTCTTGCTTCCAGGACGTGTTCTAAATGTGTCTTGTTTGTTGGAATAAGCTTTTATTTGTCATTTCTCATTTTCTCCTTAAAGCATGTCAATGAAAAGAAAGCCAATAAAAAACAGTGTGTATAATAATCACCCACTGCCTAAATCCAAACCCCAGTTAGGACCTTTGCTTAGTCTTTGTGTCTTTTTGAGGGCGGTTGGGCGGGAAGCAGTTACCATCACTCCACCTACCTTGTGCTGGATGTCTTAGTCCCTTTGTGCACGAGCTCTTATTTCACCTTCAGAACATTGCTGTGGGCAGCACAATGATCCTGTAATGCAGCTACGAAAACTGAGGCTCCACCAAGTCAATCAGCTGCCAAGTTCAAGCTTTTATTACACGTGGGACTGGAGATGCACCCACATCTCTCTAACTTCAAAGGTGCAGCTTTTATCTCTGCCTCATCCTTATTTTTAGAAAGAAATGGTTAATAGAAAACTCTCAGGTGGCCCATCATTGCAAATGTCATAGTCTTTGACAAGAGATCTTGGCCCAAGAGATCTTGGATACAAAACTCCCATATAAGGCTGTGAAACAGGATTAAGTTATAGGATTTATCAGGTTGCCCCAAGGTGAATGTTTCAATATGTTTTAAAAGGAGAAGATGCTAAGAGTGTGTGCCTATGTGTGAACTCATGAGTTAGAGGGGTTAGTGGTTCCTGAACATCTATTATGTGTCTGTTTTAAGTATCTCAAATAATCTTCCCAGTTAGATATTCTTCGTTTATGGTGCTGTGGTTTATTCCTACTTTTATCAGGAACATTTTCAAATAGGTAGAAAACTAGAAAAAATATGATACATTTCGATACTTCCCTCATCTAGATTAGCAGTCGTCAATTTTATAGTTTTCCTTTCTTTTTTTTCTGCTTAATTATTTTAAGGTATAAACATCATGTCATTTCACCCCTAAGTGTTCCAGTATGCACCTCTATGACATAAGTATTATTATAATACCATTGTGACCCATAAGAGAAAGTTTCCTATATTAAGATAGGAACCACATTCAGAATTTATCAAGCTCCAGACAAGCAGACAATCCTTGGGGTCCTGGAGGATGACCCACTTTTTTCTCACCATACTAAGTGCTGAGTTAAAGAGCTTAAATGTTGGAGGGTAAATTCCCCATCTAACTGCCAAGGTAAGAAGGGCTAGAGATGATGTTTGGAGAGACTAAGAGCTGACGGCAGCCTCCAGGTAGCACCTGTATTTGGGGCTCTACATTTTTCATCTCCTTTTATATACTCCATTCAAAGTGCTGAGAATATGTAGGTCCCCTGGACCCAGTGGAATCCAGGGCCAGTGGCTGGATATGGTCTACTTCAAACTTGAAATTCTTCTTAAGAGCCCCATTTATCTTTTTAAAAATATGAATTCTGCTTTATCATCTCTCCTAGTATGTCTTACTATGTAGTCACAAATGCATTTGTTTAATCATGCAACAACTCTCTTTTGAGAATAAGCTATGCCCAAGCACTGGATACAGGTTAATGAACAAGTCAGACCTAAGAGGTGGGCTATTTTTATCCTCATGTTCCCCACTCCACTTTCCTAGTGAAGTTAGATCTCTGTAGGAGGTGCCATGTTGATCCCAGGGCTTTTTGTGTCTCCTTTTCTCTTTGGCACACTTGCACCTGAGTTTGAGGAGAGGAAATGGTAAGGTTGCAGGTCCCAGGAAGCAGGAGATGTGCAAAGGTGTTGACTGATGTGGTCATCTGGTGAGGCACAGCGTTTGTGAGTTAGCTGCAGTCTGGTTTGCAGAGAATTTGATTCACTAGACTTTCATTGCACATCTACTGTGTGCTGGACTTTATTGGGCTTACAAAGATGAGTAAAACAAGTTCTTGGGCTATGGAGCAGGTGGATGTGTATCAAAGTAGTTATATCATAATATTGTGGGGATCTTTAGTGTTCACAACCTCTAGTTCTCCATTCTATAAGAATCTGTTATTATTCTTTCATTCATTTAACATATATTTATTGAGAACCTCCAGTTTAGGTGCTGCAGATGATGAATAAGAGACTGGGTCCTTATCATCATAAAGTTTACCTTCTAACATGGGGTCATAATCCTTTCCATAAAACTTATGTTTGCCCAGTGGCTTACAGTTTCAACATACTTTTGTGTATGTATCTAATGTTGATATAACATTCTATGGAATAGGAAAAATAAGTCTTCTTATTCCAATTTTATAGGACAGGAAATTGAAGTTCAGAGAAATTAAGAGGTTTATGAATAAAGCAACAGACCTGGGATTTTAAGGCAGTGCTGTTTTCTCCCCATCACATGAACTCAAGTTACTGTGGTACCAGGGCTGTGTATAGTATGGTGCTCAGCCTTAGGGATAGAAAGATGAAGGCTCCTGCATATAGAGATCTTGCCCTGACTCCTGTCCTGAGCTCCAGTCTCTTAATAATGCCATTTCTTCCTCTCTCCGTCCCTTCATCCATTCTTTCCCCATCTTCCTCTTCTCAATGAACAGCACCACAATTCACCCACTTGACCAAACCGACATCCTAGGGTTAGTCTTGGTTTCTCTTTCTACCACAGTCAGCCCCCCAGACTATGTCAATTTAACTTCCAAAATGTATTCTGAATGTGTTCAGTTCTCTCCAACTCCATCATGAACTTCCTAGTCTAATCATCCCTTTCTCTTCTCTGGGTCTCCATAATACCTTCAAAGAGATGTCCTGCTCCCATCTTTGACCTACAAAGGGCAGAGTGAAAAAACTTACTTGTTTAGTATCCTCTAATGAGCTCAATCCCTCTTAGAAGAAAATCCTGACTCTTTCCCCTGGTCTATGAAGCACTGTGTGACCTAGTTTCTTCCTTCGTCACACTTATCTCTAAGCAACCCATCCTCACCCCATCCCGTCACGCTCTTGTGCCAGCCATCCTGGTGCTCTCTATTGCATGAGAACCCCATGCTGATTTCCATTTTAGAGCCTTTGCTCTTTCTTTTAATTCTCACATGGCAGGCCCTTCTAATCAGTTGACTCTCAGATTAAATGTCACTTCCTCAGAAAGGCCTTCTTTGACCAGCCTAATGTAACCTCCCACATTCTGTCACAACCCTGTATTTTCATGTTCTGTATTGTACCAACCTCTCACTAATATTGTTTATTTTTCTAAAAACAATTTATTGAAGTATAGTTGATTTACAATGTTGTGCTGGTTTCAGGTGTACAGCCAAGTGAATCTTTTATACATATACATGTATCCACTCTTTTTTAGATTATTTTCCCCTACAGGTCATTACAGAGTACTGAGTTAGGTTCCCTGTGCTATACAGTAGGTCCTTATTAGTTATCTATTTTATCGCTAATATAGTTTCTTGTTTATTTGTTTGCCTACCTATTGTCTGTATCCTTTTTTTATTGAAGTATAGTTGATTTACAACGTTGTGTTAATTACTGCTGTACAGCAAAGTGATTCAGTTATACATATATATATATATATATATATATATACATACTTTTAAAAATATTCTTTCCCATTATGGTTTATCATAGGATATTGAATATAGTTCTCTGTGCTACACAGTAGGACCTTATTATTTACCCATTCTATATATAAAAGCTTACATCTGCTAATCCCAACCTCCCACTCTATCTCTCCCTCAAACCCCTCTCCCTTGGCAAACACCAGTCTGTTCTCTATGTCCCTGTCTGTATCCTTTAATAGAAGATAAGCTTCAGTAAAACAAGAATGTTGTCCATGCTCTTTGTTTATCCTCAGTGCCCAGTACAATGGCTGGCACATAGAAAATGCTTAATAAATATTTTTTGATTAAAGCTATGGATGAAGAATGTCGCTTGTCATATCAGTATGCAAAGGATGTTGTGGCCATCAGACCATCAGTCACTGCAATCACCCTGACTATGCACCCAGGATGGGAAAGAACAGGACACTGGACCCAGATAGCTGAGGTGCATATCAAAGGAATGATTTCAATGAGCTCAGACTCTTGCATCTTCCCATACATAGAAAAGAGTTAAATTCATTAACTTGAGATGTCTAGTTTTCTTTAATTAACATTAATCTTCTTATGTTCCAACTACCTGGTTTTTGTTGCAAACTCCTCTGTATACTGGTTCCTCCTTTACCACTTTGGAGCAGTCCCTCAGAGGTATATGAGAGGCTATCTTCCAAGCTTAAGTCCTCAGAAATTCTGCCGAATAAAACATAATTCTCAGCTTTTAGGTTGTCCATTTTTTTCAGTCGACAAAGGAATTGAAGAAGTCAGCATTATTTTTCTCTAACTATGAATAAATTTTACAAACGTATTGCTCAAAACAGTTGATTATAGAATATGACTGGATAAGGGCCCATGGGTACAAATCTCTGGGCCTGATAAAAGAGAATGGCCAAGAAATCTGGGTACTAATTCTCCAATTAAGTGAAGCTATGAGCCCAGTGATCACTCTCTTGGCAAACTTTGTCTTTCAGAGGCTATTAGGTAATAAATATTCGATGAGGACTCACTTCAGTCTCAGTGTTCTCAAGTTTGCTGTCTTACATCCAAGTGATAACTCTGAGGTGTGATAACCACTTTATGGGACAGATGAGAAAATGATGCTCAGAGAGGTGAGTTAGCTTGTTCAAGGCTATGTGTCCAAGGAGGGCCAGAACTGCAACTCAAATTCTGGGCTATTGGACAGCTGAGTCATCATCATCCTGCTCTACTGCCCCGAAAGCCAAAGACACATCAGAGAGCAGAGTCTTGTCAAGATTAAAGAAAAAAAGTGTGCAGGTGATGAGGAAAGCCATGATACATCTGAGTGGTTGATGTTCACACTCTTAGTGAGTGAAGGAACCATCTGAGATTACCCTCCATTTGACTGTAATTTTCTTTTAAAAAGAGAAATTTCATTACCAAGTTGGGAAGTGCCTTACTCAGAGAGAACCCAGTTATAGGAGTGCCACATTCAAAATGCAAGAATGTCTGATTTGTGATTTTTTAAACAGTAAAGAGAGCTCTGAAACATATTAAATTTTTACGAGGTGTGCTGCTGACTAAAAATTTTTTTTGAGCAAATAATCATACAAAAAGAGTAGACCACATACTTAAAATTAAAACCTCCAAATAAGAAAAATATTTATTAAATAAACTTACACCAAGCCACAGTGACCTTTCTAATGGGCTTTCTCCCTGAAACATTGAGCCCATTCAATTCTTGGAATATTTTTAATCAACAAATTAATGGGTCATTACTAGAGAATGGAAGTCCTTGAGGTGGGGCCTGTGGTTTAGTGAGAGAATTCTGGTTAACAATGAGAAGATCTGCTGAGTTCAGTCCTGTCACTAACTGTGTGATCTTTGGAAATTCAGATAAGCTCTTTGGAATACAGTTTCCCCATCTTTAAAATAGAGATAGTGATATAGCACCTCATTGTCTCTTAAAGTAATTACAAAAAAAACCCAATGATTAATGGATGTGAAAACACTTTGAGATAAAGAAGTGTAATGGAGGTGTAAAATACTTATTTATGATAATAACAGTACTAATTATTCCAGAAATGCTAACAAGTAGACTTATTTGCAAATCCCAAGAGTTGGAGGCTTTTAACTTAGAACTCTTGTTCTATCCTTATAACCCATTCTTTTAAGTCTTTCACCCTAGAATACATGCAATTTGTTATTTTTATGGCCTGTGACAAAAATCTTGCCTATTCCCTTGGGCCTAGACTTGTAAGAATTCTTCATGCCCTCAGTTCCTTTTTCCTCCAGGCTATCCTGTTATCTTCATATCATTTACCAGAGCAAAAATATTTCATGACACCCCATTGACCATCAGAAACAACCTTCCTACTAGATAAACTTCTAATTTGATCTCCTCAGCTCTCCATCACTCACTCTAACTTGGCTACAGCTGGATAGACCTCTTCTTTATCCTCTGAATGCATATGACGTTGTCCTGCCTTCTAATCTTCGCATTTGCTGCTCTTCTCCCTGGGAATGCTCTCCCTTTTCCTGAATGTCCAACTCAGGCTGCAAGACACTGCCTTGGGCTGCATTTTCACTGCAGTTCTTACCGTCTTTTAATTCTTTCATGACTTGTCATCTCTGCGCTGATGCACTTTCCTAGTTGGAGCTCGTTTATCTAGTCTATTGAGAAGCTGGGCAATCAGAGTCTTCCCCAGTGTTTCCCCAAATTAATTATTTTATTTATTTATTTAAATTCATATATTAAAAAAATTTTAAATAGATCTTTTTTGGAGTATAATTGCTTCACAATACTGTGTTAGTTTCTGTTGTACAACAAAGCGAATCAGCCATGTCCCCGTATCCCCTCCCTCTTGAGCCTCCCTCCCATCCGCTCTATCCCACCGGGGCGAAGTGAGAGTAGCAACAACATATATATACTACTGAATGTAAAATAGTTGACTGGTGGGAAGCAGCAGCATAGCACAGGGAGATCGGCTCAGTGCTTTGCAAATGTATTATTTAATGGCAGTGTTTTTCAAGTCTTTGACATGAATCACAGTAAGAAATGTATTTTACATTGAAGCCCAACACACACACACACACACACACACACACACACACACACTCACACCTGTGCACGCATGCATACAAAACAAAAAATTCAAGAAACAAGAATTACCTTTGAAAATGTAATAAACTCTGGTATTTTATTTTATTCTAGTCTCTCATTTAACAAGTCTACACATTATGTTGTAACCTACACATTGATTTCACAATCTACTAATGGAGTGCAACCTGCAGTTTGAAAAACACCAGTTTATGGTATTAATTTTTATGTACAGAATCCTTTGAGGCCTGGCTCTTGATATTCCAAGCTAAACTGTTGGAAAAAAAACAAAATTATCTCTTTCAAGTTTTGATCCTGCACTCTCAAGCCTTAGCTTTCAAGACCATTGTTTACAGTATGAGTCAATACAAATTTATTTAGAAACTCCATTCATTGTTGGACACCTCTTGTAATGATTCTAACTCTGTCAGATTCTAGCTCTTAAATATCAGCCAAATTTTCTCCTCCTAACTACTGTCATTCTCCTAGTTCAGAGTCTTATCATCTCTGGCTTAGAATACACCAATGGCCTTTCAACTGACCTGCCAGCCTGTAATTCTGTTCCTTTCCCTTTGCTTCTCCCATGATTAAGGTATAAATTTGCATGTTGTATTATGTCAAAATAGTGTAAATTCTATAAATAACATATAAGTATTCAATATGAATTCAGCAAATTTCTTTTTAAGTCTACTCATAGTAATTTAAAATATTTTTGTTATTGTAAAAGGGATCTTCTATTACATCTTATAACTTATTATTTTAGACATATAGGACAAACTATTTTAAAATACATATATGTTAGCAGTCACATTATTGAACTATCTTATTGGTTCAAAAGTTTTTCATTTAATTTTTTTGTTGTTTTCTAGGTATACAACTATATACTCCCCAAATAAATAAAACATTTATTTATAAGACAGTTATAAGGCATAATAGACATTTTTATGTCATTTCACTATTTTATCTTATGGTATCCACTAGTTACACAAGATTGGTAAATAAAGTAAGGGGTACCTGTTGTTCTTGTCTTCTCCTTGACTTTCATAGGAATTCATCTGATATACTACAGTTAGGAATAATTCTGTCAATTAATTTTTAGATCAATATATTTTGTCATGTTAAAGAAATAGTATTTATTTGCTTTTATTAAAATTTAAAATAAACAATAATCAATTTTGAATTTTGTATACATTATTTAAGAATTTGTTAAAATTAATACATAATTTTATTCTATTAATTCATGATGTGATGAATGATATTAATACTATCCTTTTAGGAATAATGTGTGGCTCTAGAGTAACATTACAGCAATTGGTCAGAGGAAACACAAATACCTGAATCCTACCTCAAGTTCTTGTCACCTTCTTAATCAAGTTCCTAAAGGGGAAATATGCACGAGGAATAATTACAAAGTGGATCACATTCCAATTTAAAGAACTCTGGAAGGCAAGGCTGGACCACATACAATACCAGTTTTTCCTAAGTTAATTATAGTTCAGACTAAAGTATGCAAAAGGAGCTATTATTTCTATTTCACTAAACCTAAACCCAATCCCAACCCAAGTCTCAGATCTTTACACTCTGGACCCATGAAAAGAAGACATATCAAAGAGAGAGGGTGGCTGGTCTTGCTTTGAGACAGCCTTAAGTTTGCTTGTGACATCTGATGAATGGACAGAAATGAATAAAATAGAAGTCAAGTCTTTTTGAAAGATTTCCTAATATTAAGACAGTCTTACTTTCTGGAATAAACCCATTAAAATCTTGTTGTTTTTTTCCAAAAGACATTCAGAATCTGACATATTCTCACCACCTCCACTGATATACCATGGTCATGACCACCATGAACTCTTGCTTGGATTATAAGAATAACCTCCAAAGTGTTCCATTGCTTTTGCCCTTGCTCCTAAAATCTATTCTCCATTCAGTTCCAGAGTGATTCTTTTAAATTAAAACAGAAGACAAATTATGCCACTGCTTTATTCAAGACTCTCCCATAGCTCCCATCTCATTGGAGCAAAATCCAAAGTCTTTCCAGTGGTTTACAAATCTCTACCTGAGCTGTCCTCCTGTACTCCAAACTCTGGTTTCTTCTCTTACTATTCTCTCCTCGGTCACCACAGCCACTTTAGGGTTCTTGCTGTACCTTGAACACTCCAGGCACGTGTTCCTTGTTCTCTTCCCAACCCTGAGTAGTTTCCTCACATGCATGTGCTGATCAGTACTCTGCTAAGTACTTGAGGTGGACCGTTTGAAGATGTACAGAGTTTTCTCTTTGAATGGCTCTGTCCTCTCCAGTACTCGATCCTGAGAATGTTAGCTGTCTTTGTCTCCTCAGACTCGCAGTTCCATCTTCTCAATCAGGGAGTATGCTGGGATCCTCCTGTGTTCCCACTCCCTGCACTGCAGCCTGGAAACTCTCAGTAATCTCACTTTGTTTGTTTCTTGTCTCTCATACATCATTCATCACCTGATATTCAATGACTTGAAAACCATTGTTTTATATATTTTGCCCAGATTTTCTAGTTGTTTTAAGTGGAAGAGTAAATCTGGCTCCTGTTACTCCATCTTGGCTGGAAGCAGAACCTCTCAGTACTTCTTAATTCCCTTTCCTCCTTTAGTTTTCCTCCATAGCACTTACTAACATCTGACACATTCTATATGTTACCTATTTATTTACTTACTGTCTATCTTTCTCTCCATTAGAATATAATTCTACAAGCTATTTTTATTTCTTCACTTATGTATCTTTTTACCTAGAGCAGGGGTTGGCACATTGTAGGTACTCAATAGTTATTTATAAAATGAATATATTCAGAGAGTGTCAGCATCAGGAAGAATTTTCTAGGACCATCAGGCCATGGTTCTACTTCTACAAGAAGTCCTCAATGTCAGCAGGTTCTGTGTTTGTGGGTTGGATCTCAGTTAGTTGAAGGTCTATCACCTCTTCAGTCAACACCACCCTTTGTGGAACACTTTCTCATTCCTCTTGCCATCTCCTTTAAAGTATGTTGCTTACCCAACATTCCTTAACTAGATCACAGCTCTAAGAAGCATGGATGGGAGGTTTTAAGTTTCTTTTAAAAATATAATCATTTACAACCAAGAATATATGTGTTTCTTTTCTACACCTAACCCTAAGCAGCTTAATCCTCATCTCTTTCTTTGTACAAAACATGAATGTTAAAGGCCTTTTTAGCTCATAAGGCTGGAAGTTCAGGTGGGAATGAATCCAAGGGAAACTTTGGACTTACTCAGCAGGGGTGGGCCAGCTTAATAAAAGCACCCTTTCCCACAGACTTCCCTTTGTCGTAGATCCATGCAAGGATTTCCCATCTGTCAACTGGTCTGTTCAGCAGTTACTCACTTGAGGAACTTAACTAAGTGTGTGCATGTGTCTGTGTTCATTAGAATTTGTGGAGGTTTCTGGGACAATTTTTCTGTATTTTAATTTCTATCTGAGTTTCATTTTGGTCTCAGGGCTGTTGTACTGAGAGTCTCTTTCCTCTCATGACTTACTGACTCTGTGTCATCCTTTAGGTCTCAGCTCATATATTTCTTTTTAGAGGGAACTTTTCTTCCCAAACCAACTAATGAATGTTCCTCTTGTTACTATCATCCTTCATTGCAGTTAAATAACTCTGTAATTATCCAGTTTATTTGTTAATTTACTTGATTATTGTCAGTTTCTTCCTTCAATGTGACATCCACATGGAGGGGAACTTTGCCTGTCTTGCTGATTTCCTTTTTCCCTGTGCCTTGCATAGGGTCTGACACATAGTAGGTATTTAGAAAATAGGTACTGAATGAATTAATTAAGCCACTAGGAGAACAAGAGAAAAGAATGTTAATGAGAGAGTGCAAAATTTATATGGAATTGCATATTTATGTATGGCCTAGGGTAAGAGCTGCAAGGTCAGAGTGGAGATTCAGAGACAAATCAAGAGAGTACTGTATTTCCTGCTATGATAATGACTGGACTTTATCCTGTAGGTGATGTGGATCTATGGAAGGGCTTAAACAAAGGAAGACACAGTCAGATTTTTTTTAAAAAAATGATCAATCTAACTGGTAGTGAATAAATCGGAAGAGAATAAGACATGCAAGGGAACAATTTGGACACTGTTGGAGTAATCTGGGTGAGGGATGATAAAACCTTTAGGTAAGGCCAATGACAGTGGAAGTTATGGAATATTAGAAAGATTTGACATAGAAAAAAATGTTTTGCTTGAAAGTGGGGAATGAGGAAACTGGATGAAAAGAGCAGAAACAGAGTGGCAAGAAACTTAAATGGGTCAATAAGAGCAAAGAAATTTGATATAAAATGCCCTGGGTTGGACCTCAGTAAAAATTATGGAATAAGAACTTCTGAAGAACCTTTCCTCCATAAAAGCAATGAGAACACTGGCAAAAATTGTCAGAATCAACTCTTTCAAAACTGTGGAAATTAACTAAAGTTTTGAAGCAATCTGGGGAGCATTTATTCAAGAAAAACAGTTTAATCTAGGTATGAAAAGCTTATATGAACAGTGGAGTTTTAATTTCCCCTATTTCCATCCCCTCATTTCTAGCTCCATGGCAACCCATAACCTGAAATCCTACAACCTCTAATATCACTAAAAACTAGCAACCTGCCATCCACTAGAGGGAGCAAAACAGGGTTGGACCTCTTTCAAAGCCCTATTTCCAGAGAATTGTCATTATTTGATCTGTCTGGTGGGGTCCTGGAAGACCCCATTATCAAGGCTGTCCTTGTTTAATTGATTCAGAGCTCACTTAGTGTGAGAAGTCTTTTCCTTAGGGGCACTTGTTGAAAACAATGAAGGACAATTGCTTAATATCATGGCTGCCTGAGATAGTAGGTAACAATAAGGCTAACAAAAAAGCTTAAAGGACAAACTTGAGAATAACATATCCATAGAGGGCTTTGAAGAGCATTGCCACATTTCTGAGAATCTAGAAGCCCATGTGCATGCTTTTGACCCATGTGAATGTTCAGGAAAGACCTGAGAAGGCTCTAAGATCTCATCAGGGTTGATTTTGAAGCTCTTCTCAGGGGGAACCAAAGGCTAAGGTGGAGGTGTTAACTACACAGCTGAGTGTTGAAGGTATGGACAGCAGGCACACAGGATCTTTTGGCAAAGAATGGGAGACTAATTGGTTCCAGGAATTTAAGAAAATTGCTATCTAATTATTAGCTGATAACCAAGCTCACAAAGCAGAGACTTCAGTACTGACACATGCCAAAGAACAGAGGCTTTAAAGAATTAGTTCAGGAAAGTCACTAAACAAACAATGGCAACAGCAAAAAACAGCAACAACAGAAAACTCTGGGTAGAGGGAAGGGGAAGAATCTGATTTTCATAATTGCCACATTATTTAAAATGTTCAGTTTTGACAAAAATTTATGAAATATGCCAAGAAATAGGAAAGCATGGCCCTTACACAGGAAAAAAGAAAAAGGCAGACACTAGAAACCAAGGAAGACTACATGTTAGACTTAAAAGACAAAGACTTAAATCAGCTATTTTAAATATATTCAAAGAACTAGAGGAAAACATGTCTAAAGAACTAAAAGAGAGCATGAGAAGGGTGTCTCACCAAATTAATATCAGTAAAGCGATAAAAATTATAAAAAGGAACCAAACAGAAATTCTGGCACTGAAAAGTACAATAAATGAAATGAAGAATTCACTATAGGGTATCAACATCAGATTTGGGCAGGCAAGGAGAAAAATGTCAACAAACTTGAAGATAGGTAATTGAAATTATCCAAATTGAAGAACAGAAAGAAAATAAAGAAGAAAAATGAGGGGGAACCTTCAAGATGGCAGAGAAGTAAGACTTGGATTTCACCTTCCTCCCCAGAAATATATCAAAAATACAACTACATGTGGAACAACTCCTACAGAACACCTGCTGAGCATTGGCAGAAGAACTCAGACTTCCCAAAAGGCAAGAAAACCCCCATGTACCTGGGTAGAGCAAAAGAAAATAGAAAAAAGCACACACAAAAGAATAGGGATGGGACCTGCACCTCTGGGAGCGAGCTGTGAAGGAGGAAGTATTTCCACACACTAGGAAACCCCTTCACTGATGGAGACAGGGGGTGGGGTGAGCAGCAGAAAGCTTCAGAACCACAGAGGAGAGCTCAGCAACAGGGTACAGAGAACAAAGCAGAGTGATTCCTACACAGAGGATTGGTGACAACCAGTGTTCACCAACCTAAGATGCTTGTCTGCTCACCCACCAGGGAGGATGGGGGCTGGGAGCTGAGGCTCGGGCTTTGGAGGTCAGACCCCAGGGAGAGGACTGGGGTTGGCTACGTGAAGACAGCCTGAAGGGGGATAGTGAGCCACAGCTAGCCAGGAGAGTCCAGGAAAATGTCTGGGCCTGCCTAAGAGGTAAGAGACCATTGTTTTGGGTTGCACGAGGAGAGGGAATTCCTTCCCTGTGTGCCAACAGAAGGCAGAGCACTGCCTAAGTGAGCTCCAGAGACTGGCGCAAGCCACAGCTATCAGCTCAGACCCCAGAGATGGGCATGAAATGCTAAGGCTGCTGCTGCAGCCACCAAGAAGCCTGTGTGCAAGCGCAGGTCACTACCCACAACCCCCCTGAGAGCCTGTGCATCATGTCACTGCCAGGGTCCCGAGACCCAGGGACAACTTCCCCGAGAGAACACACAGTGCACCTCAGGCTGTTTTAATGTCACTCCAGCCTCTGCCACCGCAGGCTTGCCCTGCATTCCATTTTGACTACCGTACCCCTTCCTCTCCCCAGCCTTAGACAGCAAGAGAGCCTTAATCAGCTGCTGCTTTAAATGCCTCCTATATGAGCAGGGAACAGATGCCTGAGGGCCACCTGTATGCAGAGGTGGGACCAAAACCAAAGCTGAACCCCAGGAGCTGTACAAACAAAGAAGAGAAAGGAAAATTTCTCCATACAGCCTCAGGAGCAGTGGATTAAATCTCCACAGTCAATGTGATGAACCCTGCATTTGTGGAATACTTGAATAGACAACAAATATTCCCAAAGCCGAGGTGGTGGACTTTGGGAGCAACTGTAGACTTGGGGTTTGCTGTCTGCATCTGATTTGTTTCTGATTTTTATGTTTATCTTAGTTTAGCTTTTAGTGTTTGTTATCATTGGTAGATTTGTTTAAGTGTTTTCCTGCTCTCTTTTATTATTTTATAACATTTTATTCTTTCTTTTCTTTTTTTCTTCCTTTTTTTTCTTCCTTTTCTTCTGAGCCATGTGGCTGACAGGGTCTTGGTGCTCTGGCCAGGTGTCAGACCTGAGCCTCTGAGATGGGAAAGCTGAGTCCAGGACATTGGACCACGAAAGACCTCCCAGCCCCATGTAATATCAATTGGCAAGAACTCTCCCATGGATCTCCATCTCAACACTAAGACCCAGCTCCACCCAACAGCCAGCAAGCTCCACTTGTGGACAACCCATGCCAAACAACAAGCAAGACAGTAATACAAACACATCCATTAGCAGAGAGGCTGCCTAAAGTCGTATGAAGTTCACAGACACCCCAAAACACACCACAAGATGCAGCCCTGCTCACCAGAAAGACAAGAATCAGTCCCACCCACCAGAACACAGACACCAGTCCCCTTCACCAGGAAGCCTACATAAGCCACTAAACCAACCTCACCCACTGGGGTCAGGCACCAAAAACAATGGGAACTACAAACTTACAGCCTGTGAAAAGGAGACCCTAAACACATTAAGTTAAGCAAAATGAGAAAACAGAGAACTACAGAGCAGAGGAAGGAGCAAGGTAAAAACTTACCAGAACAAATAAATGAAGAGGAAATAGGCAGTCTAACTGAAAAAGAATTCAGAGTAATGATAGTAAAGATGATGCAAAGTCTTGGATATAGAATGGAGAAAATATAAGAAAAGTTTAATAAGGACTTAGAAGAACTAAAGAGCAAACAAACAATGATGAACAACCCAATAAGTGAAATTAAAAATTCTCTAGAAGGAATCAATAGCACAATAACTGAGATAGAAGAACGGATAAGTGACATGGAAGATAAAATAGTGGAAATAACTGCCACAGAGCAGAATAAAGTAAAAAGAATGAAAATAATGGAGGACAGTCTCAGAGATCTCTGTGACAATATTAAAAACACCAACAATCAAATAATAGGGGTCCCTGAAGAAGAAGAGAAAAAGAAAGCGTCTGAGAAAATATATGAAGAGATTATAGTTGAAAACTTCCCTAACATGGGGAAGGAAATACTCAGTCAAGTCCAGAAAGTGGAGAGAATCCCATACAGGATAAATCCAAGAAGAAACACACCAAGACACATATTATTCAGACTATCAAAAATTAAATACAAAGAAAAAATATTAAAATCAGCAAGGGAAACACAACGAATAACACACAAGGGAATCCCCATAAGGTTAACAGCTGATCTTTCAGCAGAAACTCTACAATCCAGAAGGGAGTGGCAGGACATATTTAAAGTGATGAAAAGGAAAAACTTACAACCAAGATTACTCTACCCAGCAAGGATCTCATTCAGATTCGACAGAGAAATTAAAACCTTTACAGACAAGCAAATCTAAGTGAATTCAGCACCACAAAACCAGCTTTACAACAAATGCTAAAGGAACTTCTCTAGGCAAGGAACACAAGAGAAGGAAAAGACCAACAATAACAAACCCAAAACAATTAAGAAAATGGTAATAGGAACACACATATCGATAACTACCTAAAGTAAATGGATTAAATGCTCAATCAAAAGGCATAGACTGGCTGAATGGATACAAAACCAATACCTGTATATATGCTGTCTAAAAAAGATCAATTTCAGACCTAGGGACACATACAGACTGAAAGTGAGGGAATGAAAAAAGATATTCCATGCAAATGGAAATCAAAAGGAAGCTGGAGTAACAATTCTCATACCAGACAAAATAGACTTTAAAATAAAGACTATTACAAGAGACAAAGAAGGACACTACATAATGATAAAGGGATCAATCCAAGAAGAAGATATAACAATTGTAAATATTTATGCACCCAACATAGGAGCACCTCAATACATAAGGTAAATGCTAACAGCCATTAAAAGGGAAATTGATAGTAACACAAACATAGTAGGGGACAATAACACCACACTTCCACCAATGGACAGTTCATCCAAAATGAAAATAAATAAGGAAATACAAGCATTAAATGATACATTAAACAAGATTGACTTAATTGATATTTGTAGGACATTCCATCCCAAAACAACAGAATACAATTTCTTCTCAAGTGCTTATGGAACATTCTCCAGGATACATCATATCTTGGGTGAGAATTGAAATCGTATCAAGCATAATTTCTGAACACAACACTATGAAACTAGATATCAATTACAGGAAAAAACTGTAAAAAATACAAACACATGGAGGCTAAACAAAATACTACTAAATAATGAACAGATCATTGAAAAAATGAAAGAGGAAATCATAAAGTACCTAGAAACAAATGACAATGAAAACACAATGAACCAAAACCTATGGGATGCAGCAAAAGAAGTTCTAAGAGGGAAGTTTATAGCAATACAATCCTACGTGAACAAACAACAATAATCTCAAATAAACAACCTAATCTTACACCTAAAGCAGTTAGAGAAAGAAGAAGAAGAACAACAACAAAAAACCAAAGTTAGCAGAAGGAAAGAAATCATAAAGATCAGATCAGAAATAAATGAAAAAGAAATGAAGGAAACAGTAGCAAAGATCAATAAAACTAAAAGGTTGTTCTTTGAGAAGATAAACAAAATTGATAAACCATTAGCCAGGCTCATCAAGAAAAAAATAGGGAGAAGACTCAAGTCAACAGAATAAAAATGAAAAAGGAGAAGTAACAACTGACACTGCAGAAATACAATGGATCATGAGAGATTACTACAAGGAACTATATGCCAATAAAATGGCCAACCTGAAAGAAATGGACAAATTCTTAGTAAAGCACAACCTTCCAAGACTGAACCAGGAAGAAATAGAAAATATGAACAGACCAATCACAAGCACTGAAATTGAAACCGTGATTAAAAATCTTCCAAAAGAGCAAACACCACCCATGGTGGAAGACTCATTTCTCTCCCTGCTCAGAGGCACAGTGGAGAAGTGAATTGCCCCAGAGGCCATCCAAGAGGAAAAAGGCTTACTTGCAGCAAAGTGGGCTTCTGGAGCTGAACCTGGGCCCCAGTCTGACATCTGCCAAGGACATTTTCCTGGCTTGTTCAGCACTTCAGATCAGTCAATGCAAAAAGGGATCATTAGACTTGGAAGAACCTATTAAAGAACTCTCTTGGAGGGACTCCCTCTTGTGAAAGCACTGAAATCACAACTAATTGCTGAACAATGATTGACAGGAGGACACTTGAACCCACCAAAAAGGATACCCCACATCCAAAGACAAAGGAGAAGCTACAATGAGATGGTAGGAGGGGCACAATCACAATAAAGTCAAATCCCATAACTTCTGGCTGGGTGACTCACAAACTGGAGAACACTTATACCACAGAAGTCCACCCACTGGAGTGAAGGTTCTGAGCCCCACATCAGGCTTCCCAACCTGGGGTCTGGCAATAGGAGGAGGATGTCCTAGAGAATCAGACTTTGGAGGCTAGTGGGATTTGATTTCAGGACTTTGACAGGACTAGGGAAAATGGAGACTCCACTCTTGAAGGGCACACACAAAGTAGTGTGCACATCAGAGCCCAGAGGAATGAACAGTGACCCCATAGTAGACAGAACCAGACCCACTTGTTAGTGTTGAAGGGTCTTCTGCAGATGCAGAGGGTGGCTGTGGCTCACTGTGAGGACAAGGACACTGGTAGAAGAAATTCTGGGAAGTACTCCTTGGCATGAGCCCTCCCAAAACCCAGCAATAACCCCATCAAAGAGCTGGGTAGTCTCTAGTGTTGCATTGCCTCAGGCCAAACAACCAACAGGGAGGGGACCCAGCCCCACCCATCAGCAGAGAGCGGATAAGGTTTTACTGAGCTCTTCCCACCAGAACAACATCCAGCTCTACCGACCACCAATCCCTCCTATCAAGAAACTTGCAAAAGCCTCTTAAATAGCCTCATCCACCAGAGGGCAGACAGCAGAAGAAAGAAGAACTATAATCCTGCAGCCTGTGGAGCAAAAAACACATTCACAGAAAGATAAACAAGATGAAAAGTCAGAGGACTATGTACCAGATGAAGGAACAACATAAAACACAAGAAAAACAACTAAATGAAGTGGAGATATGAAACCTTCCAAAAAAAAATTCAGAATAATGATAGTGAAGATGATCCATGACCTCAGAAAAGGAATAGAGGCAAAGATCGAGAAGTTGTAAGAAATGTTTAACAAAGACCTAGAAGAATTAAAGAGCAAACACCTAGAAGAATTAAAGAACAAACAAACAGAGATGAACAGTACAACAACTGAAATGAAAAATACACTAGAAGGAATCAATAGCAGAAAAACTGAGGCAGAAGAATGGATAAGTGACCTGGAAGACAGAACGGTGGAATTCACTGCTGTGGAACAGAATAAAGAAAAAAGAATGAAAAGAAATGAAGATAGCAAAAGAGACTGCTGGGACCACATTAAATGCAACAAAATTTGCATTATGGGTGTCCCATAAGGAGAAGACAGAGAGAAAGGAACTGACAAAATATTTGAAGTGATTATAGTCAAAAACTTTCCTAACATGGGAAAGGAAATAGCTACCCAAGTCCAGGAAGTGCAGAGAGTCCCAGGCAGTGTAAACCCAACGAGAAACATGCCAAGACACATAGTAATCAAATTGACAAAAATTAAAGAACAGGAAAAATTATTGAAGTCAACAAGGGAAAAATGACAAATAACATACAAGGGGACTCCCATAAGGTTAACAGCTGATTTCTCAGAGGAAACTCTATAAGCCAGAAGGGAGGGGCAAGATATATTTAAAGTGATGTAAGGAAAGAACCTACAACCAAGATTACTCTACCTGGCAAGGATCTAATTCAGATTCGATGGAGAAATCAAAAGTTTTACAGACAAGCAAAAGCGAAGATAATTCAGCACCACCAAACCAGCTCTACAACATATGCTAAAGGAACTTCTGTAAGTGGGAAACATAGAGAAGAAAAGGACTTACAAAAACAAACCCAAAACAATTAAGAAAATGGTACTAGGAGTATACATATCAATAATTACCTTAAATGTGAATGGATTAAATGCTCCAACCAAAAGACAAGGCTCGCTGAATAGATACAAAAACAAGACCCATATATATGCTGTCTACAAGAGACCCACTTCAGACCTACGGACACATACAGACTGAAAGTGAGGGGATAGAAAAAGATATTCCATGCAAATGGAAATCAAAAGAAAGCGGAGGGCTTCCCTGGTGGCGCAATGGTTGAGAGTCCACCTGCTGATGCAAGGGACACGGGTTCGTGCCCCAGTCTGGGAAAATCCCACATGCCGTGGAGCGGCTGGACCCGTGAGCCATGGCTGCTGAGACTGAGTATCCTGAGCCTGTGCTCCACAACAGGAAAGACCACAACAGTGAGAGGCCTGTGTACTGAAAAAAAAAAAAAAAAAAAAAAAAAACCTAAAAAAAAAAAAAGAAAGAAAGCCGAAGTAGCAATACTCATATCAGATAAAATAGACTTTAAAATAAAGAATTGTTACACTTGTTACACTTGTTACAAGTGACAAGGAAGGACACTACATAATGATCAAGGGAACAATCCAAGAAGAAGATATAACAATTATAAATATATATGCACCCAACATAGGAGCACCTCAATACATAAGGCAACTGCTAATAGCTATAAAAGAGGAAATCGACAGTAACACAATAATAGTTGGGGACTTTAACACCTCACTTACACCAATGGACAGATCATCCAAACAGAAAATTAGTAAGGAAAAACAAGCTTTAAATTATACAACACAGGGCTTCCCTGGTGGCGCAGTGGTTGAGAGTCTGCCTGCCAATGCAGGGGACACGGGTTCAAGCCCTGGTCTGGGAAGATCCCACGTGCCACGGAGCAGCTGGGCCCGTGAGCTACAAATACTGAGCTCTGCGCTTCTGGAGCCTGTGCTCCGCAGCAAGAGAGGCCGCGACAGTGAGAGGCCCGCACACCGCGATGAAGAGTGGCCCCCGCTTGCCACAACTAGAGAAAGCCCTCACACAGAAACGAAGACCCAACACAGCCAAAAATAAATAAATGAATAAATAAAAAAAATTAAAAAAAAATTATACAATACAGCAGGTAGATTTAATTGATATTTATAGGACATTTCATCAAAAAAATAGCAGGTTACACTTTCTTCTCAAGTGAACACTGAACATTCTCCAGGATAAGTCACATCTTGAGTAACAAATCAAGTCTCAGTAAATTTAAGAAAATTGAAATCATATCAAGCCTATTTTCTGACCACAACCCTATGAGATGAGAAATCAAATACAGGGGGAAAAAACGTAAAAAACAAAAACACCTGGAGGCTAAACAATACATCAGTAAATAACCAAGAGATCACTGAAGAAATCACAGAAGAAATCAGAAAACACCTAGAGACAAAATGACAATGAAAACACAATGATCCAAAACCTAAGGCATGCAGAAAAAGCAGTTTTAAGAGGGAAGTTTATAGCAATACAAGCCTACCTCAAAAAACAAGAAAAATCTCAAATAAACAATCTAACCTTACACCTAGAGGAACTAGATAAAGAAGAACAAACAAAACCCAAAGATAGCAGAAGGAAAGAAATCATAAATGTCAGAACAGAAATAAATGAAATAGAAACAAAGATCACTAAAGATCACTAAAACTAAAACCTCGTTCTTTGAGGAGATAAACAAAATTGATAAACCATTAGGCAGACTCATCGAGAAAAAGGAGAGGACTCAAATCAATAAAATTAGGAATGAAGAAGTTACAACAGACACATCAGAAATACAAAGCATCCTAAGGGACTACTACAAGCAATTCTATGCCAATAAAATGGACAACCTGGAAGAAATGGACAGATTCGTAGAAAGCTATAACCTTCCAAGACAGAATCAGGAAGAAGTAGAAAATATGAACAGACCAATCACAAGTATTGAAATTGAAACTGTTATTAAAAATCTTCCAACAGACAAAAGTCCAAGATCAGATGGCTTCACAGGTGAGTTCTCTCAAACATTTAGAGAAGAGCTAACACCCATCCTTCTCAAACTCTTCCAAGAAATTGCAGAGGAAGGAACACTCCCAAACTCATGTTATGAGGCCACCATCACTCTGATACTAAAACCTGACAAACACACTACAAAAAAAGAAAATTACAGATCAATATCACCAATGAATATAGATACAAAAATCCTCAACAAAATACTAATAAACAGAAACCAATAACACATTAAAAGGATCATACAAAACGATCAATTGGGATTTATTCCAGGGATGCAAATATTCTTCAATATACTTAAATCAATCAGTGTTTTACACCATATTGACAAACTGAGGAATAAAAAAAAAAGATCATCTCAATAGATGCAGAAAAACCTTTTGACAAAATTCAACACTAATTTATGATAAAAACTCTCCAGAAAGTGGGGATAGAGGGAACCTACATCATCATAATAAAGGTCATTCACAAGAAACCCACAGCAAACATCATTCTCAATGGTGAAAAACTGAAAGTGTATCCTCTAAGATCAGGAACAAGACAAGGATGTCCACTCTTGCCACTATTGTTCAACATAGTTTTGGAAGTCCTAGCCAAGGCAATCAGAGAAGAAAGAGAAATAAAAGGAATACAAATTGGTAAAGAGGAAGTAAACCTGTCATGGTTCACAGATGACAAGATACTTTATATAGAGAATCCTAAATATGCCACCAGAAAACTACTAGAGCTAATCAATGAATCTGGTAAAGTTGCAGGATACAAAATTAATGCACAGAAATCTCTTGCATTCCTATACACTAATGATGAATAATCTGAGAGCAAAATTGAGGAAACACTCCCATTTACTTTTGCAACAAAAAGAGTAAAACACATAAGAATAAACCTACCTAAGGAGACAAAAGACCTGTATGCAGAAAACTGTAAAACACTGATGAAAGAAATTAAAGACAATACAAACAGAAGGAGAGATATACCATGTTCTTGGATTGGAAGAATCAACATTATGAAAATGACTATACTACACAAAGCAATTATAGATTCAATGTAATCTCTAGCAAACCACCAATGGCATTTTCACAGAACTAGAACAAAAAAACTTAGACAATTTGTATGGAAACACAGAAGACCTTGAAGAGCCAAATCAATCTTGTGAAAGAAAAATGGAGCTGGAGGAATCAGGCTCCCTGATTTCAGACTATACTACAAGCTAAAGTAATCAAGACAGTATAGTACTGGGACAAAAAGAGACATATAGATCAATGGAACAGGACAGAAAGCCAGGAGATAAACCCACACACATATGGTCACCTTATCTTTGATAAAGTAGGCAAGAATATACAATGGAGAAAAGACAGTCTCTTTAATAAGTGGTGCTGGGAAAAGCTACATGTAAAAGAATGAAATTATAACACTCCCTAACACCATACACAAAAATAAACTCAAAATGGATTAAAGACCTAAATATAAGACCAGACAGTATAAACCTCTTAGAGGAAAACATAGGCAGAACACTCTAGGACATAAATCACAGCAAGATCCCTTTTGACCCACCTCCTAGAGTAATGGAAATAAAAACAGAAATAAACAAATGAGACCTAAGGAAACTTAAAATCTTTGCACAGCAAAGGAAACCATAACCAAGAAGAAACAACAACCTTCAGAATGGAAGAATATATTTTCAAATGAAGCAACTGACAAAGGATTAATCTCCAAAATATACAAGCAGCTCATGCAGCTCAATAACAACAACAACAAAAACAAACAAACCACCCAATCCAAAAATGGGCAGAAGACCTAAATAGACATTTCTCCAAAGTACATATGCAGATTGCTGACAAACACATGAAAGGATGCTCAACATCACTAATCATTAGAAAAATGCAGATCAAAACTACACTAAGATATCACCTCACACTGGTCAGAATGACCGTCATCAAAAAATCTATGAACAATAAATGCTGGAGAGGGTGTGGAGAAAAGGGAACCCTCTTGCACTTTGGTGGGAATATAAATTGATACAGCCACTATGGAGAACAGTATGCTGGTTCCTTCAAAAACCAAAAATAGAACTACCTTATGACCCAGCAATACCACTCCTGGCATATACCCTGAGCAAACCAGAATTCAAAAAGAGTCATGTACCATAATGTTCATTACAGCATTATTTACAATAGCCAGGACATGGAAGCAATGTAAGTGCCCATCAACAGATAAATGGATAAAGAAGATGTGGCACATATATACAATGGAATATTACTCAACCATGAAAGGAAATGAAATTGAGTTTGTTTGTAGTGAGTTGGATGGACTTAGAGTCTGTCATACAGAGTGAAGTAAGTCAGAAAGAGAAAAACAAATACCGTATGCTAACACATATATATGGAATCTAAAAAAAAAAAAAAAAAGATTGTGATGAACCTAGTGGCAGGGCAGGAATAAAGATGCAGATGTAGAGAATGAACTTGAGGACACAGGGAGAGGGAATGGTATGCTGGGATGAAGTGAGAGAGTAGAATTGACATACATCACTACTAAATGTAAAATAGATAGCTAGTGGGAAGTAGTTGCATAGCACAGGGAGATCAGCTCGGTGCTTTTTGACCACCTAGAAGGGTGGGATAGGGAGGGTGGGAGGGAGGCACAAGAGGGAAGGGATACGGGGATATATGTATACATATAGCTGATTCACTTTGTTATACAGCAGAAACTAACACAACATTGTAAAGTAATTATACTCCAGTAAAGATGTTAAAAAAACAAAGTAGAAAAATGAACAGAGTCTGAGAGACCTGTGATACATCATCAAGCATACCACCATACACATAATAGGAGTCTGAAAAGAGTGTGTAATGTGGGGGAGAAAGGAGGGGTAGAAATAATGTTTGAAGAAGTAATTACTGAAAACTTCCCCAACATAATAAAAAAAAAAAACTTTAATTACACATCTAAGAAGCTTAATAAACTCCAAATAGGCTAAACTTGAAGAGATACACACTGTTACATATTTTAGTCAAAGACAAAAAGTGGATCTTGAAAGCACCAGGAGAGAAGTGATCAGTCATGTAAAAGGGACTATCAATAATATTATCCACTGATTTCTCATCAGACACCATGAAACCCAGAAGGCAGTGTGATGGCACATTCAATGTACCGAAAGAAAATAATATCAAAGAATACTGCTTTATTCCACACAACTAACTTTCATAAATGAAGGTTAAATTAAGACATTCCCAGATTAATAAACACTGAGAAAAATTTTCAGTAGCAGATCTGTCTTATAAAAATATTAAGTAAAATTTTCAGGCTGAAATAAAAGACACCTGAGAGTAAGTCAAGTCTGCATAAGAAATACAGAACATCAGTAAAGGTTACCATACAGGTAAATATAAAAACTGTATAAATGTAAATTTTGTTTGTAGCTACTTTTTCTCTTCTCTGATTTAAAAGACAATTTCATAAAGCAATAAATATAAATCTGTGTTGATGTGCAAACATTTTATGAAGACATAATTTGTATGGCAATAGAAACACAAAGGAGGAGTGAAGGAATAGTGTTATATAGAAGCAAAGTTTTGTATACTATTGAAATTAAGTTGGTATTAATCTGAGCTAAGTTGTTTTAAACTCAAAAATATATTGTAATTCCCAGGGCAACCACTAAGAAAATTATTGAAAAAAAATTAAGAAACAAAGGAATTAAAATATAAGACTAAAAATTACTTATTTACCACAAGAGAATGCAATGATGTAACGATAGAGAAATAAAGAAGACATAAAGCATACAGCAAACAATAGCAAATTAGCAGACATAAATCCTATCTTATCAGGAATTACATTAAATATAAATGTATTAAAATCTCCAATTAAAAGGCAGAGATGGACAGGATATTAAAAAATAATAAATAAATTTTAAAACTCCAACAATATGTGGTCTACAAGAGACACACTTAAATTTAAAGGCACAAATAAGTTTAAAGTTAAAGGATTGAAAAAGTGACTCCATGCAAATAGTACCCAAAAAGAGAGTAAATTGGCTATACTAATATTAGATAAAATAAGCTTTAAAAAAAAAAAAAAAAAAAAAAAAAAAAAAACTGTTACAAGAGACAAATAAAGGTATTATATGTAGATAAAAGAGCCAAATTCTCCAGAAGATATAACAATTATAAACATAGAATTAAATTAAATTTATAATTATTTATTTATTTTTTATTGATGCATAGTTGATTTACAATATTATATTAGTTTCAGGTGTGCAACATAGTGATTCAATATTTTCATAGATTATACTCCATTTAAAAATTTTACAAAATAATTTGCTATATTTTTCCTGTGCTGTACAATATATCCATGTTGCTTATTTATTTTATACATAGTAGTTTCTGTCTCTTAATCTCATACATCTATCTTGCTCCTCCCCTCTTCCCTCTCCCCACTGGTAACTACTAATTTGTTTTCTATATCTGTGAGTCTGTTTCCTTTTTTTTTTTCTATACGTTTGTTTGTTTTATCTTTTAGATTCCACATATAAGTAATGGCATAGGGTCTTTCTCTGTGTGACTTATTTCACCAAGTGTAATACTTTCTAGGTCCAATCACATTGTTGCAAATGGCAGAATTTCATCATTTTTATGACTGAGTAATATTCCATTATATATAATGGAATATTATATATATACCCCATATCTTCTTTATCCATTTATCTATTATGGGTGCTTAGGTTGCTTCCATATCTTGGCTATTGTAAATAATGCTGCTATGAATATTGGGTGCATGTAAAGTAAACCTAACAATAGAGCCCAAAACACATGAAGCAAAAACTGACAGAATGGAAGGAAGATATAAGCAAGTCAACAATAATAGTTGGAGACTTCTATACTCCACTTGGAATAATGAAAAAGACTTTAGAAAGAAGATCCACAAGGAAATAGAAGAGTTGAACAACACTATAAATCAGCTAGATCTAACAGACAACTACAGAACACTCTACCCAACAATATCAGAATAAAATAAATCTGAAGTATGGAATCAGTTAGACAAGATATAAAGAACTGGTATTGAGAATAATTAGAGAGTGTGAACCACAAAACCAGGGTGCACTTAAACGCAAGGGTATATGAAAAAGGCAAAGTGGGTTCACATGTTTGTATCTCAGACTTTAAAACACTCAGCTGAGTTTTCTGACATGAATCTCTTTATTCAGGATCTAACTCCTACTCAGTCACTCAAGTCATGATCTCCCCTTCCCCTTAATAGGTAAACCCTTGGGTTTAATACAGTCTACTGTCCTCTCCAGCTTTGCCAAGAAATGAACTTGCCAAAGTGTTGAGACTTTGGAAGACTGAAGACAAAATACTTAGAGATAGTCGAAGTGAAAGGATTCATGATGTTACAGGTCAATTCTGAAGAGGATGGTACTTGAATGGTAGTCAGGGAAGAGGGCTTTCTAAGAAACCTGGCTTATATTTAAAGCATAGATTCTCTCATCTTTGCAAAAACTAAAGTATCACACTGTCCATTACTATGGATGCCTGAGCATTTTGGTTCAATGATAAATACTCCACTTTGGCTGTAGCACCAAGATGGATCTAATTCTTCCTATTAACATGTGTATAATATTGCACAGCTTAACTTCTTTCATTCTTAGCATCTTTATAAGATAGTAATGATAACAATAACCATTTCATAGGGTGGTTGTGAGAATTAAATGAAATAATAATGCTAAGTTTTAGCTCAGTGCCTTGTGAGTGTAATAATTGGTAGATTGAATGTTTTTCAAGGGACCAAATTTCATTAAGCTTAGGGGTTAGAGCACTGTCCAGGGAAAATTCACTCTTTTAATTTAGGTAAATTATTTTCTGGAAAGTTACTGCATCAGATCGAGCGGTATTAAAAGAGAATTCCCAACAGCTCCCCAAAGACTCAGTACTCCCTGTCAGTGTCATCCATGGAATAGAGTCATGAAATGGTTAAGCAGGAAAAACCCTGGCCTGTTCCACTTAGGGAGAGTGTTTATTAATATTACACAGGAAATATCAAATCACCCTGCTTCCAGCCAATGGAGCAAATCCATTTGTATATTGGACACCCACCCCTCCTGTCCCATCAGCACAAAAATTGTCAAACATAAAACTAGTCTTTTATTGGTATAGCAAAGAAGCTCAGAGAAAAGACTAAGCTGAAGCTGAAAATATGACCTCCACTCAGGAACAGAAGTGGTAATCCCAGGGGAGGAGAACCACGTGGGGCCCTAAGAGGGTTAACATTGTTTGAAAGAAGATGAAGAATCCAGAGCAGACCAGAGCAGGGAGTCTTTCCTTACTCTTTGTACCTCAAGACTTTTCATCCATCTCTTAGCAAGAACTAGAAGCTGATTATTTTTGTAGAAATACAAGCTCAGATTAACACTCGAGAAAAATGCAGCTAGTTTTGTTTTAGAGTCAAGGCTTTTGAATTAATGTCATAAGGTCCTGAGTTAAAAAATCTTCACAGGTATTATTCTGTAGACATCCCTGAGCTCTGTGAATAGAGTTGTCTATTTCAGTCAATATTCTGGTGCCCAGAGAGAGCAAAACCAGGTGGGTATTAGCTCTCTGATGCTTTTTAAATTTTACTTCAGGTTAATGACAGCAGAGAGCTTATTCCCCTGTAGACCTCCCCCCTTCCTCCACTGTAAAGTGAGAAACTTGGTTAGATGATTTTCTAAGGTACCCCTGGTTGTAGAAGCCTCTGTTTCTGGTAGAATCAGAAACACTGACATAAACCCCCAACACCCTCCCACAGTGAATATGAGTAGCAAGAACTGAAACATAAAGTGTGTTCCTTGGTCCTGGGGGAAGGAAATTCTAACAATTTCCTAGTGACCTCATACAGCCCAGCCATGAAGAAAAAGAGAAAGGAATAAAAGGCTATAGGAATAAGATTTACAGTGATATATTAGGTGAGGGTTATTGGCCACCACCCACCCTTTCAGCGGGGTTAGAAGCTGCTGGAAGATATTTTTACCAACTATTACATATATATGTGAGAAAGAGCCTCCTATTGGGAACTTTTCCAAAATCTAATAAAGCTGTGCTTTGCTCCCTCTGACCTTGGCTCAGGGACAGATAAGTCCCACAACTTCTACCACCTTATAAACACTGAGATGGGGTGTAAGAAAGGACTATAGCAGCTCTATTTAGAGGCTTAGGTCAGCTAGTAGGCAGAAAATGTCAAAACCACTAATCTAATTTATTGATGGCTTTAATGGGAGTGTACAGGAAAAAAATTTTGCCTTGCACTGAAAATATCACTCCAGCCCCTTCATCTGGAGAACCCCAAAGTTAAGAAATGGTCCAATGAATACACAATGCTACTGTAAGATGCGGGTAAGTGTAGGAAATGAAGGGAAGACAGTACAGCTGAGCTTTGGCTACTGGCATCTCTGCCTTTTTTTTTTCCCTTTCTGTTTTCCCTTTCTTCTTCTCCTCCTCCCCTCCATTCCTCTTTCCTCTTCTTCTCCTTAAACTCCTTCTTCTCCTCTTCCTCCTCTTCCTTCTTCTTCCTCCTCCTCCTCTTCTTCTTCTTCTTCTCCCTCTCTTTTCCTTCTTCTCCTTTTCCTCCTCCCCCTCTTATCCTTCTTCTTCTTCTTCCTCTCCGTCTTCTCCATCTCCTTCTTTTTTTTTATCTTCTTCTTTCTCCCCCTTCTTCTTTCTTCTTCTTCTTCTTCTTCTTCTTCTTCTTCTTCTTCTTCTTCTTCTTCTTCTTCTTCTTCTTCTTCTTCTTCTTCTTCTTCTTCTTCTTCTTCTTCTTCTTCTTCTTTTTCTTCCCCTTCTCCTCTTCCTTCTTCTTCTTCATTATTATTAACTTAATTGTACCAAGAACCTGAGTAATGAATGATGAACAACATCTAGCTCTTAACACCTAGTTCCATAAGGAACTCTCAGTTTAATTTAGCAAAGAATACACAATGTGATAGATAAATGGGTCATATCAAAGGAATAGAAGAAGTCAAAATTCACTTTCTTAGGGCAGTGGTGAATAGTTAACATGGTGACAGTTGCATGGAGTGAAGGTGACATGGAGATTTCCAGTTGGAGGTGTGGGAGGAAGGCTTTCTGGTATGTGGAATGGTGTAAAAAATATTACCTACAAAGGTATGGCATTTCATTTCACTGGATCATAGGGCTGGGAGGAGGGACATGGAGACTGTTGGGAGATGATGCTAGTAAGATCAGTTTGTGCAGGATCATGGAAGTTCTTGACAGTAAAGTTCTTCAAAATTTCTAGCTGTAGGAAGCCATAAGGAGGATGACTTAACTGGGGTGTGTGGCCAAAGGTCCTGATTAGACCTGAATTTTACAAAGATTATTCCAATGGTGGATGGAAGCTAAGACAGCAGTTAGAAAATTGTTGCAATAATGTGTGAAGACGGGTTGTGAGTGTGAACAAAGACAGTGATAAGTGTCCGCACTCCAGGTCCAGAGGGGAAATAGATGTAGACATGATGAGCCATAAGAGAGTCTGGAGAAGCCACACAGAATTACAATGAAAGCAAGAGGTACAAGCTTCCCTAATATTGAGGTACTTTTCAAGCCTCTCCTAGTGGGCAGATACCATCTCATCGGAAGAAGCAAAGTTACAACGGCTGATAAGTCATAGACAAATCTCAGCATGGTAGATGCCCTGTAGGTTCTGGAAATTTTTAAATTCCTTTGAAGAGCAACCAGATTAATAACAAGGATCTCTGGCATGAATGGAGTTGTTATGGCAGCAACAACAGACAGCACAAAATAAAGTTGATGTTTTCTCCTTGGTCGGGGCTGAGCTGACCTCCTCAGCCACCTGTGCTTGTGAGCCTTGGGCCTCAGTTTCCCCGTGGGTGTGAGCATGAGTGGTCAGCAACACCAGCGGCTAGTCCTGGCTATGCTACAAAATAGCTGTATAGCTGTGGGTGCTAACCTGCCCTTTCCAGGACTACCCTATAGCAAGAGAGGGTTGTAATAGGTGATCTTTCAGACTTTTTCTGAATTTTTTACTGTTTGTCACCCTGGGCTTAGCTTGGCATGCACTAGGAATACTAATAAAGGTTTACTGAATAAACAAATGAATGAATAGAGCAGGATGCCTTGGAGGGATCACATGAAAATAGTAAATTGCCTGTATCACAAACTTTTGGGGCAGCCTCCCTGGTGGCAGTTTCTTAGTGTTTAGGGTCTTATTTCAGGGTGAAATTCTTCCCTTGGGGTGATGGAGAGGGAGGAAGTGGGAGAGCTCAACCCTGAATCATGGAAAATGACCACAATGAAATCAGATCTTCTCTGCCGGGTGCAGATTTTTTCCCGAGTGTCAGCCTGCAGAGTTGGGTCATTGACCAGCTGCGATGCTGCACAGGTTGTATTTTTTCCAGCAACATTTGGTAGAACGTTTCAGGCTAGGGTGGGGGGAGGAGGAGAGAATGATCTGAACCAGATGTTTGGGGTCCATCTCTGTGACACAAGTGAGTAATTAGTTTTAAGTGATTATCCATGTGACCAGTCTGGGTGCACTCACTTTTCTGGGCTGAGGAAGCAGGCTTAGCTGGCTGCACCCTGACTGGAGAAGTAAGAGGTGATGAGGGTTGTGTGCATGTGTATACCTATGCTGGGAGAATATTTCCAGGAAAAGTCAAGTATAAATGGCTACATGGGATACCTGGGCAGATGGGTCTGCGATGGCTCTGAAGGGTCCTACAGTGGCATGGATGACCAATTTCAAGATGCTCCTTTGTGTACAGAACAGCACAGACTTAGAAGGAAATCACTTTCAGCGTGGAGCATGTGATGGACCCAGGAGTGTCCTGCAGGAATCAATCACTTAGGGTCATCCTGGATGCTTCTCGTGTGCCATCTGAGAAGGTATGGTTAGGTGGCAGTTGAAGACCAGTCGTCCTGCCATCCTTCCAGCTCTACATGGCTCCCATAACCTTTGTTCTATGTCAGCCTTAAGCTGCATGTAAGATGCCAGGCAGAGAGGGTTGGGAAACACTATATTGATTGACATGAGACTTATGGTGGGAACTGGGGCTCAGAATAGAAATTATATTGAATTCCAGAAAAGAAAATCACATTTTCTGCATACATGCATTCATGACCCTCATGAGATCTGTGCTTGCAACAAAAATGAGTACAATGACGTGACAGAATTGCTGCCACTGGAAGTCCTGGGGATGCAGCAGGGACATAAAAGAGGGAGGGACAAAAATGCCCCCTTGAGAGCCAGGAAAGGTTTTATAAACAAGACAAGATCAAGATCTTAAGACCTGGAGTTCAGCTTTTAACAAGAGGCCAATAACAATCTTCCTTTTTATGTTTATTTTAAACCACAGAAGGCTACAGAGAGAATGACTTTAAACCTGCAGTGGACTTTTGGCTTCCATGACAGGAAACCCACAGGCATTATTCCATCAGCCTCTATTCCCTCTGTCCTCTCTGGCTCACACTCTAGTATGCTCCCATTTTCCTTCTGCCCCATGGGAGGAAAGGTGAAATATTTCACTTGAGACAGACTGCTTATCAAGGGAGGGTGCTGCTCAACCTGAGTGGTCATCATTGGGCCTCTGTGGGTTTGGGTGCCATACGTCCATCTGCACCTGAAATGCAGGTGCCAAGGGCTGGGTGGGGAGGGGAGGTGATGGTCCTTTCTTCCTCCATCCCATAGGAGGCAGGACTACTGTTTGTCAACACAGCCACATTTGTTCCTTCACCAAGACTGAAGACATTCTGAGCCTTCACTATTTGTAGTACATGGGTTTAATCTGTTTTTTTTTTTTTTGGCTGGCCACTTTTTTAAAAAAATAAAGTATAGTTGATTTACAATGTTGCATTACTTTTAGGTGTATACATGGGCAAAGTGATTCAGTTATGCATATATATATGTATTCTTCTTTAGTTTTTGCCCTTATAGGTTATTCCAAAATATTGAGTATAGTTCCCTGTGCTATACAGTAGGTCCTTGTTGTTTATCTATTTTATATATAGTAGTGTGTATATATTAATCCTAAATGCCTAATTTATCCCTGCTCCTCACTTTCCCATTTGGTAACCATAAGTTTGTTTTTTATGTCTGTGGGTCTATTTCTTTTTTGTATATAAGTTCATTTGTATCATTTTTTTTTAGATTCCACATATAAGCGATATCATATGATATTTGTCTTTCTCTGTCTGGCTTACTTCACTTAGTATAATAATCTCTAGGTCTGTCTGTGTTGCTGCAAATGATATTATTTCATCCTTTTTTTACGGCTGAGTAATATTCCACTATACATACACACACACACACACACACACACACACACACTCACAGTCTTATTCATCAATTCATCTGTCGATTAACTTTTAGGTTGTTTCCATGTTTTGGCTATTATAAATAGTGCTTAAATGAACCTTGGGGCACATGTATCTTTTCAAATTATGATTTTCTCTGGATATATGCTCAGAAGTGGGATTGCAGGATCATATGGTAGCTCAATGTTGTATAATGAGCCCTCTTATGGTAGGTAGGACAATGGCTCCCCCAAGATGTCCACACTCTAATCTCTGGATCCTGTGAACTGGTCCTGTTACGTGGTCCTGCTACATTTGCAGATGTTATTGAGGTTATAGAATTTAAGATAGGGAGAGCATATTGGTCTGTCCACATGGGCACAAACTGATCATTGAAGAGAACCTTCTCCAGCTGTTATCAGTCTCAGAGATGCAGTAGAAGGGAAATCAGAGACATTGGAGGGGTGAAAGGGATTTGACCTCTGTGGGTTGCTAGAGGGGACACACGGAAAGCAGGAGAAGGGATGCAGTTTCTAGGAGCAAGACCAGCCCCTGCTGACAGCAAGCAAGAAAACAGAGATCTCAGTCCTACATGCAACCTAATGGAGCTTGAAGGCGTAGTCTTCTCACAGCCTCCCCTTAAGGATCCAGCTGATTAACATGTTGACTTTGGCCTTGGGAAACCTAGATCAGAGAAACCAATTGAGTTAAGCCAGAGTTCTGACTTACAGCATCGTGAGATAATAGATTTGTGTTGTTTTAAGCCACTAAATGTGTAGTAATTTGTTTCAACACCCAAGAGTCCTCTAGAGCAGTGCTATCCACTGGGCATTCAGCTATGATGGAAATGCTCTCTTCTACCCTCTGCCACACAGCAGCTACTTGCTGCCTCTGGCTATGGATCCCTTAAAATGTGACTACTGAGAAAATGAATTTTTAATTTTATTTATTTTTAACTAACTTAAATTTAAATAGCCATATGAGGCTAATGGCTACCATATTTGATGGTGCATCTCTAGAGGGGTACCTTTGTTTCACTTACTATTTATTGAATAGGGCCCAGACTCTTCAAGTTACCAGTCAGCGTGTAGGTTTGGTCTGGTAGAGATGCAAATGTTTTCTGTCTAGTGGAAAAGATAACCCCAAAGGTTATGAATTTATTGCCTGTAGGACATTAACCGGTCTTATATCTAATCTAGCAATCTTATTCTGATGTTCTTTTTCTAGTGTCTATAAAATCTCAGTCCCTCAGATGTTCTATGAACAATTTTTACCAACCTGTCGGCCCCCTGGTTTAATGAGTCAAAAAAAGCTTTGACATTTGTTTCTATATTTGTCTCTACATTTGTGTCATGTTTTTTAGCTTCTTGAGAATCCTGCTATTATTAGATACTGTTATTATCCTCATTTTATAGATGGTGAAACTGAGGCACAGAGAGGTAGATAAGTTGTTCAAGGTCACATAGTTAATGAGAGTTACAGTCAGTGTGACTCCAGAGGCCATAATATTTGTTTGAACATTGATTCTAAAGAAAACATCACAGCCTCTTGGAACTTGCTTTGGGGGAGCCCTAAAAACTGTGACTGTTCATAAAGCAGAGAGATGTCTACACAGAGTTTAGTACACATGCATCTGGAAATCATGCCAAGGAAGGAAAAAGAAGCTACTTCCTAGAAGCTGCTTTCCTTATTTCTAAGTTCAAGTTATTTTTGCTTGTTTTTTTGCTGAGGAAGCTATAGAAAGAAGATACCAGAACTGTCAGCAAGTGACTGCTAGTTTCCCATTTCAGACATGTCTAGTAAAGTGTTCATCAGCAGAGTAACATCCAATAACTGTTGGAAAAAGATTCCCCCCCACCCTCGCCCCTCTTGTGATAATGTCAGTAAGTTGAGTTTTCTATCTCTGGGAGGTGACAGCTGTGCAAGGGCCACTTGATCTGTTGCTGAAGGCCTAGGGCCCGAGGCTTCACCAGCAGTGAAGCGGAGATGCTCCCCTCTCCACACTTAGCCTGACACTGGGTTTCCCCAAACCTTCCTTGCTGCTACATCACCAGGTGACATTTGCAATGTCTGTCCCTTCTTCTTGGAGTTCCTAATCCATTATTCTCTTTAAGGAGGATCACTATGAAAATGACTTCACCTTGAGAAGAGAGTGGGTTTGTGAAGGATATGGACTTATGCCCATTTTTTGCAGTGGTTTAAAAGATGAAAAATCTTTTATCATAAGCAAATGGTATCAATGATCATAGCTATTACTTTTGAGCTTATATGTGTAAACATGTGATTGCCATTTAATATACATTGTCTTAATTACTCTTCCCAATCATCCTAAAAAGTAACTCTAATTTTCTATAATTCTATAGGTGATGGAACAGATCTGTAGAGGCTGACATGATGACAGAGGCAGGATGCACCCCTTGATCTGTATGATCCGAAGCCTGTGCTATTCTGAGTATTAGAAAACATATAAAGCTCAGTATCTTTGATTTTTGTGTCTCTAATACCTAACACAGTGTCTGAGTTTATTGGTGCTTCATTAATATTTGCTGAATAAATGAATGCATCCTGAACACACCCAAAAACTCAGTGAGCAAGACACTGGTTTTGGTACCAGAGAGACTTGAGATAGAATCTTGGCTCTGCTATTTATTAAATAGTGACTTTTGAGAAGTTATTAACTTTCCTGAGTGTCAGTTTTCTCATCTGTAAAGTGGGGATAAGTAATGCATTCCTTTCAGGGTTACTGTTGAGAATAAATGACCATACGTCGAGAAGAACTAGCAGTGGCACTGCTTAGCACATTGTAATCACACCATCAGTGGGAATGGCGATGATTGTTATTTTTAATATCTCTTTGCTCTTCGTCCCCAATCAGAGTTGGAATTAACACAGTGCTTCCCTGACTTTAACATGCTCACAGATCACCTGGGTATATTGTTAAAATGCAGTTTCTGACTTAGGTCTGGAGCAGGGAACAAGGGTCTGCATTTCTAACCAGCTCCCAGGAGATGCCAGAAGCTTCAAGGCTCTAACAAATCTTTAAGAATTAAAGTGACAAAGCATCACCTTACATACAGGGCAAGTTCCACCATTCTCTGTTCCTTCACTGGGGAAGATGAAAATACGATACTTGGGGTAGAAACCCTAACTGAAATAACATGATTTCATTGTTTTCTTAGACTAAGCTAAAAACAGCATTAGAAGTTTAAGGGCCAAATTTCTGTCGGTTTTTGCCAGGCTACATCTTTGGCATTTTGTTGTCAGAAACCTTTCTCCACTGTGTGATATATCAAGACGTTTGTTTCCCCTCATGAACCCTGTTAGCTATCTCCTCACAGCCTCTTACCATCTTCAGCTCAGTGGCTTTTGACAGGTGCATATTAGGCCAACTCAGTTAGGATGGGCAGGTCACATGTTCAACACCTGGCTGTTACTCATTTTCAAACTAAATATACCATTTTATTTTTGGTAAAAATGCTTTTCAGATGAAAATGAAAATTACAATGGGAAATCGTAGCCAACAAGGGAAAAGAATCATTTGTGGTAATATCTCTCATAATTAGGGGTAATTCTGACAAATGCAGATATTTTAGAATTCCCACACATCCTCCCCACAGGTCAGGGAAGAGTGCTTTCTACAAGGCAAAAGCCTGAGCTATTCTCCTCTTTCCAGCCCATAGAAATGATGGGGAGCTTCATGGCCATCCAGCTTTCTGCTCTCAAGAAACATGCTTTATTCCACCCCTGGTGAGCAATTAGAAGTTTTATGGCTTAAGCCATGAGCAGGGTAGAGCCTGGGCTGGGGAATTGGCCATGGGGTTTAATCAGAACTTTGGTTTTGGTTTTTACATTGATGAAAAATATGCACTGTGTTCTGTGTCCCAGAACAAATTGATCACTAACGTACGTTTAAAATAAAGCAGATTGCTTGTACTCTCGTGTTTCATACTGAGGATATTTACAAAATAGTTTTTCCTTTTAGGATATTGGGTTACCCTGTGATTACAACATGATTGAGGGTTGGTGTAGGTGTGTACCTACCATACCCCTGTGCTACTCTACTGGGCTCCTGTGGCTCCAACTGCCTTTTGGTGATCTCAGCTCTCAAGCATGCTTGTGCAGAGACTTGTGTTTTGGAACAAAGTGTCATGGGTAGAGTTGCTCATCTCTACAACAAGATGGGTGGTATGTGCGAGGGCTTTGGAACCAGATGGGTCTGAGTTTGAATCCCAGGTGTACCCCTGTTATGTTGCTCATAGGTGATATGGTTAGGGTGAGGCAAGGGAGGCTCCCAGAACCTAAATTTAAGGTGGCACTCACACTTGTACAACCCTGAGAGTGAGTGCTTCCTTAAATTTTGCACTTAGGTGCCTCTCTTCCCTTACCCTAGTCTAGTCTTGGTGTGTGACCAGGGGCAAGTCACTCACCTCCCTCAGTCTGGTCCCTCAACTGTAAAATGGGGGCAATAAGTATCTCATGGGATTGTCATGAAGGTTAAATAAAAGGATGTTTGTAAACTTCTTGACACAGTGCCTCGAACTGAGATCAATAATAAGTGTGTTTCGTTTCAATTCACCCATTAATTGAGCATCTTGAGTAACTCCCTTTTAGGGTAGCTAGAGTTAATCCCTTTTGTCCTTTGGAAGAAAAAAGGAATCGAGGAATAATTAGAAGTGCCTTTATTTGGGACATTTTTTCTTTTGAGTTATTTAGGAAATAATTTATTTTAAATCTATTTCTACATATTTCGATTTCTCACAAAGTATAAACTGTTGCACCAGCTAAACTGAGAACTGGAAACGAAGTGTGTCTAGTTATGTGCAGGGCAGAGCTGGGGGCTCCCCGGAGAGCAAGCACTTCATCGTGGAGAGATGGAATGTCTCATCCAGAGATTGAAGCAACTGGGCATTTGGGAAGGATGCATGAATTTCTGCTTGTCCCAAGGTCTGGGATGGAGCCACGAGGCATTGCATCCTGGTGCTCTGTCACTGTGCTTACTCACTTAGCACACACTCAGAGCAGCTTAAATTTCTACTTGCAGGAGTGTGAGCTTTTCCTGCTTTTTTTTCTCCTTGCTTGTTTTTTTTTCTGGTAGGAAGCTGACCAAGGCATTCATGGTCAGGATGAAGAGGGGAATCTGTTAGAAATCTGGTGTGGTAAGACGAGAAGCTCTGAGGGGCTTGATTCTCCCAATTGATATTCTTGCCATGTTGCTCTAAAGAAAAAAAAAGTCTCATGATTTTTTTAAGCTCCCAAGGTTGGAGCAGTTAACTAGATAAAAACCAGGTACTACAGATTCTAATAGACTCCCCTGCCTGTCTTTGGAATATTGCTCCTACCTGGATTGCTGAGGGATAATGACAGTGATTGAGTTATACTCTTTTTAAAAATTATTTATTTTTGAAGTGTAGTTTATTTACATTATTGTGTTAGTTTCAGGTGTACAGGAAAGCAATTTGGTTATACATATATATGTATATAGCTATAGCCTTTTCTCAAATCTTTTCCATTTTAGTTTGTTACGAGATTTTGATTATACTTCCCTGTGCTATACAGTTCATCCTCGTTGTTTATCTATTTTATATATAGTAGTGTGCATCTGTTAATCTGATGCTACCATTTTATCCCTACCCTGCTCTTCCCCTTTGGTAACCATAAATTTGTTTTCTATGCCTGTGAGTCTGTGTCTATTTGTGTCTATCAAATAAGTTCATTTGTCCTATTTTTTAGATTCCACATATAAGTGATATCGTATAGTTATATTCTTGACTTCTGATTACATCTGGATGTCTTTGCCATCTATTTAAGGATTCTCTATCTCAGTTTCTTAATCTGTAAAACAGGAGATTTAATTTTTGGACCATCCTTTTGTAGAATGAACTAATTCTGAGGCTTGTGTGTTTGTGTGTGTGTGTGTGTGTGTGTGTGTGTGTGTGTGTGATGTAAGGGCTGTCTCCCAGACTTGGAGGCTATAGTAAGCCTAGACTAACTGCTTGATTCACAAGCTATGTAATTAGTTTTAGGCCAGATACCACTTAGGAAGAGGAGTCAGGACACTTATTTCACTGCATTTTCCTGCTAAGCCTGGATTTTTTTAAATCTTGGAGTCCCAGGTAGTTCCTACAAATTGATTAGAGTTGTTTCATAGGATGGAACCTATTTGTGATTCTGAGCCTAAGGGATTAAAAGAAGTGAAGGAAGAATCTTCTTTGACTTGGAATAACTTAGAAGCTGGCTTGATAGATGAGATCTAGGTGAACTGACTTGAGTAGGATCTAAAGAAAGGTATAATGAATGTATAAAGATTTGGAGATTGTAGGACATAAACTAAAACTCCTATAGAAATTCTGTGAAAATCAATCTGACCTGGAGGATTTAGGTGGTCAGCTTAACTGGAATCTTTAAGGTGGCATTGGAGTTGGATTGAAGGAGGAGCAGAGCAGACAGAGAAAGCCTTAGCAGGAAAGAACCCTTTGTGGGGATGAGTTGGAGGAGGGCAATGTTTATTTATTACGGTTAAGATAGAAAATAATGTTAAGTAATTTCAAAACATGTAAGTTAGATTGATCTATTTTGAATGCTAATAAATTAAAAGAATATGCTAGATTTGTCTATGTTAAATATTTACTTAATTCTAGATTAAATATAAACTTATTCTTACACTGTTAAAAGAGCTCCTGGACAATTACACAGATTGAATTTCCCATGTGGATATCAGAATAGTACAGTGCAAAGAACCATGGGTCTGAAGTTGGAATTGAAGAACTGGGAGACATATGGAGTGACTTCTAGGTACCAGACACTGTGCTAGGCAAGTTACACATGTCATTTAATTGAGTTTTCATTCATCCGATATTTGACTTCCCCTGTGCCTGATATAGGGACACAAAGAGGAACAAGGTATAAGTCAGGTATAGGTCTTTTTCTGAGACTGTCTTAGATTAATGGGGCAAATAGAGCCATAAGCAGACCAACATAATTTTAAGTATATGTTGGGAAAAACTCAGTCTTCCTCCTATGTATATTTTTACTCCCACCTGCTACCATACTCACAACACTTCTGACACGAGATGTGCGGGGGGTTTCCCCCACTAAGTAATTTTCTGTAATATCAGCTGTGTGTCCTACAATTTAACTCACTTCTGACACTATCTACCTGGAAATAGGGTCAGATCCCATAAGTTAAGGGCTTGGTCTCACAAGATGGACCCACCCAGCTCTGCAAGTCTAGACTGTCACCTGTGCTTCTGACAGGTGGTTATACATCAGAGGTCCCCTGACCCCCTACTTGGGTTTGACTAATTTGCTAGCTCAGTTCACAGAGCTCAGGAACACAATTGCTTACTGTTTACCAGTTTATTATAAAAGGATATGATAAAGGATACAGATGAATAACCAAACGGAAGATACAGATGAATAACCAAATGGATATGATAAAGGATCCAGATGAATAACCAAATGGGCAAGGTATGTGGGAAAGAGCATCCTGCTTCCATGCTCTCTCCAGGCATGAACATTCAGGTGTTTAGCAGTCCAGAAGCTCCCTGAACTTTATACTTTTGGGATTTTTATGGAGGCTTCATCACATAGGCATGATCAACCATTAACTTCATTTCCAGCGCCTCTCTCTTCTCTGGAGAATGAGGGGTGGTGTTGAACTGAGAATTTCAAGCTTCTAATCATGGCTTGGTCTTTCTGGTGACCAGGCCCCATCCAGGAGCCCACCCAGAGTTGCATCATTAGAACAAAAGACATTATTCCTTTCACTCAGAAAATTCCAAGAGAATTTAAGAATTTGGTATCAAGAATTGGGTTCAAAGACCAAATACTAAAATAAAAGATGCTCCTAGTGCTCTTATCACTTAGGAAATTACAAGGGTTTTAGGAGCTTTGTGGCAGGAGCAGAGACCAATATATATATTTTTTCTATTATCTTACAAAATAGAATGTCAGACATCTGAAGGGTATATTATGGAATATATATTACTGCTCCCCTGATGCTCCCACCAGTTCCATAGGGGTAAATATTACTCTCCCCATCTCACAGACAAGGAAACCTGGGCTCAGAGAAAGCTGGAAACTACCAGAGGACACATCAACAATCAGTCACATGTAGGAACTAACCCTCAACCAAAAGCTCTTTCCTAAAGGAGAAAGAAGTGCTTGCATTCAGGCATGGCTCTGTTGCTAGGGAGCTGAGATAGCTCGAGCATGTCATTTCACCTCTGTGGGCCTCAGTATCCCCCCTGTGTAACAAAAGGAGCTGAAATGTGGGGTGTCCAGGGTTCCTTCTATTTCTGACATGAGGATGACTTGCCTGTAGTCTTCAGATTTAACCTCCGTTTGACACTGCTATTGGGGAGATATGATGGTTCGGCCCTCACATTGTGCAGACAATTTCTCTCTGCTCAAACACCTGGTAGGGACATCTCACAAGTTGTCCCGTGGAACATGGAAAGAGAGTTGCCTTTGGTGAGGGGTCCAGCCAGCCTCATTCATTCTCTTGCCTTGCCTTACTGGTGTGTTAATTGGAAATAAAAAAACCTGCATGCAAGGCTGGCGAATGAAAGAGAAGGTTAAACTTTCTATGAACTAAAGCTTTATAATGCAATGTTTCTCTTTTCTACCTCTGTCCTTCTCGTGGCTGAGGATTTGCCCTAATTGAGGGCTTTTGTTTTAGAATTTGGCATCTTTGAGCCTTGAGAAATGGGGCTTTTGTATGAAAGAGCAGGATATGTCACAGGTGTCTAAGGACAAATGATTCAGACTTTTCTCTTAGGACTCAGGTTGCAATTGGGGGTGTAGATTAATTGTAACAAGGTGTCAGAAAAGATTTCACAAATAAGTATGACAAACTTAACTCAACACGTTGAATTTATAGAAAGTTTAAATCAGATCCCTGAAACAACACAGATACTTCTATGTTCTAGCTGAAAAGTTAAACTCGTGCAAAGCTTTGCATGAAGGCAGCTCCAACAGGCAGGAACTTAAAACATAACTGAATATGCCACCCTAATCAAGAAATCTAACAGACTGCTTATTGGGGCCCTTTGAAAAGAGAATATATAATCATTTCTGATCTCTCTGATACATATTTCTACAAATAACACTAGGGACAAGTGAAAACTGTTTTATGGTTCATAAGGAATCAACTCCATGAAACATGAGTTTCAGATTGATCTGGCCTACACATGTCTGAATCCCTGAATAATCTTTCAAAATAAGCAAAACCTTCCCCAGCAATATCAGAGACCTCTTATCTGCCCTGTGTTTTTTCCCCTTCCTTTCTCCGTCTACTTACAGAAGACAAAGACAACCAAAGAAAATTGAGTCAATTCAACACTTGTTACATTTATTCTTTTTCTGTAATTAAATATATTTTGCTAAGTATTCCCTCTCCTTTTTTGGCTTGGACAGGATGGATCTAATATGAAAAAGCCAAGTCATTTTAAAGGGAAAATAGGGCAGTAAAGAGTAGTGTGGCATTCTGGAAAGAATAAGAATGACTTTGTATTTGTGCCTGGACTACAAATCTTGGATCCTCTGTCTGCTCTTTGTGGGACCTTTGGCATGCTGTTGAATATCTCTATGCCTCCATTTCCACATCTGCAAAGTGGGAAGGATAGAAACTGGTTAGTAGTGTTATGTGAGAACTAAAGGATATCATGAATCAAAGCATGAGTTATTTTTTCCAATTACCCCTATCCTGAAAGTTTTGAGGGTTATCTACAGTAAAAAATGGCAGCAAGAGGAGCAAGAGTTGGAAATGTTGGAAAATGAGCCCATTAGTAGGATTATGCTTCCTGGCCACCTTGTGACTGGGGGTGACCTTGGGTTGTGAATGGAAGAGATATATAACCCTTCATGTATTCAATGTGAGACCCTCTCAAGCCCTCTTACTGGGAACTGGCTTCTTTGAGGTGGTGGCTGCTCTGTTAGCCTGGTCCCCAGAGTGACTCTGATGAACAAAGCCTTCTGCTGATTCTCGATGGATATGCAGTGTGATCAAAAAATATATCTCTGCTGCTTTAAGCCACTGATATGTTGATATTTGCGGTTATCACAGCAGAACATAGCTTATCCTAAGTGATAAAATTAATCTTCAGATTACTGAATTTCCCTTTTGTGAAATTCATGAATCTTCATGGTAATACCATATTCATCATCTTTCAAGTTTCTGCTTAAAAATTCTATAGTTAATATTCGGAACAGTAGTGTCTGATTTAGCAATGACATGCCCAAGAAAAGTCTTCTTCAGGGTGATTTCGTTATTTGATTTAAGCCACATTGACTTTTCAGGCAGCACTAGCTCCAGAGAGACCAGTCAGTGTTCTCTGAAAAGACACAGTATCCTGACTTCACATGTTAATGACTCTCAGTTTTGTATTCCTGGTCCAGATCTTTTTCCTGAACTGCTGGTTTGGTATCCAATTGCTGTTTGATGTCTCTGCCTGTATGTTTTATAGGCATCTCCAACTTGGTTTGGCTAAAGCACTATGAATTGTTTCCCAAACTCTACCCCACCTACTCTGCACTTGCTCTTTGCTATAATTCAAATGAAATCTCCATTGCGTACCCTGTGCTACAGAACCATGCCTGCCTCTTTGATTCCTTCATCCTTGATCTCTCCCCATTGTGCACTAATACCCAGTCATAGGAAATTGCTTCTGATTCTTAAACACAGCCATTTCTTTCCAGTTTCTGGCTCTCTGCACTTGTTGGTCCCTCTGCTTGGATTCATGGATCTTCCTGTGACAAATCTCCTTCTCATCCCTGAGTTACCCCTCAGGCAGGGATAACTCTGTGTTGGCCTTAGCTAACATATTGCCTCCTTTCATCCCTAGAGATGTGCTCCCCACATTATACCACGTTACTGTCTTAACACTGCTGAGCTTGTCAATACTAAGATAGGAAATTATCTTACTTACCTGATTAAGTGTTTACTCTCTGCCTCCTCATCTTCACTCAGAATGTAAGCTCATTGAGGGCAGAGACTCTCTGTCTGCTTCACTCTGTATCACCATGGCCTGGAAGTGCTTTCCTAGAACATAAAAGGCACTAAATAAATACTGGTGCTGTAGGTTTGTGTAGGCATGCTAATGGAACTATGCTGAATTTATGTGTGGTTCTGTCCGTTCCCCCATGAGGGACTCTTGTCTGAAATATAGAAAAGCTCAGTGAATTCAATCAACAACATTCATTAAAGGAAAGTCTATTAGGCATGGGGCTAAGAACAGGGCATAATATAAGTTTCATCTCTGCCGTCCCCAAGACTCTAAGGAACCAATCACAGCTATCATCCATGGTGTGTATTTTATGTGTCAGGTACTGCAACATGCACTTTATATACATCACCTCATTTCACCCTCATACTTGCCCTTTGGTATCCCTATGGGATGTTTTTCTGAATATTTCCTCCTTTTTCTCTTCTGGACACATGGTATCATCACACTCCTGATCCCATTATTGTCGGGTGGGGCCTTGTGATTAGTTCTGGCTAAAAAACAAACTTCAAGCTAAAGTAACACATGCCACTTCTGGAGCAGACACTTGATTGCCATTGAGAGGGTCTCTAGAGCTCATGTTCCCTCTGGCATGACTTCCAGATGTATGAGGCTGCCCTGGGTTCCTGAATGATGTGAGGAACAAAGCTCTCTCATTGACCTTTGATGGACATGTTGTGTGATCAAGAAATGTCCTCTTGCTATTTCAGAGTTGGGGATTATGTGTTACTGCAGCAGAACTCAACACATTCTGACTGATAGATGAGGTACCATGATCCCACTTTATAGATGAGACACTTCATGCTCAAGGTGGTGACTCACCCAGGGTCACTTAGCTAGCAAGTGGGGTACCAGAACTACATTATTTTTCTTATTCAATGATCTTAATCTGACTCCAAGCCCCCATTTCACATGCTGGCAGGAAATTCAGTCTCAATGGTTATTTTTGTATCTCTACTTTTCCTTCCCTAAATTTTAAAGAATATCCCAGGTGTCATCTCTGGAGTACACAGTTTTGAGAGACCTAGTTGACCTCATGGGTATCCCTAATGCTCTGCATGATTCATATACACCTGGAGGGTTTACTGATTCAGTGGCACCCTAAGACATAGGACTCAGCTCAGTCCTGGGTACACCTGTGTCTAGAGACCTCCATCCCTAAAAGCTCCTGATACCACTCTTAGGACTGGGAAGGAGGGCCTTTACATTCTCACTGTACTGGGCATGTTTAGATCGCCCCTTCCTCCCTCCCTGTCTCCCTTCCACTCTTCCTTTTCTCCTTCCCTCTCACCCTTCATTCCTTGCTTCTTTCCTCCCTTCCTTGCTTTCTTCCTTCCCTCTTTCCCCAGTATTTACTGTCTACTATAAACCAGGCCCTAGCCTTTGTGTTGAGGATAGAGAAGTGAAACAGACAGACAGAAACTCCTGCCCTCAGGATATTCAATGGCAGAGAGTCATAGAGAGACAGACAACACATAAAATAAACAAGCAAATTGTATCAAAGCTTAGAAGAGTTTGTTGCTACAGAGAAAGCAAAGTAGGGAAGAGTGATCAGAGGTGTTGGGAGGAGGTTGGGGTGAGCCTCACAGTTTGCACAAAAGCAAAATAGGTAATAAAACAAACTGGTGGGTATCTGGAAGAAGAGCATCCCTGGCAGAGGAAAGAGGACATGCAAATGCCAAGAGGGCAAAACAGCAGGCCTGCTGTGTGCTGGCAGCAGCCAGGAGCCTGGCATAGGGATGAGATGAAGGGCATTGGGGCAGATCAAACCCCACCTTTTATTTGGAATAAGATGGAAGCCACAGGAGGAATCTGGGCTGAGGAATGACGTGATCTGATTTCCATTTTAAAAGGGGGGAGAGTGTAGAGGACAAGAGCTGAAGCACAGAGAACACTTGAGGTGTTACTTCAATAATTTCTTTAGAGTATTGGAGCACCTCCCTCCTTTGCTCCACTTTTAGGCATCACCCCAGCCCCTTCATATGTGCTTCCTCCCTGCCTCCTCTTCCTTGCTCAGGGAAAGTTTGCTGCATATGTTTAGAGGGAAGACTTTCCCAGAAGACAGAAGGAATTCAACACCTGCAATTCTGAATTGGGCTGGCCCATGAAGTTAGGGGCCACAGAGTCTCAACTGATGATCTTGAAGAGAGAGAGAAAATTGCAAAGACCAAAACACAAATAGTGTTTATTCTTCCTGAATATGTCACAGCAACAGCAACAAAACACTAATCTCAATAAATACCCTGTCCCACAGGCATTGTGTTAACAGGCGCTCAAAGTAGGTACAGGGTACTTGAAAGGGCAGGGAGAAGAGGTCAGGAAGAAGAAAGCATGGAAGCAACTGTGTGTGCCTAGGTGGGGAGGGGACATCTTCTAGCAATTAAGGTAGAATTTCTGGGGCCAGGCACAGGCAAAGGTAAAACATTCCAGATAACTGTTGCAGGTAAAGTACAGAACATCCAGTTACATTTGCATTTCAGATAAACAGTGAATAGCTTTTTTTTTTTTTTTTTTATACGCATGGCAGGCAGACTCTCAACCACTGCGCCACCAGGGAAGCCCAGTGAATAGCTTTTTAATATGAGTATGTTGCAAATGTTTCACGGGACATATTTAACATTAAAAAATATTATTCATTGTTTCTTGAAAAGCAAATTTAACTGGCCATCCTGAATATTTATTTGCTAAATCTTGCAACTCTAATCTCAGATGATGTTTGAATGCAGCCATGGTTGAAAACGACAGCCTGATTCTTCAAAGATGTGTATCGTTTAGGCAAAGATGTGGGGAATGAAGAGTCTGGAGATTTTGGTGGAAGAACAAAATAGGAACAACGGCAAGACTTGTAAGAGCCTGGCCCATTTTGTAAGAGAAGAAGGGAATTGCATAATTGTGTAAAATATGCTTTGGAACCATTGGCTTACTTCTTTCTTACCTTCCTTCCATGTAGGAGAAAGATATATTTGTCAATGACCAGGGCTAACAATCATGACAGTTTATTTGTCTTTATATTGCATTTTCAGTTTAATCTGAGAGTTGAGATATAGTTATTTCATGAAAAAAGAAATCATTGGGATGATTTTCTTTTCTCCTGAACCCTCAGACATGGTATTGTAAATTAAAAATTCACACAAGCCTTGACAACACGAAGGGGAAGTTTCTGACTTAAAAGACCCCAAACCAAGAAAATAAGATGAATGGGGAGTGTCCCTCTCTGTTGTCATCGGCAGGGTCTCCTGGGGCTATTTATTGCAAATGGGTGAAAAGAGCCATTCCTCAGGCTGGTCATGACTGTCCACCTACTGGGAAGTCCATCCATAATGTACATATTTTAGATGTTTCCTGTGTAGAACACTTATCCTTTTAATATTTGACTTACAGCACATATGTGTGGTGACTCTCATCTATTAACGTGTTCTGGCTTCATGGACTTATCTTTGCTCCAGTGGAAACTATTTTAATAGACTTTCTTTGGACTCATGAAAATCTTCAGAGTTTGAAGGAAAGCCTCTGAAGTGTCTGTCTCCTTAACTTTTTGATACTACAAGGAAATTGGATTTTGCACATCTTGCAGTTTGTTCAACTTGGGCTGGATAAATATTTACTGAATACCTTCCAGGTGTGAGCACCTGGACTCGGGAGACAGGAAGGGGTAGTCAGAAGGGCATGGCATTTGTATTTCATAGGATTAGAACTGAAGTGACTTCCCTTCGACACTATCCTATTTGATATTTTCCAGTAACAAATAAGATGTCCATCTGGATCCTAATCCTAACCCTAACAATGCTAATGCAAAGTCAATACCATTCTAACACATACTAATGCTATTGCTGATGCTGATAGTGACAGCAACTGTAAAAGCAATCCCCGTTCTAATACTCTGTAGAATTCAGGGTGCTCCAGAAAAGCAGAACCAAGAGGATGTGTATATAGAGAAAATGATTTTAAGAAATCAACTCACAAAATTATGGACACTGGCAAGTCCAAATCTGCAGGCTGGGCCAGCAAGCTGGAGGCCCAGGAAGGGACTGATGCTTCCTTTCAAGTCTGAAGGCCATCTGCTCCCTCTTGCTCAGGAGAGGTCAGCCTTTGTTCCAGCCAGTCCTTCAACTAATTGGTGGGTGGCCCACCCACATTATGAGGGGCTATCTGCTTTACTCCAAGTCCACTGATTTAAATATTCATCTCATCGGGAATTCCCTAGTGGTCCAGTGGTTAGGACTCTGTGCTTCCACTGCAGGGGGCAGGGGTTTGATCTCTGGTCAGGGAACTAAGATCCTGCAAGCTGCATGGTACAGCCAAAAAAAAAAAAAATCATCTCATCTAAAAACATTCTTACAGAAACCTCCAGGATAATGTTTGACCAACAATCTGAGCAACATGGCCCAGCCAAGTTGACACATAAAATTAACCATCATATAGTGGTATGGATGCTAATATTAAAATGTACTAACATTGAATTCGTCAGGGTTCCACCAGAGAAACATAGCCATTGGTTGATTGATTGATTGCAGAAAATTGGCTTATACCATGTGGGAGCTGGCTGACCAAGTCTAAAATCTTTAGGGCAGGCCACCAGAGAGGACATGCTAGAACTCTCAGGCAGAAGCTGATGTTCTGCATTCCACAGGTGGAATTTCTTCTTCTTCTGGAAAATCTCAGTTCTGTTCTTAAAATCTTTCAACTGACCTAATCAGATAATCTCCTTTATTTAAAGGCAACTGATTATATGTGTTAATCCATCTACAAAATACCTTCTACATCTACATCTACCTAGCTTAGTGTTTGGTTGACACTTGGATTACTCTAGCCTAGCCAAGTTGACACATAAAACTACTATCACAAACATAAAGCAACAAGCTCATGACTTGGCATACATACATGTCCAGTCATTTCTAGCTAGGATGGTAAGAGTTACAAAGGAAGACTATATATTAATTCTGACATTCAGAAGCTTATGATATAGTAGGGAAGATATGGTCAGATTTAAGTATTTATATGACAAGGTAATAAACAAACAACTTATATTTACTGAACCATTAGAATGTATTGGTCACTGTGTAAGAGCTTCATACATATATGTTATATATATATATATATATATAATTGAAGTCTAGTTGATTTACAGTGCTGTGTTATTTTAAAATGTACAGCATAATGATTCAGTTATATATGTGTTTATATATTCTTTTTCAAATTCTTTTCCATTTTCGGTTATTACAAGATATTGAATATAGTTCCCTGTACTATATAGTACGTCCTTGTTATTTATCTATTTTATGTATGGTAGTGTGTATCTGTTAATCCCAAACTCCTAATTTATCCCTCCCCCTACCCTTTCCCCTTTGGGAAACATAAGTTTGTTCTCTATGTCTGTGAATCTTTTTTGTAAATAAGTTCATTTGTATCATTTTTCTAAGATTCAATATATAAGTGATATGATGTTATATTTGTCTTTCTATGTCTGACTTACTTCACGTAATAGGATAATCTCTAGGTCCATCCATGTTGCTGCAAATGGCACTATTTCCTTCTTTTTTATGACTGAGTAATCACATATATTTTTGCATCTCACTTTCATGCAACACTATGAGATAAATATTATTATTTGTATTTTACAGTAGAGGAAACTGAGTTTCAGGAAGTTTAAGTTATTTGTCTAAGATCACACAGTTAGCACTTCTTAGAAAGAGGATGCTCATCTGGGACCAGCCAACAATCTTAGCCAAGATAGTAGGAATACATTTGGTGGAAGAGAAGTAGAGGAAGTGTTCAGTGGAGCCGGAGATGGGAGAGTCATAGGGGAGGTGGCACTGAACCAGGCCTGTGGTCAGGGGGAGGACTTGAGTGGGTGGAACTGAGAATGAAGTGCTGAGAAAGAGCAGGGTGTTCTACAGGGAGGAGCAAAGGCCTGTAGAGTGGACACATATGTGGGGCACAGTGTTCTCTAGTGGCAGTGCCCTCAACCAAGGGGGGGTGTGAGAGAGGAGACAAGATGCATACACACAACAAACCAGTCCAACATATGACATTTTTGGGTTGGGTAGATTTCTCAGGAAAACCACTTAAGATGCTGAGTTTGGTTTCTAGATTAACAATGCCACCCCACTCCCCTTCCCTAGAAGCGCCAGTAAAACCAGGAGCCGAAGAGACAGAACCCTTTGGTGATATGGTCGATTAATGTTAATGGTAATAGTGAGAAGAGGAAGAAGAGAAGAAAGAAAAGAAGGTGAGGAAAAAGGAGAGAGCCTTCTGAGAAGGTCACTTTCTTCTCAGAGCCTGTAATTTTTCTGGCTCATTTGTAGGAAAGTGATCTTACGTGCCGAGCTCATGTAAATTTTTGGGACACATTCTCATTGTTTTCTTAAGTCCCTGAGCCATAAGGAAAATCACAGAAAAACAGAGGATTTGAATATCTGAAAGCTGCTGGTCCAACCTGGCCGAGGCAGTATTTTGGGTGCAAAATTTATAAAATGCCTTGAAAGTATTTTCCACGGCACATTCTGTGACTTCACTCAGCCCTGCTTAAATGGTCTATTTTGGTTTTGAGTTCATAAAGCCCCCCCCCCCTCTCTCTCTCTCTCGTCTCCCTGCTCAGGTTCACGTCCAGATAAAACAGCTAACTCAAATATGGTGTAAAAATATAAGCCCCTTTTAGCCTGGCTTTTCATGCTGTGCCCCAAAGTGTGCCCGGGTGTTGAAAGTGAAAAAGGGTGGGGCTGGGGGAAGGGTGTTTTTCCAGCCCAGGTTATGAGAGTGGGCACTTTCTTGAGCTTGTAGCCACAGCAATTGCACCCTCGCTGCCGTGGAAACCATTCAGGAGGATGCCCGCATACAGTGGTCGGTTGAGAGCTAGAAAACGTGCCAAAGTCAGCAGCTGGAGTAAGTAGAGTAAATCAAGTTAAGAGGGAACGGGACAAGATTTTGGAAAAGGAGAGAATACATGGGTCAAACCATTAACCAGACCTGCAGGGTTAAGATGATGAGATATAAATTGACTGGTATTTCCTGGGTTTAGGAAAGGAAGTCTGGATGGGATTTATATCTGGTCCTCTGGCCTTCGGGGCTCTCTGGTACCTCCCTTCCCTGCTGCCTGCCTGCCCAGTGGGCCTCAGGTGTGGGGCATTTAGAGCAGGATGGGGCGCAAGCCAGAAAGCTTTGGGTTTTGCTGCTATAAATACATTTATCCAGCCCGTCATCCTCAATTAGTGCTGGAGCGCCCACAATGCAGTACTCTTCCTACAGGGTGCAGTGAAGACCACACAGGGCGCCCAAACCTCCCTGTTTTGGTCTTTAAAAACCTGACAGTTGTCTGTGGGGCATGGCCCTGACCCTGTTGGAACTACGATGGTCAGAAATAATGGCTACGTGGGACTTGGTGAAAAGTGGATTGAGCCTCTAGGTGAGTCTGGAGGTTGGTTTGGGGGATCCTTTTCCCCTTACCTGGGTTTGCTGACTCAGATGTTGATGCGGGAGCTGTGCTGCCGTCTGTGCTGTCCCAAAGGTGATAAAACATTCTTGTACCGAACTGCTTTGTATTATTTTTACTTAACCTTCCCTGTCTTGTGATTATTTGTTCCATCTTACAGATGAGGAAATTGGGGCTCAGAGTGATTAAGTGGCTCACTCGTGACCGCATAAGCTGTGCACAGCTGAGGCAGGACCGTGAGGTTGATAGTTATCCCCATATTATAGATAAAGAAACAGGCTCAGAGAGGCTCACAAAGTACAAGGACACACAGTGAGCAAGGGTTGGAGCTAAGTCTTAAATACAAGCCTGTCTGACTTCACAGCACCACTGAAATCCACCTGCCCTGAAGTCCTGTTCTCCCCACTGCTGTCCCTGTGAAGCCACCTAGAAAATGCCTGATGGGGACTCAGGATTGAAGAAGACAGCTGCTACCTCCCTCCGCCACCCCACATAGATTGCTCTGGGCCCTCTTCACAATCATTCTATACATTTATTCATCCATCCATCCATCCATCCACTCAAACAATCACCAAGTGCTCATTGTGTCAGGACATGATCTGGGTGCTGAGGACACACCTGTGAATAAGCTGTAAACCCAGGAGTCATCCTTGATTCCTGTTTCTCCTTCCTTTCAATATCTCCACATCTTAGTCTGTTGCTGATCCTGTCGACACCACCTCTGGTTGGGAAGCCATTCCTTTCTTTCCTCTCCATGGCTCCATCCTATCCCCAAACCTCATCAACTCAGCAATAGCTTCCCAACTGTTTTTTTTTTTTTTTCTTTCTGTGTCCACCCGTCCATCCTCTACACAGCAGAGTGTGTTTTTTTTTTTTTTTGTGTCCACCCCCCCACCCTCTCCACAGCAGGGGGGGTTTTTTTTTTTTTTTTTGCGGTACGCGGGCCTCTCACTGTTGTGGCCTCTCCCGTTGTGGAGCGGAGGCTCCGGACGCGCAGGCTCAGCGGCCATGGCTCACGGGCCTAGCCGCTCCGCGGCATGTGGGATCTTCCCGGATCGGGGCACGAACCCGTGTCCCCTGCATCGGCAGGCGGACTCTCAACCACTGCGCCACCAGGGAAGCCCCCAGAGTGAGTTTTTAAAAAGCTAGATCAGATCACTTCACTCCCCTACTTCAAATCTCCCAATGGCTTTTCATTGTACTTAGAAAAAAGACAGACTCCTTATCATCATGGGTAAGACCTTTCATAATCTGGCCCCCCATGAGTCTCTGACCTCATCTCCTACCACTTCTACTCATTCTCTCCCTGCCTGAGCTCCAGCCAAGCTAGTTTTGCTTCTGTTTTTCACATACCTCATTCCTGCCTCAGAGCTTTGGCCCAACTACATCCCCTGTCTGGACGGCCATGGCCTGGGCCTGGCTCCTTCCTGCCCTCCTGTTTCAGCCGTAGTGTAGGCTCCTAGAAGTGTTTCTTGGCCTCCTAGCTTAAGAAGCGCCCCCCACCTTCCTCCACCACATTTCTGTATTCTGGTATCACTTATCACTCTCTAGTATCCTTTGTAATTTGCTTTTTTATTCTTTCTCTGCCCATTAGAATTCCATCCCAGTAGGCCAGGGACCAAGCCTCTCTCCTTCACTGCTTTTTTCTCAACACTTCAAACAGTGCTTGTGTGAGGTAGGTACTCAGCAAATGTTTGTTGAACAAACAAGATGGATAGAGACGATCCCTGCCTTTACAGAGTTTATAATCTAGCTGGAGAGATGAAACATTTTTAAGTATTTATTAATATTACCAGATGCTTAAAGATCCATGTGATTTCAGAATCCCTAATTCTGACTGTTGTTTTCAGCAGCTGCCCTTTATCTCCGTGGTCCATGTTGGCTCCTAGGTCCTTTTGTCCACATTTTGGGTGTGAGGGATGAGGACAGCGATCAGAGCACAGCTGCTCAACAAAAGTTTTGACTGGTAAGTCACTGGAAGATATTTCTGGGGGTGATACAAATTAGAATGAAGACTTCTGTTATTCCTGTTCTGCATGAAATTAAAGACCTGAACCTTGGCATCTTTTGTGAGTTTTCACCTAAGAGTCCTAGTTTGGCCCTCTGGAATCCTGCAGAATATGCCTGATGTCTTTTCTCCTTATGAACTGAAATATGTTCATTTCCAATATTTTGTAATATACAGCCAAATATAGAGAAGAAAATTACCTAAAATCCCATCCATGAGAGATAAAGGCTATTAATACACTGGTGGTTTTTTCTGCTTGTATTTTTGGTACGCAATATAGAAATCCATTCATCTCTATCTGTCCATCTAGAATTTTTTGCAAATTTGAGATCATGGAGTATGTATAAAGTGGCATGTTTTCAGAATAGGAAAAATCAATGAGGAGAGACTGGATGAGGGCTATAAGTAGGCAGGGCCAGGCTCCTGTAAGCCCTGTGAGGCACCGTGAGAAGGTTGGCTTTTATGTTAAGCATGATGGGGAGGCATTGGAGAATTTTAAGAATGGCAGCACCATGATGAGGTTCACATTTTGGTCAGCCCATTCCTACACTCTCCCCACACTGGAGGCAGGTGGGAAATTAGGAGGCTGTGTTAGTGATCCAGGTAAGAGATGGGGAGGGTACAGAATAGGGAGGTAGACAGGAGTGGCAAAGTGTAGAGGACTTGCTGTTTGATTGGAAATCGGTATGTGAAGGAAAGGGAGGGATTCTTTGTTGGTGAGCACATGTATACAAGGCTTTCACATAATGATGCTCTGGGTATCCTAACTATTTAAGAATTGCATCTGATTCAAGACACATTGAAAGACATTAGAACAGGGTTACAGACTTAACAGACAAGGATAGAAACTGATGTGCAATAGTATGATGTATTACCGTGATTAACTGCTTTCATAAGAAGAGCTGATGACTATATGATCACTTCATTTTAAAGAGGGGGAGGTGCCTAGGTGTCAGTAAGTTTCCTTCTGTGCAAACAAGAATGATTAACTTCAATTATGGCTGCCTTTGGAGAACTGTGCAGGTCTTTTAGTGTGCTTCAAACTATTTCATTTAGACATTTTGGAAAAACATACATCCTTATTCATAGCAATGGTTACTGTTCTGATTTATAAGTTCTGCTCCACTGTAAATCATTCAAAACTCAAAAATTAAATTTTGTTGCATAACACTTTGATGGCTCTATGCCTGAGCAAAGGGCAGGAGGAATGCAATTTTTCTTACTGCCAATTACGATTGGACCTCTTTTCATTATGTGTTTTTTTTTTTAATAGAGCAGATGGTTTAAGTCATATATATATATATATATATATATATATGGTACATTAATGCTCTGTTAAGAAATACATTCAAAATTTGACTTTAAAAAATGGTATGCCTTTCATCATTAGTTCAATCTTATTTATTTCTAGAATTATGTATCCCAAGCATACTAAAAATTTAATATAAATTCCCATGTCTAAAGCATAGATGGATGTCTATGGGGCTTGGCCATTTAATTGCCTTGGGTGCAAACATGAATTATTCAGTTATACTCACATGAGCAGGAGTGAGTCTTTTTACAGATGTACTTGATCTTTCTGACATTGCTCAATTCTCCTTTCATATATTTCTTTCCCTCTCTCCTAGGAGGATGGGATTAGTTTTGTTTCCTTATTTGGGGGAAGGAAGGAAGCCACACCTACTGAGTGGCTACTGTGCTCTGGGGCCTGGGGTACTCTATTGCACTTTCACTAAATCTCCCCTACGGTCCTTCATAGTCTTGGTTTTACAGATGATAACCCAGAGTCAAAGAGGTTCAGAGACTTACGAAGCATCACACAAATTCTAAATCATAGAGTCAGAATTCGAACTCAGACTCATTTGGTGCCACAGTGCGCTATTTCCTCTTCCTCATGGTGAAAAATGAAATGTATCCCTTGTAACCTTTGTTCTCACTGTCAGCTAAAGACAACACATGTTCCTGCTATTGGCCTGACACATAATATTTGAGGATTTCCCCCTTGAAGAGCCTTAGTGCTTTTGTTATCCAAGTAGTTAAAAGAAAGAAAAAGAGAACTGGAAAAAAGAAGGTGATTTAATAAGTATTCATTGAGCAAGTCCTGGGCACCATGCTGGCTGCTGCGGGAGGGTTCCTGGGGGTGAGTCCATGGTTCTGAACAATCTCTGCTTCCAGGAGCTGGTCAGAGGGCGTGTTGACTGTGAGGACAATGCACTGATTCTGTGATGGAGGCTGGGCACGAGGAGAATGTTGCCGATGGTGCTGTCAGGTGTTGGGGAAGGAAACATATAGAGGATGTGGCATTTGGGCTGGACTTTGAAGCTAGGTAATAGTCAGAGAGGCAGATCAAGCAGGACAGGATTTCAGGCTCAAGGACCAGCATGAGGATGGTTCGCCCATGAGAGGTCGGGAGGTATGTGTTTACATGTTTGTGCCCTTATTTCCAGTCTCTTGCTCAGGGAGAATTTTCTGGCATGTCCTTGTCTTAGAACAGAAGGCAAGTCAGAGCCTGGGTGCCGGGGTGGGATTCTGTCCTGAGGGGACATAGGTGTCTGGAGAAGCAGGCTCACCTGGTGAGCCTTTAGGACAGCCACAAGGAGAGCCTGGGTCCCAGCCTCAGGGGCTGAGCCAGAGACCCAGGGAATGGTATCAGTTTACCCACCCCTGACAGTGTGTAAATTGTTTTACTGTAGCTTAGAACCACTGCTAGATCTTTTGTGAGAAAAGATTTATATAAATCTACATTCCATTTCGATACACACAGAAAATATTATGCATTAAGTTAACCCTCATCTGATAAAGGGACTAAAACATATATATATATATAAAACCCTCATCCTCATCCTCACAAGAACATACATTCATTTTCTTTTTTAACATCTTTATTGGAGTATAATTGCTTTACAGTGGTGTGTTAGTTTCTGCTTTATAACAAAGTGAATCAGCTATACATATACATGTATCCCCAAATCTCCTCCCTCTTGTGTCTCCCTCCCACCCTCCCTATCCCACCTCTCTAGGTGGTCACAAAGCACCAAGGTGATCTCCCTGTGCTATGTGGCTGTTTCCCATTAACTATTTTATATTTGGTAGTATATATAAGCCCATGCACTCTCTCACTTTGTCCCAGCTTACCCTTCCCCCTCCCCGTGTCCTCAAGTCCATTCTCTACATCTGCATCTTTATTCCTGTCCTGCCCCTAGGTTCTTCAGAACTATGTTTTTTTCAGATTACATAAATATGTGTTAGCATACAGTATTTATTTTTCTCTTTCTGACTTACTTCACACTGTATGATGGACTCTAGGTCCATCGACCTCACTACAAGTAACTGAATTTTGTTTCCTTTTATGGCTGAGTAATATTCCATTGTATATATGTGCCACATCTTCTTTATCCATTCATCTGTCGATGGACACTTAGGTTGCTTCCATGTCCTGGCTATTGTAAATAGATTTGCAATGAACACTGTGGTACATGACTCTTTTTGAATTATGGTTTTCTCAGGGTATATACCTAGTAGTGGGATTGCTGAGTATGATAGTCCTATTTTTAGTTTTTTAAGGAACCTCCATACTGTTCTGTACAGTGGCTGAATCAATTTACATTCCCACGATCAGTGCAGGAGGGTTCCCTTTTCTCCACACCCTCTCCAGCATTTATGGTTTGTAGATTTTTCAAAGATAGCCATTCTGATCAGTGTGAGGTGATACCTCATTGTAGTTTCGATTTGCATTTCTCTAATAATTAGTGATGTTGAGCATCCTTTCTTGTGTTTGTCAGCAATCTGTATATCTTCTTTGGAGAAATGTCTATTTAGGTCTTCTTCCCATTTTTGGATTTTTTTTTTCTTATATTGATCTGCATGAGCTGTTTGTATATTTTGGAGATTAATCCCTTGGCAGTTGCTCCATTTGCAAATATTTTCTACCATTCTGAGGGCTGTCTTTTCCTCTTGTTTATGGTTTCCTTTTCTGTGCAAAAGCTTTTAAGTTTCATTAAGTCCCATTTAAAAATTTTTGTTTTTATTTCCATTTCTCTAGGAGGTGATGTATGTCATAGAGTGTTCTGCCTATGTTTTCCTCTAAGAGTTTGATAGTGTCTGACCTTACATTTAGGTCTTTAATCCATTTTGAGTTTATTTTTGTGTACGGTGTTAGGGAGTGTTCTAATTACATACTTTTACACGTAGCTGTCGAGTTCTCCCAGCACCACTTATTGAAGAGACTCTCTTTTCTCCATTATATATTCTTGCCTTCTTTATCAAAGATAAGGTGACCATATGTGTGTGGGTTTATCTCTTGGATTTCTATCCTGTTCCATTGATCTATATTTCTGTTTTTGTGCCAGTACCATACTGTCTTGATTACTGTAGCTTTGTAGTGTAGTCTGATGTCCAGGAGCCTGATTCTTCCATCTCTGTTTTTCTTTCTTAAGATTGCTTTGGTTATTTGGGGTCTTTTATGTTTCCATACAAATTGTGAAGTATTTTGTTCCAGTTATGAAGAAATGCCATTGGTAGTTTGATAGGGATTGAACTGAATCTGTAGATTGCTTTGGGTGGTATAGTCATTTTCACAATATTGATTCTTCCAATCCAAGAACATGGTATGTCTCTCCATCTGTTTGTATCATCTTTAATTTCTTTCATCAGTGTCTTATAGTTTTCTGCATACATGTTTTTTGTCTCCTTAGGTAGGTTTACTCCTAGGTATTTTATTATTTTTGTTACAACTGTAAATGTGAGTGTTTCCTTAATTTTGCTTTCAGATTTTTCATCATTAATTTATAGGAATGCAAGAGATTACTGTGCATTAATTTAATAGCCTACTACTAGAGATAATCAAATTCATTGATTATCTCTAGTAGTTTTCTGGTAGTATCTTTAGTATTCTCTATGTGTAGTATCATGTCATCTGCAAACAGTGACAGCTTTAGTTTTCTCTTTCAATTTAGATTCCTTTTATTTCTTTTTCTTCTCTGATTGCTGTGGCTAAATCTTCCAAAACTATGATGAATAACAGTGGTGACAGTGGAAAACCTTGTCTTGCTCCTGATCTTAGAGGAAATGGTTTCACTTTTTCACCATTGAGAACGGTGTTGGCTGTGGGTTTGTAATAGATGGCCTTTATTATGTTGAGGTAAGTTCCCTCTATGCCTATTTTCTGGAGGGTTTTTTATCATAAATTGGTGTTGAATATTGTTGAAAGATTGCATCTATTGAGATGATCATATGCTTTTTATGTATTTTTTTTAACAAACTCCTTCAGTTTGTTAATATGGTGTATCACATTGATTGATTTGCGTATATTGAAGAATCCTTGCATTCCTGGGATAAACCCCACTTGATCATGGTGTATGATCCTTTTAATGTTCTGTTTGCTAGTATTTTGTTGAAGATATTTGCATCTATGTTCATCAGTGATAGTGGCCTGGTGTTATCCTTTTTTTGTGACATATTTGTCTGGTTTTGGTACCAGGGTGATGGTGGTCTCTTAGAATGAGTTTGGGAGTGTTCCTCCCTCTGCTATACTTTGGAAAAGTTTGAGAAGGAGAGGTGTTAGCTATCTAAATGTTTGATAGAATACACCCGTGAAGCCATCTGGTCCTGGGCTTTTGTTTGTTGGAAGATTTTTAATCACAGTTTCAATTTCAGTGCTTGTGAGAATCTGTTCATATTTTCTATTTCTTCCTGGTTCAGTCTCAGGAGGTTGTGCTTTTCTAAGAATTTGTCCATTTCTTCCAGGTCATCCATTTTATTGGCATAGTGTTGCTTGTGGTAATCTCTCATGATTCTTTGTATTTCTGCAGTGTCAGTTGTTACTTCTCCTTTTTCAGTTCTAATTCTATTGATTTGAGTCTTCTCCCTGTTTTTCTTGATGAGTCTGACTAATGGTTTATCAATTTTGTTTATCTTCTTAAAGAACCAGCTTTTAGTTTTATTGATCTTAGATATTGTTTCTTTCATTTGTGTTTCATTTATTTCTGATCTGATCTTTATGATTCCTTTCCTTCTGCTAAATTTGGGGCTTTTTTGTTCTTCTATCTCTAATTGCTTTAGGTGTAAAATAAGGTTGTTTATTTGAGATTTTTGTTGTTTCTTGAGGTAGGATTTTATTGCTATAAGCATCCCTCTTAGAATGGCTTTTGTTGCATCCCATAGGTTTTGAGTTATCTTTTTTTTTTTTTTTTGTGGTATGCGGGCCTCTCACTGTTGTGGCCTCTCCCGTTGTGGAGCACAGGCTCCGGACGTGCAGGCTCAGTGGCCATGGCTCACGGGCCTAGCTGCTCCGTGGCCTGTGGGATCTTCCCGGACTGGGGCACAAACCCATGTCCCCTGCATCGGCAGGTGGACTCTCAACAACTGCGCCACCAGGGAAGCCCAAGTTATCATGTTTTTATTGTTATTTGTTTTTAGGTATTTTTTGATTTACTCTTTGATTTCTTCAGTGATCTCTTGGTTATTTTGTAGTGTATTGTTTAGCCTCCATGTGTTTTTATTTTTCACAGATATTTTCCTGTATTGATATCTATTCTCATAGAGTTGTGGTCAGAAAAGATACTTGATATGATTTCAATATTCTTAAATTTACCAAGGTTTGATTTGTGACCCAAGATATGATCTATCCTGGAGAATGTTCCATGAGCACTTGAGAAGAAAGTGTGTTCTGGTTTTGTTTGGATGGAATGTTGTATAAATATCAGTTAAGTCCATCTGGTCTAATGTATTATTCAAAGCTTGTGTTTCCTTATTTATTTTCAGTTTGGATGATCTATCCATTGGTGAAAGTGGGATGTTAAAGTCCCCTACAATGATTGCATTACTGTCGATTTCCCCTTTTATGGCTGTTAGCATTTGCCTTATGCATTGAGGTGCTCCTATGTTGGGTGAATAAATACTTACAAGTGTTATATCTTCTTCTTGGATTGATCCCTTGATCATTATGTAGTGTCATTATTTGCCTCTTGTAATATTCTTTATTTTAAAGTCTATTATTTCTGATATGAGAATTGCTATTCCAGGTTTCTTTTGATTTCCATTTGAATGGAATATCTTTTTCCCTCCCCTCACTTTCAGTCTGTATGTGTCCCTAGGTCTGAGGTGGGTCTCTTGTAGGCAGCATATATATGGGTCTTGTTTTTGTAACCCTTCAGCCAGTCTATGTCTTTTGGTTGGAGTATTTAATCCATTTACATTTAAGGTAGTTATCAATATGTGTGTGCCTATTACTATTGTCTTAATTGTTTTGGGTTTGTTATTGCTGATCTTTTCCTTCTCCTGTGTTTCCTGCCTAGAGAAGTTACTTTAGCATTTGTTGTAAAGCTGGTTTGGTGGTGCTGAATTCTCTTAGCTTTTGCTTCTCTGTAAAGGTTTTAATTTCTCCATTGAATATGAATGAAATCCTTTCTGGGTAGAGTAATATTGGTTGTAGGTTTTTCCCTTTCATCACTTTAAATATGTCCTGCCACTCCCTTCTGGCTTGCAGAGTTTCTGCTGAAAGATCAGCTGTTAACCTTATGGGGATTCCCTTGTATGTTATTTGTTGTCTTTCCCTTGCTGCTTTTAATATTTTTTCTTTGTATTTAATTTTCGACAGTTTGATTAATATGTGTCATGGCATGTTTCTCCTTGGTTTTTTCTTGTATGGGACTCTATTCGCTTCCTGTACTTGATTGATTATTTCCTTTCCAATATTAGGGAAGTATTCATGTATGATCTCTTCATGTATTTTCTCAGACACTTTCTTTTTCTCTTATTTTTCTTGGACCCCTATTATTTGAATGTTGGTGCATTTAATGTTGTTCCAGAAGTCTCTGAGACTGTCCTCAATTCTTTTCATTCTGTTTTCTTCTCTAAGGTAGTTATTTCCACTATTTTATTTTCCAGGTCACTTCTCCATGCTTCTGCCTCAGTTATTCTCCTATTGATTCCTTCTAGAGAACTTTAAATTTCACTTATTGTGTTCTTCATCGTTGTTTGTTTGCTCTTTAGTTCTTCTAGGTCCTTGTGAAACGTTTCTTGTATTTTCTCCATTCTAGTTCCAAGATTTTGCATCATCTTTACTATCATTACTGTGAATTCTTTTTCAGGTAGACTGCTTATTTCCTCTTCATTTGTTTGGTCTGGTGGGTTTTTACCTTGCTCCTTCATCTGCTGTGTATTTCTTTCTCTTCTCATTTTGCTTAAGTTACTGTGTTTGGTATCTACTTTTCACATGCTGCAAGTTCATAGTTCCCGTTGTTTTTGGTGTCTCCCCGAGTAGGTAAGTTTGGTTCAGTGTGCTGTGTAGGCATTCTGGTGTAGGGGAATGGTGCCTATGTTCTTGTGGGTGAAGCTGGATATTGTTTCTTTGGTGGGCAGGACTGTGTTGGTGGTGTGTTTTGGGGCCTCTGTGAACATAATATGATTTTAGGCAGCCTCTCTGCTACTGGGTGGTGTGTGTTCCTGTCTTATTAGTTGTTTGGCATAGGGTGTCCAGAACTGTAGCTTGCTGCTTACTGACTGGAGCTGGGTCTTCACACTGAGATGGAGATCTCTGAGAGAGCTTTCAGCGTTTGATATTATGTGGGGCCAGGAGGTTTCTTGTGGACCAGTGTCCTGAACTTGGCTCTCCCACTTCAGAGGCACAGGCCTGACTCTGGGCCAGAGCACCATGACCCTGTCAGCCTCATGATTCAGAAGTAAAGGAAAGGAGAAAAAAAAAGAAAAAAAGAAAAAGAAAATAAATTATTAAAATAAAAAGTGTATTATTAAAAATAAAAAAGTAAAAAAAAATAAAGAGAGAAAGAAAGAAGAGAGCAGCCAAACCAAAAAACCAATCCACCAATAATAACAAGCACTAAGAATTATACTAAAAAAAAAAAAAAAATACAGACAGAACCCCAGGACAAATGGTAAAAGCAAAGCTATACAGACAAAATCACACAAAGAAGCATACATATACACACTCGCAAAAGGAGAAAAACGAAAAATATATATATGATAAAAAAAAATGGAAGAGAGCAACCAAATCAATAAACAAATCTGTCAATGATAATAAGCTCTAAATACTAAAGTAAGATAAACATAAAACCAGAAGAAAATTAGATGCAGCAAGCACACCCACAGTCTACAGTTGTTCCCAAAGTCCACCACCTCAATTTTGGAATGATTTGCTGTCTATTCTGGTATGCCACAGATGCAGGGTACATCAGGTTGATTGTGGAGATTTAATCCACTGCTCCTGAGGCTGCTGGAAGAGATTTCCCTTTTTCTTCTTTATTCGCACAGCCCCTGGGCTTCAACTTTGGATTTGGCCCTGCCTCTGTGTGTAGGTCGCCTGAGGGCATCTGTTCCCTGCCCAGACAGGACAAGGTTAAAGTAGTGGCTGATTAGGGGGCCCTGGCTCACTCAGGCCAGGTGAAGGAAGGGGTAAGGAATGCGGGGTTTGCCTGTGGTGGCAGAGGCCAGCGTGATGTTGCAACAGCCTGAGCACCACCTGTGTTCTCCTGGGGAAGTTGTCCCTGGATCACGTGACCCTGGCAGTGGTGGGCTGCACAGGCTCCTGGGAGAGGAGGTGTGGATAGTGACCAGTGCTTGCACACAGGCTTCTTGGTGCCTGCAGCAGCAGACTTAGCATTTCATGCCCATCTCTTTGGTCTGCCCTGATAGCCGTGGCTCACACTCATCTCTGAAGCTCATTTAGGTGGTGCTCTGAATCCCTTCTCCTTGTACACCCTGAAACAATGGTCTCTTGCCTCTTAGGCAGTTCCAGACTTTTTCCTGGACTCCCTTCTGGCTAGCTGTGACACACTAGTCCCCTTCAGGCTGTGTTTATGCAGCCAACCCCAGTCCTCTCCCTGGGATCTGAACTCTGAAGCCCGACGCTCAGCTCCCAACCCCATCAGTCCCAGCGGGTGAGCATACAAGCCTCTCAGGTTGGTGAGTGTGGGTGGGCACTGATCCTCTGTGCGGGAATCTGTCTGCTTTGCTCTCTGCACCCCAGTTGCTGTTCTTTCCTCCATGGCTCAGAATCTTCCTGGCCCCCCACCCCCCGCCCACCTGCTGTCTCCACCAGTGAAGGGGCTTCCTAGTGGGTGGAAACTTTTCCTTCTTCACAGCTCCCTCCCAGAGGTGCAGGTCATATCCCTATTTTTTTGTCTCTGTTTTTTCTTTTTCCCTACCCAGGTAGGTGGGGAGTTTCTTGCCTTTTTGGAAATCTCAGTTCTTCTGCCAGGGTTCAGTAGGTGTTCTGTAGGAGCTGTTCCTCATTAAGATGTATTTCTGATGTATTTGTGGGGAGGAAGGTGATCTCCACATTTTACTCCTCTGCCGTGTTGAAGCTATCACCCAATCTTTTTTCAGGAAAGAATGTACAAACATTAGATAATATTTCTAGAGAGAATAAGCTTGAATTGAAGGGGGAAAATTAGGCAAAAAACAAAAAGGAAGAAAAGAAGATGGCACCATGAATAGGGTTGGAACAGAAAAGAAATGCCACAACAGCCTATGCTTTCATGAGAGAAAAAGTTACAAGGTGGGGACTACATTTTTGGCAGACGAGGATACCATTTCCTTTGATTGGTTGTTGAATAAGATGCTTATCTCTGTCGATGAGAATATTATCTTGCATGTACATGTCTCATCTCCCCTCCTGACCAGGAACGCCTGGTGGGCAGGATCTATTGTGCCTTCACCTTCATACTCAGTGTCTTATACATTAAAGTAATTGAATGAAACAGATGACTAGCTGAATAAAGAAGTGATTTTGGCAACCCATATATGTTGGTCCCATTTCACAGATGAGCAAGAGAAGGAGTGGATCCAGATTGGAAACAATGTCCTTTGACTCCTATTCCAATCCAGTGCTTGATCGTCTGGATCCTGATGCTCCTGTTTTGTCCTCATTCAGCCTTTACAAATTCTGCTGATGTTGAAAAATTAGGTGATACTCAGATAAGGCTGAGCAGCCCTTTGCTCATGTCTGCATTTGGCTGAAACATGCATCATGGGACACATGGCCCTTTGATATTTTCATTTCCTTTTTGGTGTTTCTTTTCTCAGAACTGAGAATTTTATTTCTCCCAGGCTTTGTTCTTTGTCCACAATCACATCATTGCCTAATAGCTTTCCATTAATGACCATCACACCAAATATCAAATAGTAAAGAGGGAGTATCAGTGAGTCTGTGAATCATGTGGGATTTAGGCAGAGCATTTTCTAAGAAGTCATATCACAGAGTCCTGCAAACTATTAAGGCTCTCTGGTGTAGTTATTATCTTTTAAGTCAGTATTTAGAGCCTGCTTTGACTTTAACGACAAGAAATGCCTTTACACAATAAGTACCTTGACACAACAGGCTGTGGCAGCTGAATTTTGCAAATACTCTCAGTCTCCGCGTTTGATTCTTCCAAGAAAATATCTGGACTCTGGGCTGAGGAATCAAAAGTTATTTTCCATGAGCAGAAAACACGGTGGAACTTTTAACCTTTGCTTTATACATTCCAAGCAAGGAGCATATCCATCTTTTTGTATTCTTAATACAAAGGAAGTATTTATTTTATGGAGACTATTAAATGGTTTTCCTATGCAATGTGTTTCTAGAACACAGACTATGTATGTTACATAAAACAGACATACTTCCATCCCAGGGGAATCTCTGTTCTTCTCGCTTTTCTTCTCACCTCGCTGAGCTTTGATCTTGATGGAGTGATGCTTTTGCCTCTGGCTGGAAGATTCATAAATCTAAAGGGAGGAAGAGTTTGACTTCTTGGCTCTTTTCTCTCTTGGAAAATCATGCTCAGTTTATCAAAGGCCTCATCTCTAAGAACACGCCTGTAACACCTCAACATCCTTGTAAGATTTCTGTGAGCTATTCCCCTCTGCCCTTTTGATTTTTTTTTTTTTTTTTTTTTTTTTTTTTGGGGGACCCTTCCCTTTTTGTTTTTTTTTTTTTTTTTTTTTTTTTTTTGCGGTACGCGGGGCTCTCACCACTGTGGCCTCTCCCCTTGCAGAGTACAGGCTCCGGACGCGCAGGCTCAGCAGCCATGGCTCACGGGCCCAGCCGCTCCGCTGCATGTGGGATCTTCCCAGACCGGGGCACGAACCCGTGTCCCCTGCATCGGCAGGCGGACTCTCAACCACTGCGCCACCAGGAAAGTCCTGCCCTTTTGATTTTTAAAGGCTGATGCAGCTTCTGGTATGTGGGGGATTTGTGAGGTTAATGGGATACTTCTAGGAGATTCAAATTTTTGCCAGAGTGTGAAGTATGAGTAGGATGTACTATGGCTACAGGGGACCCTTAGGCTGAGATGGGACAAGATAAGTGCCTTTGTTTTCTATATCAGGAGGATGGCTCTCAGATAGTTGCCCAACAGGGTAGACCTTGACAAAGAATTCACAGACTCTTCACTCTGGAACTTTACCTTGGAGTTTCAAACATTTCTCATGAAGTCCATTGAAGTTCAGAGTCCTGGAATTAACAATAAACAAGCTTATTTTTCTGAATTTCCATTTTTTTTGAAGGGCATCAGTAAAACTCTTCTAAGTCAGACAGTAAGCAGAAACATTCCAAATTTCTCCTGTCTCTTGTTTCACTGAACTTCCCCTTCTCCTAAACTTAAAGGTTCATCTACCCCAGTTAGTCTGGCTTTAGTATCTTCCTAATTCTGCACTAATGCTGCACCAAGACACTGAAGCATGGTATAGAGGGAAGAGTTTTGATGTCAGACAATTTTGGTCCCCGTTCTGACTAGTCACTTCCTAGGTTTGTAGTTTTGAACATGTTACTTAATCATCCAGTTTTCTTATTTGCAAAAGGGGATTGATAACTCTGACTTTGCTGGGTCACTGTATGGATTAAATGAGATAGCACATGAAAGCACCAACACATAGTAGGCACTCAATGAATACCATTATTTTGCTTTCTATGACACTAAAGGAAGGGTTTGAATCAGAGGAAGGAAAACATCAGGTTTGTGCATAGAACTTTCACTCTGGCTGTTCTGTTGAGTGTGCGCTGGAGGGATGTATTAGTTATCTAATGCTGTGTAACAAATTAACAGTTAGTGGGTTAAAGCAATATACATTTACGACCTCACAGTTTCTGTGTTTCAGGAATCCAAGCACAACTTAGCTGGGTCCTGAGGGTCTCTTTCAAAGCGGCAGTCAAAGTTGGAGCTGGGATCTCATCTGAAAGCTTGACTAGGGAAAGATCCATTTCCAAGCTCATGTGGTTTTTAGCAGGATTCAGTTCTTTGCAGGTTGTTGGACTTAGGACCTCAGTTCAATGCTGGCTTTCAGTGAGAAACCATCCTCAGTTCTTTGACACTTGGAGATTTTATGAGGGTGAAAACAATAAGTTTAGTTTCAGTCATGTGTTTTAGAGGCTTTTGCTCTCATCTTTGCTGCAGTGTTGGTTAGTCTGGGATTCTCTCCTGTTCCAATAGAATTTTGTGCAGAATCCAAGGGTATAAAACGATGAAAAATGGAGTTAATTGCGTTGAATCTAGGATGGGGATGCATGGGAATAAAGCCCACCGAGGTTCCCCCTTACCTCTGCAGAAATTCCTTAGGGGCCATATTGGTTTAGAGTTTGAATATATTGACTTAGGGTTTTAGCCACTCCATAAATCCTTTTCTTACTAATAAGGGATATAAACACATATTTTAAAAATAGTACATAAGCAAAGGATGGTACTGAAAATTCATAAGGTCCTGTATAATATAATCTGCAAGTGTTGAAATTTGTATGGTACAGCACAGACTTTTCTATGTTGAGTCTAGTGGCAAATAAGGCTCAATTCATGTGACCTTGAATGTCTCCACCTCTACATTACTCCTGTGACCCTAAGGAGACCATAGGTGTCTGGAGAGGAGATTGGGAGCCATAGCTTCCCTTCTCTGGATCCTGATTGTGAATCCTCTATCCAGCTTTATCTTTAGTCCTTGGATCCATCTTTTGCACAAAGATTCTTAAACTCTTCAGATAGCGCTGATGGGCAGAAATCATTCTCCTTTTATTATTGTAGTGTATCAGTCAGTTATTTCTACATATCAAACAATATAAAATATCAGTTTATACCTGCTCATCTCTACCAAATTCTTGTTTTTCAGTGGAGTTTCCAGTAAATATCTAACTCTGGGCTTTACATGATAAAGGAGTGGAATTCACATTTATGCTGAAAAGTTCCATTTTGCCATTTACTGGCCTCCAAGTAGTTCCTAACTATTCAGTCTGTATGGGTCCAGAGATTGCTGTAAATATAAGTAAATAATAGATGTCATCACAGTCTGGTCAGTTCACGAACATGGATTGTCACTTGCATATACATATCTCATTATCAGTGATTCAAGTTATTTCAGAAAACATAATGGGGTGTTTCTAACTATCAGAATACCAAACAGACAGTGGGCCCAGGAAGGCCCAGGTCAGGTGTGAAGTGCTCAGAAAACAGAGGAGGTTATGGATTCCAGAATTTCTCCAGGGTTTTAAAAATGACGAGGGGCATCAGCGTGTGGGTGTTAGCTGTAACAAGTCACTTTTAACCTGTGGGCTGCAGTTTCCTCTTCTGCAAAAATAAGAATGTTGGCTGAGGTGACCATATGCTTTACTGTCCTATCTGTAGTACTTTTGATGGTGAAAGGAATAATTATTCCAGGACAATAGCTCTAAACCAGATTTGCTCAGGTTATTTGGGTCATGAGTTCACACTAACATTGGGTAAGTTCTATGAGTCCATGAATCTCAAGGAAAGATTAACATTTACCAAGAACCTTCTGTATGCCAGGCCTCTTACTTATCGTATAGATTACATATATTAAAATGATCTGCTTTTGTTTTGCTTCTCCCATGGGTCTCTGCACATATCAAGGTCCAGGCTCTTTACAGTGATTGCATGGGATAGTCTTTCCATGAGTTACACTGAAGACTCTTAATTCTCACGTAACCCTGTGGGGTAGGTAGTCGGTCATCTCTTCTCCTCAGAGATAAGAAAGGAGAAGCAGCCAGGGTTTCCACTGCAGGATCAGGTGTGCTGGTGGCATTTGCTAGGCTGCTAGGTGGGACTGTGGTTCTGGGGGTTCCAGACCCGCTCCCCATCTCAGGCCCCAGGACTGGGTTTTCCCAGGCACATGTTACCTCTGACTGATATTAAGGGTCAGACAAGGTCCTTTATAGGCCACGGGAAGTGAAGCTTATTTCTTGCCAGGGGAGTTATTACACCTGGTATCACAGGGTTTATGGGCCTTGGGAACCATGTCCTGGGGCTTTTGAGTTTAAATGGAAGCAATTCATAGGCTCCAGAAGACCTTTAATGTTTATAAGAATGACACAGTTTCGTGTAACTCTCAGGTGCCTAAAATTCAAGGCTTCATTTCTCAGTCGTTATAAGATTCAGGCTGTCAAAGTGAGTATCATCTCTCAGTCCTGTGGGAGACCACAGAACTAAAGAAAATCTCAATATGAAGCTTAAAACACAACTCTCCAGACTAGTTTGAAAACATGAAACGTGTCTTTTATTCTTAAGGTTATCCTAGCTTTAAACTAAAACAAAGTTGTCCGCTGATACATAGAACTTGACAAAATACAGTAAAAATGGCTTTTTTTAAATAGGACAAATGAAACATCAAATTTGTAGTAAGAACCAGCCTGGAACTGAGCAAATGACTCTCAGTTTTGTTTATGATGGCTTAAGCCTGTGTCCATTTGTGTGTGAGAGGGTCTGTGTGTGTATTTATGCATGTGATTGTGTATGTATATGTGTGTATTTGTCTTGCATGTGATTTTGTATGTATGTATGTGAATGTGTATGTGTGCAGTTGTGTGTGTGTGAGTAGTGTGTGTGTCTATTTTCATCAGGGGCATCAAGGAAATCTTCTCTGAGAAGCTGACACTTTGAACAAAGGAGATAGCCATGCAAGGACAGAGATGATCAGGCTCAAAGTCCTTGAGTTGGAAAGTATAGCATGTACAAGGAATAGAACAAGGTGGTGTGGCTAGAACCTGGTGTTCCAGGTGGGGTGGAGGGTGATGAGATCAGAGGCGTAGACAGACCCAGATCACAAAGGACCCTGGGGGCCACTGCAAGGACTTTGATTTTGGATTAAGGCTTATGGGGCACCACTGGAGGAGGCTGATCAGCAAAATGATATTTTCTGACTTACATTTTAAAAAATATTGATTTTGTTGGAAGGCTAGAGAGAAAGCAGAAAGGCCAGGTAGGAGGTCATTGGGGACTTAGAGTAGGATGGGATGGTGAAGGTGGTGGGGAGGGGTTGGATCTTTTTTATACTTGGGAGGTCGATGACTAGGCTGATGGAGTGGCTCTGAGGGGTGAGGGAAAGATTAGAGGAAGAGTGAGTGGAGCAAGGTAATCGATGGTACCCTTTGCAAATACAGAGTGCCGGAAGAAGAATGGGTTTGTGCCTGGCTGGTGGCTCACAGTTGCAGAATCAAGACTTCTTTAATCATGTCAACTTTGGGAAGCATCTTCCCTTCCCTTCTCTCCCTTGCTTCCTCACTCCCTCTCCTGTTCCTTTCTGTCTTTTTCTCCTTGCTTCCCTTCTCTGAAGGCCTAAGCTCCATAACAGGTACTGGTGATACAGAGGAGAATGTGACAGAATTGTTGCTCTCAAGTAATTCACACACTAACGGGAATGGCTGGTGTATAAGCAGTTACAAGGTATTGAGGCAAGTGTTCTAGGAAAGGTTTGCCCAATTGCCATAGAAACAGAAGGGAAGAAGTATCTAGCTCTGGCATCTTCAAGGAATCACATAAAAGAGATAACATTTCTTGAATTGCCTGAGCTCTCCTGTCTTGTGCCTAAATTCTTATTCTGTTCTTTTTTTTAATTGAAGTATAGTTGATTTACAGTATTGTTTCGGGTGTACAGAAAAGTGATTTGGTTATGTATATATTCTTTTTAAATTCATTTCCATCATAGTTTATTACAAGGTATTAAATATAGTTCCCTGTGCTATGCAGTAGGTCCTTGTTGTTCATTTATTTTATGTATGGTAGTTGTGTATCTGTTAATCTTATATTCCCAATTTACCCCTCTCCACCCTTCCCCTTCGGTAACCATAAATTTGTTTTCTATGTCCACGAGTCTGTTTCTGTTTTATAAATAAGTTCATTTGTACTGTTTTTTAGATTCCTCAAATAAGTGATATTATATTTGTCTTTCTCTGAGATGCTTCACTTAGTATGATAAGTTCTAGGTACATCCATGTTGCTGCAAATGGCATTATTTCATTCTTTTTTATGGCTGAGTAATATCCCATTTTCTTTATCCATTCCTCTGTGGATGGACACTTAGGTTGTTTCCATTCCTGGTTATTGTAAATAGGGCCACTATAAACATTGTGGTACTTTTATCTTTTTGACTTATTCTGTTCTCTCAATTCTTAGCTTTTAACCTGGCAGACGGTCATTGATTCTTTGGTTATATGTACTCTCTTATATTTCCTTGATTGAGAAGCTTGCTCCCTTCCTGGCTACTGTTTCAGCCATTTGACTTGATACAATGATGAATTAGCCTCAGAGTAGCAGCAGGCTGAACATGACCTCCAGTCCAAGTACATGGTTCTGTGGGTGACCCCCCATTGGTCCTGACTGACCTGATGGGCAGGGCTTGAACAGGTTCTACTTGGGTATGGGGAAGGCTTTCTGGAGGACGTGAATCTTAAAGGAAGGGTAGGAATAAACTAGGGAAATAAGGCAAAATCCTCATGTTTTCCTGGCTCCATCTTTAGGTGTAACAAAACCACATCTCATTTCTCTTCCAGCAAAGCTTCTCTCAACCAGTTGCCAGGGAAAAACTGATCAAAGTTGTAAGAAGGTATAACGGTCTAATCTGCTAGGATTTAGGCTAAATACAACAGGGTGATAATAAAGGTATATAAGATATTTCCTGTTTCTGAGGACCTCAAAATTCAGTGGAGGGAATTTTGTAAATCACAGCCTTGTAGATCAGTAATTCCTTTGACCTGTGATACCTGCTATAGTAGAGGCATTTACATGACTCCTTGGGTCATAATGGAGGGAGGAACTAAATCTCTCAGGGAAATCTGAGGATGGTGTCACAGAGGAGCTGATAATTAGGCTGGATGTTAGAAGTGTAAGAAAATGTCTAGAGAAGAAGTAGAGATGGGAGAAGGGGATGAATTCTAGGTAGAGGAAAGGGCCAGTGCAAAGGCACAGAGTCTGGGAGAGGTGTATATTCTAGGACCGGTGAGAAGCTGAGTGCTGATGAACTATGAGGCCTCGAAGGGGATGTAGACAGAAAGTAGGTTGTGATAAAATTGTATAGAAACTTGAGTGTCACGTTTGGGAAATAAGGCTTGGGACAATTTGCAAAAAATTGTGACCCTGCTAAGCCTCTAAGCCAGCTGTGGATAGTATGCATCCCTGGTACCTCTCCATGTTGGGTTCTTAGGGTAGGGCACAGGCAAAAGATGCTCTCCTGGGTTCTTCCCTGGTGGCGCAGTGGTTGAGTCCACCTGCCGATGCAGGGGACACTGGTTCGTGCCCCGGTCCGGGAGAATCCCACATGCCACGGAGTGGCTGGGCCCATGAGCCATGGCCGCTGAGCCTGCGTGTCCGGAGCCTGTGCTCTGCAGCGGGAGAGGCCACAACAGTGAGAGAGCTGCATACCGCAAAAAAAAAAAAAAAAAAAAAAAAAGATGCTCTCCTACTTCCTGGGGACTTGTGTCAAGATGTAGCACTGTTTGTTTAATGAATGAATTAATCTACCAATTGAACATTCAACTCTGGGAAGGAAAAAAATCTGTTTTTCTTTAATTTATAGCTTGAAATTGCCTTGTATTGTTGTGGATTTATTTAAAGTGTGTTGTTTTCCTATTTTGGAAGGTTTTTAGTTCTTTTCTCCCTCCCTCCCACTTTCCATCCAACCTTCTTTCCATTTTCCCTTCTTTCTCTTCTTTATTCTATAAACTTTAATTAAATACCAATTATACACAGTTTCAATGTTACCTAAGGACACCTGATATGATTTGAAGGCCATGGTCTTTGGCATCAAGCATATCTGGGTTCACATCTTTGCTCTTTTATTTTTGAGCTGTCATTTAATAATTTCTAATCTTCACTTTCCTGATCTAAGACATGTGGATAATAATACTTTATTTTAGCCTTTGCTGGGAAAACTGAGACTTAGAGATATTTAGTGACTACTAATTAAATTGGTTACATAACGAAGAAATGTTTTTAGACCAACATTTTAAAATGCTGTGAATTGGAAAGGTATTTTTTCAGGATTAATTCACCCAGGGTATCCTGTATGTGGTAAAACATCAATCTGGGATGTTTAAATAATAGTTCAATTAAGTAAGATAATGAATGAAAAGAACCTGGAATGGTGCCTGGCACATAGTTAGCCTTCTTCTGATTCTAACATTTATTACATAATTATCCATAGTTGCAGAATAGCTTGCTTTTGGTCTCCTGAAAACTGTAAGATAGGTGAATTATTTCCTAAGGACGTTTTTCCTCCTAAAATGTGCATTCCCAAAGCTGGTTGTATTTGATCCTCAAGTCAACTAAATACATATATATATATATATATATATATGTGCATAAATTTAGAATATATATATGTATATATGTGCATATATATTTAAGGACCATGTCAAAAAAGATAATGAGAGAAGGAGAGCTGTATGTGATGGTTTGATGACTGTTCAGCAATACTCACTCTCCTCTCTTCCCGCTGTTTCTCCATGTGGGCAGAGTATCCTTCTTAGACCCTTTGAGTTTGAGCGTGGCCATGTGGCATGTTTTCGTCAATGGAATGCTAGAGGATGGAGTATAAGCTGAGACCTTAAATGTGCTTTTGTAATTTGGCTTGGCTCTTGGCTCCAGTAATCAGGAGACAGAGTGCCCAGTGAAGAAGATGAGAGACATGTGGAGGAGGCCTGAGTCTTATCTGTGGCCTGCAGCCAAGCCCAGCTCATGTTTGGTATGAAGTAGAGTTGACTCAGCTGACCTGTGGATCCAGAAGCATGAGAATGCACACTTATTGATGGTAGCCACTTCATTTTGGGCTGGCTTGTCATGCAGCGTTACTGAGGAAATTGTTGACTGATACACTGTGCATGCATCCTCTTATCTAGCAGCCAGGAGCCTGTAAGTCTGCATCTTTGTGTTCTCAGTCAGCCCTATATCACGCCATGCCTGTTGCTTGACCTCTGTAGACAAACTTTTCTATAGTTTCATATTGATCTAAATGGATTGAGCTCTTTAATTTTGTAGGTAGAAGTTACTGTAGAGTCATTTAATTCAGTCTCATTATTTTACAGATGAAAAAGTCAAAATAAAAAGTGATTTGGCTAAAATCTCACTTTTCTTAGAGGAACGGAGAAAGAATCCAGGCATCTGAACTTGCCCTTCTGGTTCATCTTTGCCTTTTGCCAAAAGATTGTGAATTGGATGGTTCAAGATACTATAATGTTGCTTTAGCAGAGGAGAAAGAGTTGATGGGCAGCTATGGAGGAAAGGTAAGAGCATCAGGGAGTGGGGCTGAGGAAGCTGAAATCAACAGGTTGGTCAAACATCTGCCGTGGCTAGAAATAAAGGCTCTTCTGAAGTGCTCAGTCACTGGACTTGTTCAAAGTGTTCCTCCGGGAAGAAAGGGATGAAATTAAGCCATGGAAAGTTTTTGACAAGTCATGAAAAAACATTTTCCAAAAGAGCTGTTAATTTGATGGTGGAATGAGTCACAGTTCATGGGCAGGGCTGAAAATCCCATCAGCTGAATTACTCAGAACTTAACTGGACAATAAAAAAATGTATGGTTGAGGCAAACATCCCTGCAGGGTTAGGCCACAGAGACGCCGTGTCCCTGCTTGAACTTTCCCTTTGTATTTTCAGGCCAAATCTACATGGAAAATTACCTGGTACCTCAAATCATGAGAATGGCTGGCCAGATTGTTTCAATACAGAAGGCTTTCCTCATTTCACTTGTCTTCAGGGTCAAATTCATTGAATGGAGACCAAATTTTCAATATTGTTATTGTGGCAGGCCTGGTGCTTACTAGTTGAGAGTTGGAAAATAAAGTTTCTCTGTGAATTTAAACCTTGAATTTCCCAATTTATAGAAAAATATGGTACTGTTTAATAACAATATCCCATTGGGGCTTGCTAACTAGAAGTACAGAGCAGTGTGGTTTTACAAATAGAAACCTGGTTTTAAATGTGTTCACTTTTAGTTGTACAGTGGTCCTTCCATAATCCTTTCTAAAGGTTCTGCTCCCGATTCCAATGTGTGTGTGTGGGTTTTCTACAACACCAAATGATTCTCTGATACCAGCTTGGTGTCCTACAATTCAACTCAATTCTGACACTATCGAAATGGAAAGAGAGGGTCAGATCCCACAGGTTAAGAGCTCAGTCATACAAGACTGTCCTCCAATTCAGATGCCAATCTTAAATCCAGGTTGTCACCTGAACTTCTGACTAAGAAGCTTTAAGTCAGAGGTTGTCATGACTCCCTTCTTGGGTTTTCTTAATTTGCTGGAGCATCTCACAGAACTCAGGAAACCTGTTTACTCACCGGAGTACTGATTTATTACAAAGGATACGAATCAACAGCCAGATGAAAAAATACAAAAGCCAAGGTCCCAAACAAAGAAGATTCTGTCCTTGTGGATTTGGGGGCCTAAAACATGTGGATGCGTTCTGGTTTACCATCCCAGAAACTCTCCGAACCCTGTCACTTTGGGTTTTTATGGAGGCTTCATTACAAAGGCACGGTTGATTAAATCATTGGCCATTGGTAACTGATCTAACCTCCATACCCTCTCCCTTCCCCAGAAGTCAGGGGAGTGGGAGTAAAAGTTTCAACCTACTAATTGCAGGGTTGGTTCTCTTGACAATCAGTGCCCATCCTTAGGGGGTTCCAAAATCATCTCATTAACATAACAAAAGACCACTTTATTGCTCTCCTTACTCAGGAAATTCCAAGGGTGTTAGGAGCTCTGTGTCAGAAATCAGGAAGAAGACTAAATATATATTTCTTATTACAAATTATTGTATCACACCCTCCTTAATTTTTGTTTTAAAAGAAAATAATGAGATGGTCTCCACACTGACAAGCTTTGAAGTGCCTGGTGAATGCCAATACTACTTCACTTCTGAGCTCAAGGGCAACTCCTCAGGGAAGCCCTTCTTGAAACCTGGTTTAGGACAGGCATGACACTCACAGAACTGATTCCTTCTTTCTCAGGACATTTATTTCAGTTTGTAATTGTACACTCATTTATGTGATTGTTGTGTTAACATCTGTCTTCCTCATTAATCTGTAAGCTCTTAATTTAGTGCCTGTGGTTCAGTGAGGGATCAGACGGATGATGGATACTTGGTTTTCATTTATTATTTCTCTTTCTTCTTGAGGCACCTGTTCATACCCTTTCCTGTGGCTCTTGTGAAATGGTCTCTTCAGTGCCTTGTAGTTATTCTCAGGTCAAGTTCAAATTCCTCCTTGTGGCCCTGAAGACTTCTCATGACATCATTCTTCCCATCCATCTAGACTCTTCCCTTTATCCACAGTTCCTACATGGAACACAACTTTCCAGCCACCATTAAACTTCAATTTCTTTAATAGAAGGTTCTGTGCTCTGTCTTTTCCTTCTTCCTCTATCTTGCCTGTGTTTCTCTTTGGGTTTGTATTAATCTCTGATGGTGACTGTAACAAATTATCACAAACTTGGAGTTTTGAAACAACAGAAATGTATTTATTCTCTCACAATTTTAGACCAGAAGTCTGAAATCAAGGTCTCCACAGGGCTGTATTCCTTCTAGAAGCTCTAGGGAATAATCTGTTCCTGGCCTCTTCCTGCTTCTGGCACTGCTGGTATTCCTCGGCTGGTGATTGTACCTCTCTGCTCTGTCTTCACGTTGCCATCTCTGTGTCTTCTCTTTCATATGTCTGTCTTATAAGGATCCTTGTCATTAGATAATCCAGGAAAATTTTCTTATCTCAAGAGCCTTAACTTAACTACACCTGCAAAGACATTTTTTTCTCAAATAAGGTAAAATTCATAGGTTTTGGGAATTAGGATGGGGATAACTTTTTTAGGGAGGGGCCACCATTCAACTCACTACAGTCTTGATATTTTTTTCTTATGAATTTAAACAAACTGTTATTTTGTTCTCTATAATAGCTAATTACCCTTTGTCATATTTGATAAAGAATATTTTTGGCAAGTGGCCGCTTGTCTCTTAACTCCCTTGGTATTGATGTAGAGTCCTGTAGACTCCATGACTGACTAGGTTATTTTCTTGAGCTATCCTACAATAGCCCAAAACTGATGAAGAATCCCAGTCTTTATGCATGTCTCTAGAAGGAATTAAAGGGGATTGTCTACGTAATGATTAGCAACTTGCTTCATATTCCCATTATACAGCTTTCTAGTTTTCTTACATTCCACACTCTTCAAAATGTCTCATTCTCCCAAAACACCCTTCCCCCATCAAAGAATCCTCCTTTCCATTTTAGAAATAATAGGAACTTTGAATATAAACTGAGATTTACTTGATATAAGAACTTGTGGTGCGAATTACATAAAATAAGATCTGCAGTGCAGATAATTGTAGTTAGGTGATGGATATGTGAGGATCCATTGTACTCTTTACTCTTGAGTATGTTTGAAGATATCCTCCTCCCAGTCCCAGCTTTTACTCTGAAGATTGTTCTAACCTCTTCCCCGTTCCTTCTCACCCTCTGGTCTTGTTCCTCCCTGTTCAGTCTCCCTTTCTGCACCCCACAGCATTGGAGTAAGCCTGCCTGAGCCTCCTCCTCCTCAGGAGGGAGAGGAGAGGAGAGTGCAGAATCAGAACACAATTGCCAGATGACCCTTTGGCAGGCAAGGAGCAGTGTGTGAACATCCTCACATTAATACATATTTATCTACCACCCTCATCTTTTAACTACCTAATCACATCTCTAGATCTTACCTTTCGGTGTTTATTGATTATTTCAAAGCTTAGCAAGTTGTTTCCTCTACCAGCTGATACTTAATCATTTTTTCTTTGTATTAAGTTCAGATGATATTCTTTTGCACTTATTGATATTTTTCTTTGATGTTTTAATTTTAGTTTTAATTAACTTATTTTTATTTTTGGCTGCGTTGGGTCTTCATTTCTGCACGCGAGCTTTTTCTAGTTACGGCGAGCTGGGACTACTCTTCATTGCGGTGCACGGGCTTCTCATTGCGGTGGCTTCTCTTGTTGTGGAGCACGGGCTTAGTTGCTCTGTGGCATGTGAGATCTTCCCGGACTAGGGCTTGAACCCATGTCCCCTGCATTGGCAGGCAGATTCTTAACCACTGTGCCACCAGGGAAGCCTTTCTTTGGTATTTTAAAGCAACTTATTCATTCAACACAGATTATTTGAGGGTCTGCTGTATTTTAGGTGCCAAAATGGGCATACAGAAATAAAGTCATAGGCAAGCCATTAAAGACTGTGAAGGGGAGATGAAGAAACAAATACGTAGAGTCTAGCATAGTAAGTGTAAAAGTGTAAGTATATACACCTCTCAAGGTAGGATGGAGGATGAAAGAATTTATACTTTAAGTTTACAGTAGCTGATATTTGAGGCCCTGCAATGAGTTCTGTATATGCTTTATATCTCCAGCTCTCAACAACCTTGCAAGGTGGATATTATGATTATCATTTTGCAGGGTGGAAAATGAGGCACAGGAAAGTTAAGAAATTTGCCCAAGATCGCATAGCTAGCAAGTGGTAGATCTGAGGTTCCTTTCACATATTTCTTTTTTTAGTACAGTAAGTCCCCTACATGTGAGCTCCATTCCAAGAGTGCGTTCATAAATCCAATTTGTTCATAAGTCCAATAAAGTTAGCCTAGGTACCCAACAAATACAATCGGCTGCGTAGTACTCTAATGTAATAGGTTTATAATACTTTTCACACAAATAATACATAAACAAACAAACACAAAAAATAAAGAAAACCTTTTTAATTTTACAGTACAGTACCTTGAAAAGTACAGTCGTACAGGACAACAGTTGGCATCCAGGGGCTGGCATCGAGTGAACAGGCAAGAAGAGTTACTGACTGGAGGAGGGAGAGGAGGTGGGAGATGGTAGAGCTGAAGGATCATCAGCAATAGGAGATGGAGGGCAAGCGGCAATTTTACTCATGCCTGACATTGATGGAACAGGTCCTGGTTCCTTGCTGGATTCAATTCTATCTACCCTCTTGAAAAAACAATCCAGTGATATCTGGGTAGTAGATCTTTTTTTCTCATCATAGATGACACGGTAGCACTGGATTGCATTCTGAATGGCTGCTGCAACCTTCGTGTACTGTTCTACATTCCAGTCCTGTGCCTCAACAGTGTCTCCTCAAATAAAGAAAATCCCCTTGCCATTTCCTGCATTGTGAATCTCTTTGTTTCTTCAGTTACTTCGTCTTCCTCTTGTCTCTATTCTTACTTTCTCTGGGCCTCCAATTCCTGGTATTTCTTAGCAGTACCAGCTATAGCACCGCTGCTTTTACACTTGCTTTGGACATCCTGGGCTTGAAATAAAGATACTGTACTACTGTACTCTATACAGTACTGTACAGTAAAGTACACAAAAACACAATCACTTGTAGAGGATGCATGCATGTGACAATGTATGCCAGACACGTGAACTAACTTATGTGATTGGACATGCAAACACATGTCTGCATCTTTGAAAGTTTGCAATTTGAAGGTTTGTATGTAGGGGACTTACTGTACTTGGGCTTTCAACTCTTTTATCTAGTGGATACCTACTAACATTTATGAGGCTATTCTAGTTTTTAACTGTTCTTTATAGAGCAGGCTTGCTGTTGGTATGAATTATATAATTTTTATCTTTCAACAATATTTTAAAATTCAATTTAAATTATTATTTTCAACATAGTAGACTCAAAGAAACAGGTCTTTAAGACCAGGGAGACAGGCTGTCTTGGATGAAAGAGGGTCCTTCCAAGGAGGTCATACATCACAGTAAATTCCAGATGGACTATGTATTCATTAATTGATAAAACTTCAAAAAAACTAGAAGGAAATATAGGTAACTCTCTAATCTCCAGATGTGTAATAGTTTTCTGATCATAAAACAATGAAAGGAATTACAGATATAAAAGAATGCTAATTTCACAACATATTTAACATATTTAAATTTTCTACATGGAAAACTGACTACATAAATTTAAATGCAAATAATAGAGTGGGAAGCTCTTCGCAAAAAATTCTTAAAACATTTTGATATCCTTAATAAATAAATCTTAATTGTTTTTACCACAAAAGGGAAATGATAATTAGGTGACTATAGAAGTGTTTGCTGATGCTATGGTGGTAATCATATGCAATATTTAAACGTGTCAAATATCAACACATACACCTTAAACCTACACAATGTTATATGTCAATTACATCTCAATTAAAAAAAAAAAAAGAATTAATGTTGCTCTCTAATATGCTCCCCTCCACACTAACAGAGAATAAACAACAACAACAACAATAGAAATACCCCCTGCCCATTAAATTCAAAAGTTTGATAAACATAGAGGTAGGAAGGAAAAAACTCGTGGGAAGGAAAAAACTCATGGGAGGGTCAGCATTTTTGTTTTATTCATGTCTTCAACTGATTGGATGAGGCCCACCCACATTAGGGAGGGCAATCTGCTTTACTCAGTTTACTCATTTAAATGTTAATCTCATCCAGAAACATCCTTATGGAATAATGTATAACTAAGTGTCTGGGCATCCGGTAGCCCAACTAACCTGACATAAAATTAATCATCACAGTTATGTAGAGTCACTTCTGCTGGATTCTATTGGTTAAAGCTCACTACCAGCAAGATTCAAAGGGAATGGAAAGATACTTCACTTCTTTCAGAGTCTGTGTGCTTTACCATAGAGAGGCAATGATGTCTCTGTGAAATGTGAATGACTGGATCTTATATCTGTTGATTTAGAATGAAGAAGGTGGGACCCAGGAATCTGACTTTTTCTTCTTCAAAAATTATGATTCCAACTACAGTTTAAGGACCCATGTCCTGGGCAATGGGAAACAATCTGACTAAGTTTTGGATTTTTTTCAAATCTGATTGTTTTTCTTTAGGACTTAGACCCTTGTATCCAGCTGTATTGTTTCTGTCTTTATTTTTTGCTTTTCTAATCCTGTCTCAGTGTTGTCATCTTGAAATGAGTCCACCTCATTACACAAAAAGATGGCACTTTCTCATATCTTTTGTTTGGTCATTTTCTTTTAAACTTTGAAAATGTGCTAATTTGTTTCATTTTTAAGATATACTTTTTAATTTTAAAATAATTTTACATTTATAAGAAGGTTGCAAATATAGTACAGAAAGTTACCATAAGCTCCTCACCCATTTTCCCTTTCTCCAACATGTAAACATGGTACATTTGTCAAAATTGAGTAATTCACATTGGTATAGTACTATTCACTGACCTACAGACTTTATTTGGAGTTTACTAGTTTTCCCATATTGTTTTTTTCCATATTACAGGATTGAATCCAGGAAATCAATTTTATTTAGTCACCATGTCTCCTTAGTCTCCTCTGATCTATGACCATCTGTCCCTTTTCTTGTTTTTTATGACCTTGATAGGTTTGAAGATTACTAGTCAAGCACTTTGTAGAATGCCCCTCAATTGAGGTTTGGGTTTGTCTGAAGTTTTTCCTTTATTCTATTAGTATCATTAGAATCAGGTTTTGTGTTTAGGAGAAGAATTCTACAGAGGTGAAATGCCCTTCTAATCATGTCATGTCAGGGAGGGCATGGGGTCCATGTGACTTACTGAAGATGGATATTAAGCTTCACACATGGCTAAGATGGTGTCCACTAGGTCTTCTCACTATAAAGTCATGATTTATCCTTCTTCATACACTATTCTTTGGAAGTGAGTCACTGAATCCAGTAACTCAAGAGGACATGGGGGAGGGGGCAGTTAAGCTCCACCTCCTGGAGAGGGGACTATCAACATATATTATTGGGAATTCTTCTATGAGGAATGTTCCAAATATTATATTTGGTCCCTTAAATCCAGGAATTTTTACATAGGGACATTGGATGAAATGGATTATCATAAACAGAAGTGCTCAGGACAAAAATAGGTCCACTTCCTCCAACTTGTACAACAATTACACATCTTCTCTTCTCCAACTAGGTCTACAGCAAGGGTACTATTTTGAGGATCTATCAAAGTATCTTATGCTGCCTTGATAAAGATTGTTTTCTGAATTCTGGGGGTCACTAAGTCAGCTGCCTAAACCAGACTTTTAAAAACCAAGTGAAAAAGACCATGCCATGAAAAATACAATTGCCAGTGTTTCCATGGAAACTGGAGTACAAAGGGGCTGTTTGCCTAGAGAGGTCTGTTTATTTTATTTTATTTTTTTAAAAAACTATCAAGAATAACCCTTTGAGATGTGACATTCTGTTTTCACAAGCGCACTCAAGGTGTCAGACAGAGCCCAATTTTATGTTCCTTGAAAACAGAGTGTGCTGCAGTGTTTGCCGGACTTTTCAACATGTCACTTTCAACCAATTTTATGTACAAATGGGTTACAGTCCCATGAAAATATTCAGAAAAAGAGGAAACTGTTTCAAAAGGAGTATTAAGTATTATTACATTGAAAGTCATTCAGTGGAAAACCTTCCCAACCAGCCTCCGTCTTTCAGAGGAACAAGGAACCAGCATATTTGTGTAAAATGGGAGAATCCATCTTTACCAACTAGAGGTCTGAGGGAAGCTTAGTTAAACTGACCATTCATCTCTCCTCTTATAAAATCGTGCTTGCTTTGGTGACATGATCTTGGAGTCACCTTCAAAGGTGCCCTTGGTCCCCTCCTGTTGCAGTTCTTATTTTAATTCTCCCTCCAGTATGGATCCAGGATGCACTTGCTTATCCCAAAACCAGGTCTTCAGACCTGTGGAGAATTTATTACACGAGATTTATTGAGAAATGTTGGATTACAGAGTAGTCCGGGAGTCGTTTCCATCTTTAAAATAATATAGTCATTTAGAGTGCTGAGGACTTGCTTCTTAGATGTGTCATTTTAAAATATGCCCCTCTTGCCCCGATGCAGCTTTGATGGGTCCAGACCTGAGCAGCAGGTTTTCGAGGTTGTGTCAAGACAAGAAGTGGAGATAATTTAGGGTGACAGGGCTAATTTTAAAACAGAGACCCAGTGTTCCTTATTTTGGGGACTGGGAACAGACTGAGCTACTTTGTGGCATCTAGAGCTGTGCAGAAAGCTTCTCAAGTTTTCCTCTCTGCTCCCAGGAAAATGAGGCTTTCCACCAACAGCACGTATGGAATCTTTGCTCAGAGCAGATTTCAGAGACTTGAAATCTGGGGACATCATGTGAATTTGACGGAGTTTTTATTGACTTCCCTGAACTTTCTTCCCCATGAACTTTCTCTCCTTTAGCATTGAAAATATTTTGCACCCATGTATTCTGTACATAAATATTTTATACTTCAAAATGAAATGCCTCTACCATTTTATCTTGCTGTCTTATTTAGTGAGAACCTGAAGTGGCCAAAAGTCTTGGAGAAATTGTGACCTAGGTGAAGGATTCATTCTTCTCTTCCTGTGCTTGTTTCCCATTCTACCTTCCACGTACCTACCTCACTGTTGTAGTGCCTTGATTGGTGGACCCCCTAAAACTATGTTCAAGTCCTAACTCTTAGTACCTGTGGTTATGACCTAATTTAGAAAAAGTGTCTCTGCAGGTATAGTTAATTTAAGGATCTCAATATGAGGTCATCCTGGATTAACTGAGTGGACCCTAAATCCAGTGACATATGTCCTTTATAAGGAGACAGAAGAGGAGGAGACACAGACACAGAGGAGATGTGAAGACCCATGGGAAGATGGAGGTAGAAGTTGGAATTATGCTTCTGGAAACCAAGGAACAAACACCTGGAGAAGAGAGGAGAGGAGGAATTCTCCCTTAAAACCTCCAGAAGGAAATAATCCTTCCAACATCTTGATTTCAGATTTCTGACCTCCAGAACTCTGAGAAAATACATTTCTGTTGTTTTCAGCCACCATGTTGTAGAAATTTGTTATGGCTGCTATAGGAACTTAATACACCTGTGTTCGCCCATAATTCTTATCACAATTGCTCCTTGGAAAACCTACTTAATTCATTCTTTTGTACTTATAGTCTAGGCCCTGGAAGTACAAGGACCAATAAGACAAGCCAGTGTCTCTCAGGATTTTATAATTTGTGAGTGGAGGGCAAGGAAGACAGGTCCGTACTAGCCCTAATCAGCAATGCCAGATGCTTGCAGATCTTCAGGTTAACCTGTCCTCACACCTCTGTGCTTGCCTATGGCAGGGCTTCTCAGCCTCAGCACTATTGAAATTTGGGACATTAGTTGTAGGGGAAAACAGAAATGCAAAGACACACACATCTTCTTGCAACACATTTGGGACAGATACATCATTGTAGCTGGGGCTGCTCTGTGTGTTTAGCAACATCCCTGGCCTCTATCCACTAGATGTCGGTAGCAAGCCCACTGCCCTCCACTGTGACAATCAACAATGTATCTAGGCATTGTCAAATATATATCCCTTGGGGGAGCAAACTTGTCCCTGCTTGAGAACCACTGGTGTATGGCATGTCTCTGTTTGGAGCACCGTTGACCTTGACCACCTATCAGGCAAGCTCTAGAAGTCTTTCTTGAATGGCACTCTTCACAAACCTTGGTTAGAGCAATTGTCTTACCTTTCTGTATTTTTCTGTCTGCACCTCTGCTTTCCTCCAAAACTTGAAGTGTTGCAAGAAGATGTGTGTGTGTCTTTGTTTTCCCTTACACCTAATGTATGTTATGGTAAGAAGGACTGGAATTACTCTGTGAGGGCTCCACCAGAGACAGATGTGCAAGGCCTAGGAAACACTTTATTACTAGAAAGCACTTTATCCCCACAGCTCAGGGTAGTCTCCTGGGGTGCTGGACTGGGTCTGTGTGGACCACAAAGGCTTCTTTTGTGCCCCTGGCCTGAGGCCAACAATTTGAGATCCCTTTTCCCTGGGCCTGTACCCCACAAGTTTGTTCTTTGGTTCATCAGCCCTTTGTGATGGTCCTGGAAGAAAGAGTCTCATGGTCATCAATATTTAGAAAAACTTGCCTCCTGGATTTCTCTCTCAGAAATTCACAGTGCAAATTAGCATACATTAAAGATTGAGATGAGAACTTTGTTTCACAGTATTAATATCACTGTTTTCTATGTGGAACCTAAAACACATAAGAAATTTGTAGCATCATAAAATATATTTTAGGAAATAATTTAAATTCATACCCATATCTGTCTGAGGCACAGTTGCACACTGACCTACATTTTTTTTTTAATATTTAAATTAACATTTATAAATCAGGATATTTCTCTGAAAAATGGGTTTGGGGGCTACTTTAATTTTTCTTTTCCTATTTGGCATGAATTGGCTGGGACAGAATGGTGTCTGCTCAGTTTAAAAGTGAAATGTGCTCTCCAGCAAACCCCAATCTACACCATTCCCTTTTATCTCCCTGATGGAAGCTGAGGGTCAGATGCTATTTATTATATTCTTATACCCTTGTTTTTTTCTGTAAGTAAGAAAATATTGCTCTCTTAGAAATGGGGACCAAGAGAAATTAGGCTTGAAATTAAGCTTGTGTTTCAAGAAAAAAATGGAAGCAGTCATCTTGATTCTGTTATATGTGGGCAGAATATCCCCTCTTACATTAGGATTTGCATGCCTTCCATGGAGAGAAGGGGCAAGGGAAAGGAAATTCCATGCAAAGCTCATCACGGGAAATAAAAGACCTCTTCCTTACAGGTCTCTACATTCAGGATTCCCACCAGCAGCGGGCCACTCTTCCACTTCCTTTAGGAGAGACGCTCTAAAGAGAATCTTCCCTAAATAGGGAGTCCCCCAGGAAGTGAGGAATCTTTGGGGTGGGTAAAGTTAGATAGCTGGTTATGGGGAGGAGGCCTTCTTTCCTGCTGGACAGTATGGCATAGACACAGTAGAGAGATTGGAAAGTGTAAGGAGTGTCTAATATGTTTGTGGCAAAACCCATTAAGAAGTTTGCTACCACAGTTTTGGGGGGATGAAGTAAGGATTTGGCCACAGACAGAAGCATGAGAAATGAGGGACACTGAAACATTCTCGTGGACTCAGGCTCACTGAATTGGAAGGATGTTAGCAGACTCTGGTTCACACCTTCTGACACCTAAAACTTGGACAGATTTATTCACATTAAGGCGTAATGACAGATGAACCCGATCAGGTATACTTTTCTTGAAACCGCCGAGAGAGGAGCACAAAGACTTGTGCCAATGAAAAGGTCTGTAAGGAGGCAGTGGTAGACACCAGGGGTTGGCTGGCAGGCGACTTGGGTGGGAGGGCTGCCCTAAATGCAGACTCATTTTTACACCCTCTAAGCTCTCCTGGCTGAGGGACTATGGTGACACAAATACAGTGCTTTCGGGCCAGACAGGCATTTAGACTGGGGTGTCAAAGACAATGACCATGCAATCTCCTAATTCAACCCATCTTTGTGAAATTGTTCACTTTCTCCTGAAAGAGTTAAAGTGGTACCTCATTGTGACCAGTGTAATTAAAACATCATTTAGACACTTGAAGAATAATCTGGCTCCAGATTTTAAAGGGCTTCCAATAAGATCCTGTGGACCCTTAAGGGAGTGAGATAGCATTGTTATTGGTGTGAAAGGAGGGTGAGGGGGCACGGGGTCATGGTCTAACTCAGGGAAGATAAATCTTCCCATGCTGAGTAGAGGCCCTGCCATCCCCTTGTGATGTGGACTTTATATACAGAATCTGACTTGCGATTCATTAAACCATTCCCATTTTAGCCACCATTGCCCATGAAGGCAGATCTGTGCAATCTCATATTCCAAGAAGTAAATGTAACGTCCCAGGCCAATGAAATTGACTAGGCTGACAGGAACACACAAACAACCAGGACGTAAGGCGGCACCCTGTATCCCCCTGCCATGTTTATTTAGAAGTGGAGGTCCATTAAGTGCTCTGTGATGGCCTTCTGATAACATGCCCACCTTTGCAGGGCGGCCGGGGCTGGATGTCTGCCCTTAAATGTGACAGCTGACATTTTTGGATACATTTAAAAATGGGCTTGTCCACCACAGTGCACAGGACAGAAACCACACATTTTAAAGTTATAGCCTCTCTCGCCCATGCTTAGGAAGGAACAAGTGTTTTTTTTTTTTTTTTTTTCCAGGGCTTTCCGTTTCTGTGGATGGTCTCTTTCCCCTGTGAAAGATTGTAAAACCTGGTGCTAGAGATTGGGGGTCCATAGCTGGAAGGAGCAACATTTCAGCAAATATTTATTGGTTGCATGAGGAAGATAATGATGAGATTCATGCACTTTATCAACAGTGTACATTTTGAGGGATATGGAGGTGGGGCAGAAACCCCAAATGCTTTACCATCTTGAGCTTTGATTCTTAGAATCCAAGTCACTGAACGTTTGGAGAGTGAATTGTGGCTTTCAAAGCCACAGCCTCCCTACTAAGTCACATTTCTGTTAGTTCCCTGCAAGGACTCATATGCTTTCCCACCCAAACTTCATCTCTGTATCTGTTTGTTGCTCCCCATCTCCCACCCCACTAATGATAACCTATCTTTGATCTTTTTATTTTCACTGATTGATTGATTCATTCACCAAACATTAAGCTCAGTGCCTGGCACTGCCCTGGTGCAAGGAATATTGCAGTAAATAACTCAGAAAATCTAGTTTTTGTTGAGTGGACATTGTGGGGTAGGGCAAGGGGAGAGACAGATAATAAATAAGTATATCAACTAATAATGATGATAATTTTTGAGCATGATAAATGCTATGGAGAAAGTGAAACAGGGTGATGGGGAAGACACTGGTGGTGAAGAGGAGGCCTGATTGAAGGTGGGTGGGCAGGGAAGGCCTTACTGAGGAGAGAGCCCTGAGCTGAGATGGGATTGGGAAAGGGCAGCCACATGGTTTAGAGGCAGGTGGTCCATTTGGAGAGGTGGCCAAGGGCAGGATCAGGTTGGATCAGTTGAGAAACACCAGGAGGCCTGGGAAGCAGGAAGGGTATGAGCCAAGGAGTTGTGTAGGAAATCTGGTCAAAGAACTAGGGAGAGCCCAGGGTGTGTAGGGCTCTGAAGGTCAAGGGTAAGGGATTAGATTTGTAATAAGGAAGAACAAATCTGACTTCATATTGGTTCTGTTTCTTTTGCTTTAACCTTTGTATTCTATCACTTTTGCTACAAGTTAAGAATGTTGCCTATAGCCTGAAATATACAGGAGAGCCCATTCTCAAGGCTGTGACCTTTAAAGGTATAACACCTTTTAATTCATATAGAGATAAAAAGTTGCAGAACAGAGAAAAACATTCCTTACCTGACCTACATGAACAGCTGCAGAAACAAAATATTCTGATACCAAGAAGTTTGCAACCAACCACATCAGCTCCCCACTTAGTATGAAAGAGGCTTGAATTCTAACTCAAGTAAGATGGTTCTTTGGGACCCTAGTCCACCATCTTCTTGATCTGCTGGCTTTCTGAATAAAGTCACTATTCCTTGCCCCAACAACTAGTCTCTTGATTTATTGGCCTGTTGTATGGTAAGCAGTATAAGCTTGGACTTGGTAACAGATTTAATTCAGTGTGTTGTAGGGGAAGCTAAAAGTGTGTAAGCAATGGTGTCATGTGATCAGATGTGCATTAAATCAGTGTTGTGTGTCTTATTGCTTTAGGGCCAATTCATATGTAGCCTGTGTTGTGAAATGTTTGCAGCAGAATGAACCCCTCCTGGGGTCCGGGACTCACAGTGTGACTGTAGCCTAATGAAGGGACACAATCTTCCTCTCCCGATGCCTTGTGCTCCGTAAGGGCAGGAATCATGTCCCTGGTTGTCCCTGCTGCTCCACAGTGCCTTGCATGCAGTGCCTAGTCAATAAATGTCTACTGCATTGACCTTAGTTATAAGCTCCTGGAGGTTAATAACATTTGTCCAATTTATTTTGTAAAATTCCAAAGGGTCCTTAAGAAAAGTTCTTTGATGATGAATTGGGCTCTTAAAATAATGGGATTAATGGATCATCACACAGATGTCGTCAAACAAGTTGGGAACTAATTAAGGCAAACTCGACCAAAAGAATGTATTCAAATTACTTCCCTTGGTCAATTAGTTTCCCACAGATGAGTTTAGCATGTTTCTTAAACGCTTCAGTGTTTAGGCAAAAAAATCAAGATTCAAAGCCCAGACTCTGTGTTTCAGGTCCCAGAAAATAAAATGTCCATTTTTAATGGCTGCTCCCCCAACTTCAAAATTAAACATATTACACTCTTGGGAGCACGATTTCAGCTTCTTTACATTTATGATACAAATGAGCCATTTGCCCTCACTTCAGTCTATAAAGGCAAGACTCATTAGAAGGGGGAAATTTCCTTTATCATTAACAGGCTACACCCTCACGATAAAAAACATCTCCACTCTTCCCACCTCCTTCCCCAGAACTTCGATTTTCATTTCAAGCAGTTCCCACATAAGCTATTTATCTTCCAACATTTCCCCAACTCTCAATGGCACCATTATATCCTTTATTTGGAATCATAAAACTTTGAGAATAAAAAAGAAGCAAATTAATCCTCCCAGGGGAGAAAAGGAAGACAGATCCTGCCAGTTTTTAAATTGTAGGATTGGACTGGCCTCGAAACACAGTTTTCTTTTTCAACAACTTAGTCAGTGGGGGGAAATGAATGGTTATGACAGAGAATCCCGAAATAAAATGCAGAATTATGCAAACACGTTCAAAACTGACATCTTGAAGTAAAAGCTGTTGAAAGCCTGAGGAATAAACAATGCGGGCTGGAAGGGGAACATTTTGAAGCTACGAATGGGTTACTCTGCTTTTATTATTCACAGCGGAAAAATAATCTCAATTATGATGTGAAAACCACAATTTCCTTTATTTGTGGATCCTGCCAGATTAAAAAGCATTTAGGGAAGAAGTGCGGCTGGGAGAATTGAACGCTGTCCGAAGAGACAAGTGCTCTGTGTCCGGGACCCTGTCGCAGATGCTGGCTGGCTCAGTCCAACTGCATAAGTCACTTAACCTCCTGATGACTCTTTGCTCATCATCAGGCTGGAATTAAGAAGGCGGCCTTTCCTCTGAGGCCTGAGATGTAGGTTTCCTAACTGCCAATTGGATAACATGATTTGCCATTGCAATTTGCTCTAAGGAGTCTCAAGGTTGTTGTGAAAACAAGTGATAGAAGTCAGTTAACAAGCCAGTTGCCACCAGAACAGCCAATAACACCTAAGGCTGCAGAATGCCTCAAAGTGCATCTCCAGGTTTGGGGTTCTGGAAACAGATCCTAGTAAAGGCTTTATTATTTTATTTTGTTTTATTTTATTTTATTATTACTTTTAAAATTGTGAGATAGAGTCCCTGGATAATTGATGAATATTGTGTTCTTATAAAATAAAATGAAAATCACTGCGTTGAGAAACTGTGTGCAAGGGGGATATAACAGTTTAAAAGGATCTTAGAGATAATATGGTCTAGCACTTCCATTTTGTAGAGGAGGAATTTTCGATGCAGAAAGTTTAAATGACCTTCCCAAGCTCATGGACCCATAGATCTGGTAGTTGCTGTGGGCTTTGAATCTAAGTTTGACGGTGGTTTAGTTAATCCAATAATTTGAACAGGAATCCTGAAGAAAGCTGACAATACCAGACATTTTTGCCTAAGTGTCAATTTGATGGTGGACTGGAGAGATCCAGAAGCAAGGTTGGATAATGTCTTTTAATAAAAAAGAGGTTTTCTGAATCTAAAGGGGGAAATTTTTAGAAAAATGGTGGAGGTGTAGCTGTTGATTGCAATGTTTAATTGTAATATTTTAAAAGTTGAGTTTAAAATTTTCCTCCCTCCCTTCCTCCCTTTCTTTATTCCTTCCCTCCTCTCTCTCTCTCATCTTTACTTTTTTATTATTTAAATTTGAAGAGAAGTTGTGGAGGAAAACTAGAGTGTATCTAGGACTTGGTGACATAGAATTGAGAGAAACACTGAGAAAGTGGAGGGAGGTTGATTCACATAGTAGAGAGGAAAAAGCTCCCTGCGATGTACTCTGACTTGCTAATTTTCAGAAGGAAATTAATAAAATTGATTCCAGCAAAAACTCTAAGTGGACAAATAGAAGAAAAACAGATTGAAACTTGTGAATATTTAGGGTAGAGAGAAAGTTCTTAGAGAAATCTTTCCCTCAGGGAGAAATAAATATTTAGGAGAAATCACTAACTCTAAGGGTTGTTAGAGTGAAGATCACTCATAGGATGGAAGCAAACCCTCCCACCAACTATTAATTCCAATTCCTAGACTCGGTGGAAGTAACATGATTAGTTATTGTGGGTTCTGGAAGAAAGCAGGACCTTTGGCAATAAAGTCTTGGAAATATGTATTTTTAAGTATATAAAAGATGAGGAAAGCAACTTTGCTTTTCATCCTGGGGACTAGAAATAATACACCTGCAAGGACAGATGAATGGCATAATGTTGGCATTCAATGGGGCATTAAACATTTTGTGTCACATTTATGGGGCTTTCCTGTCATTAATTCTAGGTAAAATAAACTTTAAAAAAAAATATTTTGTTGTGTTTTTGGATGGCGTTTATTTTTCACCAGTTTGCTTTTCTTTGCCATTTTTTTCTGCCACGTTTTCATGTCTATTATGTTTTCTTGTGTCTGTCATACTCTCATACTCTTGGCTAATTTCCTAACTGGCCTCCCTGCCTTTGCTATAGGGCCTTTCTTTTTCCTTCGCCTGCCCCGTTGGCATTCTTTCTTTCAGTCTGGGTGCAAGTGTTCAGACCCACATCAGGGTCGGATGTGGTTGGTTCTGCTGGCCACGGTCGTGCGGTTTGCCTGTGGTGCCGTGGGACTGGCAAGGTCTTAGACAGACTGTCCAGGAGTTGCAAAGATTGGGGCCACCTGAATCTCTCCATTACCAGGGTATCCGTTCTACAATTGATCGTGATGGCAAGGCCTTGTATTTCTTTCCTGTTCAACGGCCCTCCTCTTAATTTTGTCTGCCTCCTTTAACAAAGTTTCCTTTCCTATTAGCAGTACACACTCCTTCCTTTTTAAATTAGGTCAGCTTTGCAGCTAAGGGAGAAAGGATGGTGTATTGGGGGGAACAATGCAGTGGAGTCAGGGAACCTGGGTCCTTTGACCCAGCTGCCACTGACACAGTGCCTGTGAGACATTGGACGGCCACTAACCTCTCTGATGTTCATTTTTCTGAGAGGTTTGGATAAGATCGTGAGTCATCTTCTCCTGGGATCCATAATGCAGCTAAATTCTCCTCTGGGGCTCTCCAGGTACAATAGAGGCAAGCAGCAAGAAAGGAGCCAAGCTGAACACACTGTCTTGATAAAGTGGACCTGAGAGACTTAAAGGGGTAAAATTTGTCTTGAGGAACTAAGGCTGGCAGTTTACAGTATGGTTCAAGGACTAACCTACTGGTACTCCTTTGGAGCTTTGTGAAAAGTGATTAACTTAATAAATAATTATGGGCTTACATGTGCCAGACTCTGTTCTAGGTGCTGGGCACACAGCAGCAGACAGACCAAACAGATCCCTGATGTCATGGAGCTTAACCTTGGTTAGCATCTCAGGTGGTTATAAGGGCTAGAAAGAAAGTCTCACATGCTAAGAGCAGGATAAAAGGCTGCTGTTTTATGCAAGGTGGCTAGGGAAGCCTGCTCAGAGGAGACAGCATTGAAGCAGAGAATGAAGTAAAGGAGAGAACCTTGTGGCTGTCTAGGGAAAGAGCATCCCAGGTTGGGGGTAGGGGACAGCTAGTGCAGAGGCCTGGAGGTAGGAGGTGTTTTTGAGGAACAGCAAAGGAGGCTAGTGTGGCTGGTGCTGAGGGGATGGGGATTCCTGGGCGCTGCCATCAGGTCCATCACCTCATCCACAGGCTTGGAGTTGAGCTAGAGTCTGATGATAAGCAGATGCCCCAGGGTTTGCCTGGTGATCAGGAGGTGGGTGAGGTATCTTCCAGCTCTGGATTCTGAGTCCTTTCGTCCAGTTAATGAGCATCGTATTGGAGATTGGTCATATATGATCTTAATAGTCTGTGGTAGCCTCTGTGGAGCCTGGCTTTGGTAGTTCGGGAACAATCTTCCCCTTGATTCCAGAGAATTCACCATCATCTCTCTTGGATGATCCTTGTACAGATCCTGGTCTACGTCTTGGGAGTAAGATCTTTTCTGATCAGCACTAGTGATGCAGGGCAATGGAGACAGGGTCTCTCCTCACAAAAAAGAATGAAATAATGCCATTTGTGGCAATATGGATGGACCTAGAGATTATCTTATTAAGTGAAGTAAGTCAGACAGAGAAAGATAAATATATCACTTATTTGTGGAATCTAAAAATGAACTTATTTACAAAACAGAAATAGACTTACAGACATAGAATACAATCTTGTGGTTACCAAAGGGGATAGATAGCAGGAGGGGGAGAGATAAATTAGGAGTCTGGGATTAACAGATAAACACTACTATATATAAAATAGGTAAAAAGCAAGGACTTACTGTTTAGCACAGGGAACTATACTCAATATTTTGTAATAACCTATAATGGGAAAGAATCTGAAAAGGAATATATATTATATATAATATATAATAAGAATATATATATGTATAACTGCATCACTTTGCCATAGACTTGAAACTAACACAACATTGTAAATTAACTATACTTCAATACAAAAAAAATGCCAAAAAAAAAAGTAAGACAGGTTCCCTGCTGGCACTCAGAGAGGACTCTCAGGTTGTATATAAGGAATGCTCAAGTAGTCATTTAGATGCTCAAATCTACTGAGAAATGCAAGTCAAGACCATTTAACTGAACTGATCCAATCTTGTAAGGAACGTTTGCTGGCTTCAGATCATGGATAACCCACTGGTGCTTATTAAACAGAGAAGTAAGTTGAAGAGCTCCATGACTTACCCTATTTCACAAGGACTTTGAGGGTGTTGCAGTTTATTTTCATATCTTTGTAAGACACTTCTCTGACTCAGCAAAAAAATCCCTTTTACTCCCTGGGCTAAAGCAACCAGACTTTGGGGAAAGAGTACATTTGTCACACTAAGAACATTAAGGATCAGAATTTAATAGACCCCTCGTTGGCTGGTTAAAGATAGTGTCAGTTTAGTAGCCTTCACAAGGAGAAAATCCTGGAAAAGAGATGTGCACTTTCACCCAAGCGGTCTTGTTCTCATGGACCCCATCATAGTGGCCAGACTGCTCCATGGACAAACAAATGTCTCTTGGGTCCTCATGCAGAAGATATTTCACAGATGCACCTGCCACCCTTCTGCTCAAGGAGCTTGCTTTTGCAGCTGTGAGGTTAGCTTTGGACATTGATTCACAAAGCTTCTTAGCCAGAAATCACACTTCTCTGTTTCTCCCCAAATCCCACAGTTCCTCAGGCCCAGCTCAAAACTTGTGTCTTCCATGAAGATGCCTAGAATCTCCACATTCTCTGCCTCTTCTGAGAGCCCTAGGGCACTCCCTGACTGCCCCCACCACCTCTAAATCACAATCCTTTTCATGCTCCATCTCCACATTTTGGGTAGAAGTATCTTATAGTTGGTATTCAGAGTTTATCCTCCAGGGCCAAACATCAGACTTTTTGTAGTCTCTGGGTTTCTTGAAGCCATATATATTTCATTTGTGTGTCCCCAGTGCCAGCATGGTGACACATCATGGGTCGTCATCAAGTATTTGTTGCCAAAATCAGTATAATTAGGTGAATGAATTTAGGTCAGCACAGAGAGTATGCCCAGCACAGGATATACACTATATTATGAAGAACTAGTGCAAATGAACAACAAAAAAATCAGAAAACCAAGAGGTACATGTATAAAAGACTAGGTGGAATAATTCATAGCAGATAGATTAGAACTGGTCAGAATGGCCATCATCAAAATATCTACAAACAATAAATACTGGAGAGGGCGTGGAGAAAAGGGAACCCTCCTGCACTGATCGTGGGAATGTAAATTGATTCAGCCACTGTGGAGAACAGTATGGAGGTTCCTTAAAAAACTAAAAATAGAACTACCATATGACACAACAAGCCCACTACTGGGCATATACCCTGAGAAAACCATAATTCAAAAAGAGTCATGTACCAAAATGTTCATTGCAGTTCTATTTACAATAGCTAGGACATGGAAGCAACCTAAGTGTCCATCAACAGATGAATGGATAAAGGAGATGTGGCACATATATACAATGGAATATTACTCAGCCGTAAAAAGGAACGAAACTGAGTTATTTGTAATGAGGTGGATGGAACTAGAGTCTGTAATACAGAGTGAAGTAAGTCAGAAAGAGAAAAACAAATACCGTATCCTAACACATATACATGGAATCTAAAAAAAAGGTCATGAAGAACCTAGGGGCAACATGGGAATAAAGATGCAGACCTAGTAGAGAATGGACTTGAGGATACGGGGAGGGGGAAGGGTAAGCTGTGATAAAGCAAGAGAGTGGCATGGACATATATACACTACCAAACGTAAAATAGATAGCTAGTGGGAAGCAGCCACATGGCACAGGGAGATCAGCTCGGTGCTTTGTGACCACCTGGAGGGGTGGGATAGGGAGGGTGGGAGGGAGGGAGACGCAAGAGGGAAGAGATATGGGGACATATGTATATGTATAACTGATTCACTTTGTTATAAAGCAGAAACTAACACACCATTGTTAAGCAATTATACTCTAATAAATATGTGAAAAAAAAGAAAATAACCTAAGATAAGAAAAAAACTCTACAATTTTTTCATAGCTCTGCTCCTTATAATATAGAAAACAAAGCTGCAAATTCCATATCCAATATTAAGGGTTAAATAAAATCTGATACATAGGTATTCTGTGGAATATTCTACAGCCATTATATAAAGCACTTATGGAGGTTTTATACAAATTGAGCTACCATTTTAAATATAATGTCTAAAGATAAAGTAAAATATTGTCATCATTCAGCAGCTTTACTGAGTAGGGGAAGAAGGGATGAGCAAGAATTAGAAGAGCTGGAATTCAAGGGAGGGGACATTTATTTGGTTTATATTTTACCCTTCCTGGTCCTTGGATTCACTGTCTACAGAATGGGCATGGAAATGTTTACCTCTTACCATGAGATATAATGCGTGCCAAATTCAGGGTCTGAGAATAAAGGGCATGCTCAATGAATGTAGATATAATTATTATTAGAAAAAAATTCTGCACCATAATCTAGAGCAAGGAACCAAGATTATGACAAATAGTTAAGAATGAACAGGTAACAAACTGGCTTTGGTGTTGCTCCTACTACAGTAGGAATTTTAGGAGGGATAGATTGCTGAGATGATGAGGTAGGATTTTGAAGGATAAGCAGATGGGGTGGGGGGAACATGGTAGGAGGGTGAGAAGACAAAGATGGGGCAGTGAGGAGGCAATGTGTATGGATTATGGGGAAAGGCAGAGGCTGGCCTGATTAGTAAAGAGAGGTGTTTATGTTAGCGAGTGGTGGATGTATGACGAGGACAAGATTCTTTGTGGTCTTTGCTGGTGTCTATTTTTTAACAAAAGCAAATATTCTAATGGTAAGGTAAGTCTTGGTAGAAAACTGAAGCTTCTGATGGAATGGAAAGAGTTAACAAACTCAGACTTCATTCTCTGCCTTCCATTCCTATCCCAACACCCTGTCAGGAAATGACCCAGGAAAAATCATTTACAAGTTAGTGTGAATTAATGCCTACTTGTCCTTATTTTCAACAATCAATCAAAATTCACTGGAGAATTCTTCAAAGTATTTGCACTTTCAATCTTATTCTTTACTAGAGAATGAAATACGTTGCTCCATGTGACAGGAATTCCAGTCACTGGGGACTCTGGAGAGAGGCATATTTAGTGCTGACATTGAATGTGTAAATTGTCAGTAACTCTGTCTACACATAATGCCACTCCTACCATAAATTTATCACTTTGCTTATTTGCTCATTAATTAATTCAATTATTGGTCCATCCATCCATCCATCCATCCATCCATCCACCTTCCATCTATCTTCTATCCACCATCTATCCGTCCATCTATCCATCCAACCACTTTTTTTTTTTTAGCAATCTTTCATCAAGCATGTATCATGTGCAGGCAGAATGGCAGGCATTGAGATTATAAAAGTAATATGACATAGTTCAAGTCCTTGAGGACCTTGGAAGTTTATGCTTGAACAAAAATCCTCTTCAAATATTCTGCAAAATGTTTTCTGTGTAGAATTAGTTAGCTAGATGAAAGACGGCAAAATAATAAAAATATGCATATCTCTTGTCCAGAGACTTTGAACACAGTGGGCAGCTGTGAATCAGCTCTCATAGGCCTCCAGTATAAACTCCAAGTGGGGTGTCCTGAAAATCCCCTCAATATTTGGCCCCCTCAACCATTCCCTCCTCACCTTCTACCCCTCCCCACCACTCTCTAATCCACACTGCAGCTCTCCTGCACCAGCTCTTGCTCTTGAGCATGCCAAACTTTTTCACATATCAGTGCTTTTGTGAACATGCTATATTCAGTCTGGAATATTCCTCTTCAGTCTCTCACTGTCCTAATGTTCCTTCCTAGCCCCATTCTTATAGCATTTTCTCTCTGAAGCCTTCCCTAGGTAGAGAAAGCCACTGTCTCATTTGTGTCCAAGAGCACTTTAGAGATGCCTGAGACCATTGTGAGGTGTGTAAAATAGTAGGTACAAGGGTGCAGTGGAAAGAAAGCATGCGTGATGCCAAGAGGGATGGTTGACCATGAATTCCGGCTCCATCCCTCACAACATTCACAAACTGCTTGACCTTGGTTTGCTTATCTGACATGTCTAAATTCCTGCCACTCTCACACTCTCAATATTTGCCTTGTTGGAAAAATAACCCCTCACTGAGTTGATTGTGAGGAGAGGAGTGGGTCCCATGACTTGCACTTGGTAAGAGCTCCATATTTGCTCACTTGTGTCCCCTATTGTTGTGCTTGGTGAGTCAGACTCTGTCCGGACACTGTGAGTACCTCAAGATCAGGGACTACTGATTACTCATGTATGCATCTCTCACAACATCCAGAAAGTGCTTGCTGCTCAAGGACAATACAGCATGGTGACTGAAAGCAGGGATTCTGGCACCAAACCCCCCAAGAGAAGCCTGATGCTATCACTTCCCAGCTGTGCAGACCTGGGGAAATTATTTGAGGTCTCTGTGACTCGGTTTTATCATCTGACAGGTGGGGATAATAATAGTTCCTGCCTCATAGAGATGTTATGACGTTTACATAAGAGTCTGGCGACAGTAAACCCTCATTAAGGTTGGCTATTATTAGTAGGTGCTCAAGAACTGTTTTTTGAAAAGCCAGTGAATAGACGTTAGTGTGTGATACTCTCAGGAAGTCTGGCTAACATGAAGGTGTTTATTTGGTTCGGAATGCCTGTTTCTTGACCTACCTATAATTAGTTTCTATTACTAGGTTATTATTAAGTTGAGAGAAATTACTTTCCTCTGATGGTCAATGTCCTGAAATCCTAAAGGTTAACTTCTACCAATGCTTCTAGAATCCAAGCAGAAATTATTTTGTCAGTTTTAGTAGTATGGATGAGTTCTAAGATGAGTAGCTTGTCAAAAGGAGAGGTTTTTCTGTAAAGCAGTAACCAGAAATATCTGAGAATGTCAAGTATTAATTCTTCCACCCTAAAAGAATCCATGTAGCTGGCCTTTTATGGGGAAATTCAACTAGATGGCAAAACCTTTGAGGAAAGACCCTTGTCATTTTCTCTGTATCCAATTCAGCTTCCAGAGCAGTCCTGAGTCCACAGCATTGCCCGTGAAAGACCTGTAAGTTAATATAAAAAAAGGGAATTTTTTTTTTCCTTCCCAACCTAGACTTCACACACTCTGAATTTCCACATGATCATGTTTGGACCCTAAGGAAAGTATTAGTGTTGGTTTATGTCAGCATTTTATTTCTGATTATGAGATTTGAAAAAATATGCACGAACACCTTTTTCTGTAGAGACGAATGGCTTAAAGGAGCCCTGTGGCTGAGTGAGTGACTGAGTCACGTCTTTAACTGCTCTGAACTTCTACTTCCTCACCTGAATATGAAGCAGTTGGACATTAATGATGATGATAACAAGGGTGCCACTTCTGACTGATGGTTTACCATGTGATGATGCTGTGTTAAGTGCTTTAGAAGCATCCTCTCATTTAATTTCCATAGCAATCCTGAACAGTAGCCACTTTAACCCTCTTTGTGTTACAGGTAAGGAATCTGAGCTTAGGGCAGTGGAGTCATTTGCCAAAGGTGTAAATAGCAAGCTCAGGAGTTGAGCCTTGGCTTGTTTATATTTCACAAATCTATGAATAGTTGTTGCTTTGTGACAAAGTGTGTTAACAAGTATGTATTTTTGTTTTTTTTTAGGAAGGATTAAGCGGTGATTTTCCTAGTATATTAAAAAGTACATTCAGCTCTCCATCCATCGTTCCTTCCCTCCCTGCCTCCCAAGCCTTCTTCAGTCAAATCTCTGGCTTACCTCATAAAGCTGGTGCGATAAAGTTCCTTGGTTGTCCTCCCTCTATGGTACCTTGTATTTGTCTTTCGATGTGCTTGTTATAAATTGCTGTTAAATAATCACTTACTCATTTAGTTGTTTAATTCTGTCTCTGGCTAAAATGTAAGCCCTGAAATGACAGGGCTGCTTCTATGTATTCAATGTGAATCCAACGTTCGCCTAACCTAATAAAGATGGCCAATAAGAAGTGTTTGTTAAAAGGATGAAAGAATGAGCACCTACTATGTGCCCTACAGTGGGGGAGGCCAGAATCAGGAAAGATGGGTAGATGGCAAATCATAGTAATATTTCTATTCAATGCCAGGTCTATCTTTCTAATTCTATACTTCCCCAACTCTGGGCAGTAGCGAGGTAGGTAGCATGCTCTGTTGAACACCAAATGACCATCCTGCATCAGTGCTCTGCAAGAACCACTCTGAACTGGATGGGAGTTATGTTTGATAACTGTTAAGGTCCCTTACAACATTTATTATTAGTCTGTTCCTTCTTTCATTCAGTCACTAAGTCACTAAGCCATCATTACTGCCACAAACATTCACTGAGCACTGTGCTAGTTGCTGGTGACAAAACTGTGAACAAGAACTTATCACCTAGTAGAGAAAAATGCTGAGTACCTCTCACAAATCAGATAGTATATATGCAGATTATCTCTAGTCTTCACTATGACTCTGCAGGTTATTATTATAATTATGTTGTGAAGGAGGAAACAGGCTCAGGGGGGGAAGTGGCCTGGCTATGGCCATACAGCTAGGAGGTGGCAGAGCTAGGACTCGAACTCAGTGCTGATAAGATTCTAGAATTCTATTCCATGAGATAAAATAACATGTAACAGCAGAGTGGGCAGCATATTTGTGAAACTTTGAGCATTATTAAAGAAATGCTTTCAGTCATTTGTGTAAAATTTGTTTTTTAATGCTCCGCATTGGTGCACAGAACCATCACTCTCCACTTGAGGAGGTCACCGTGTGGAAGGGGACCCGTTTAGGCAACCACATAGGGGGTTGAAAGGACAGCTGTCACTGGGATGCATCCCTCAGATGGCTTCATGGGGGAGGTAGATGAAGATAGCCTGAAACGAAACCGGAGCCCCACAGATGCATTGGGATTCAGGAAGGAGAGCATTCCAGACAAAGAACTGTCGATTAAAAAGTATTGGGTTAGCCAAAAGGTTCATTCATTTTTTTCTGTGAGATGGCTCTAGTAGCACTTAGTTATCTTTAACTTCATTCAAAACAATTTTGTTAGATTGTATGTGACAGCTGTCATATCAGTGTGCATTTAAAAAAAAGACATCAAAATTGGTGAATTTTTGTGTAGCCATTTTAATATTGAAGATGGAAGAAAAAAAAGCAACATTTTCAGCATATTGTGTTTTATTATTTCAAAAAAGGTAAAAATGTGACCGAAATGTAAAAAAATATTTGTGCAGTGTATGGAGAAAGTGCTGTGACTGATCCAACGTGTCAAAAGTAGTTTGTGAAGTTTTGTGCTGGAGATTTCTTGCTGGACAATGCTCCATGGTCGGGTAGACCAGTTGAAGTTGCTAGTGATCAAATTGAGATATTAATTGAGAACAATCAACATTTTACCACTCGGGAGATAGCTGACATACTCAAAATATCCAAATGCTTTACATTGAAAATCATTTGTACCAGCTTGGTTATGTGAATTACTTTGATGTCTGGGTTCCACATAAGTTAAGCAAAAAGAACCTTCTTGACTGTAATTCCACATGTGATTCTCTACTTAAATGTAATAAAAACATTCCATTTTTAAAACAAATTGTGATGGGCAATGAAAAGTGGATACTGTACAATAATGTGGAATGGAAGAGATCATGGGGCAAGCAAAATGAACCACCACCAACCACACCAAAGGCCGGTCCTCATCCAAAGAAGGTGGTGTTGTGTATATGGTGGGATTGGAAGGGAATCCTCTATTAACAGCTCCTTCTGGAAAACCAAACAAACAATTAATTCCAACAAGTAGATCAACTGAAAGCAGCACTTGATGAAAAGTATCCAGAGTTAGCAGAAAATACATAATCTTCCATCAGGATAATGCAAGAACACGTGTTTCTTTTATGACCAGGCAAAAACTGTTACAACTTGGCTGGGAAGTTCTGATTCATTTGCCATATTCACCAGACATTGCATCTTCAGATTTCCATTTATTTAAGTCTTTACAAAATTCTTTTAATGGAAAAATTTTCAATTCCTTGGAAGACTATAAAAGGCACCTGGAACAGTTATTTGTTCAAAAAGATACAAAGTTTTGGGAAGTTGGAATTATGAAGTTGCCTGGAAAATGGCAGAAAGTAGTGGAATAAAAGGGTGAATACGTTGTTCAATAAAGTTTTTGGTGAAAATGAAAAACGTGTCTTTTATTTTTATTTAAAAACGGAAGGCACTTTTTGGCCAACCCAATAAATGCACAACTTAAAAGTTGAGAGTTATGTTTTATTCTGCAGACATAGTGAGGACGTTAAGCCTGGGAGGCAGCATCTCAAGTAACCCTCCAAGGAAGAGGAGGGGTAGCTAGAATATATGGGAGTTTTACAACAATGGGCAGGTAGTCAGAACATCAAAAGATGTTAATAAAAGAAAACCAGATATCTCAAGTTAAGGAATTTAGCACTTTTCTATGTATGGGCTGTTGCAAGAATCTGGGCTCACTGAAATCATTCCTTTGATATGCACCTCAGCTATCAGGGGCCAGTGTCCTGTGATTTCATATCCTGTGTTTCCTAGGGCTCACCATCAGGGGTGGCTGCAGTCTGATGGCTGCTAGAGGGCAGGTGTTCTTTTCCTTCCTGAGTTCCCTCAGGGTTCACCAGCCCACCATTGGCAATGGCTACAGTCACTGATGACTGTGACATATTTTGTTTACCTATATGACAGGTAATATTTTATTTGTCAGAAAAATCTCATGCATAAATTTTTACTTTTTATGTAAAAAGGAAGGGGTCATATGTTTGCTACTTTCAGAGGATGCTCTAGTGAAAGTCCACCATATCCTTCCTCATTTCCCCTTTGGTGCAAGATTGAATGATGACATTTCCCCTGGCTGCAAAACAAGATCTCTTTAGAAGTGAGTAAAATGCATTTAGACAACTGTTACTCATTGGCCATGCTCCCTGACCTTGCTATAACTTTGTTCCTTATCCCTAAAAGAAATGGGATGGGTGAACCAGATCAGAGTATTTCACCTGCACTCTAAGGAGCTACAGAGATTTTGGTCAAATGCCTTGGGGAGTAATGTGGGGTCATAGGGGCACATTGAGTAGGAGAAGATCTGGTCCCTTCACTCCTGCTTCGATCTCAACATTTTTGCTCTTATTTGCCTTCTCCATTTGGAGATTTCATTTGAAATCAAGTTCCTCTGTGTGGATGAAAAATGTTGCCTACCATATCAGTAAACAAAGATGTTGTGGCCATCAAGCCATCAGCCACTGCAGTCACCCCCATCTACGTGCCCTGAGGGGATTCAAGATGGAGAATACAGTATACTGGCCCTAGGTAGTTAAGGTGCATAACAAAGGAATGATTTCAATGAACCTAGTTTCTTGCATCTCTCCATACACACACAGAAAAGCACTAAATTCATTAACCTGAGATATCTAGATTTCTTTAATTAACAGTCATCTTTTGATGTTTCACTACCTGATTTTTGTTGCAAACTCCTATATATCCTGGCTCCTCCCTTACTTCTTTGAAGCAGTCCCTCAGAACTATCTGAGAGGCTGTCTTCCAGGCTTAAGCCCTCAGTTTTTTCTGCCGAACAAAACACAATTCTCAACTTTTAGGTTTTTCAGTTGACATCTGCTTTGAAAGAGATACACTGAGCTCCAGTCACTGCAGCCCCTCCAAGGCCCCTTCCAGAGGGGTCCTGGCTGCCAGCTCTAGGTCTGGTTAAGGCCTCTGTGTGACCCTGTGTGCCTCAGTTACTTTGGAGACATGTAAGTCTGCTCACCAAGGACTGAGAACTGGGATTTGGCTTCAGCTCAGGAATCCTGGTGCTATCAGTGTGGGCGGTGGGATGGAGCCACAAGACCTTGAAAGAGTGTGACTTTCTGGGAGGATGCAAGGAAATTTAGCAAGTCATTAAGGAAACGACTGGTGAGCAGTTCGTGATCTGTAGCCAGGATCAGCTTATTTGCATGGCTGATGGTTGAAATAGGATCCTACCTGTAGCTTCCTCTCCTCTGGCTACAAGCCAGTTCAGGCACAGTCTGTTGTGTCTCAAAAGCTTCTAGGTCTCTGTGCACAGAATTGCTGGGACAACTACAAATCAAGGGGGTGGGGTGGAGCCTCAGGAAAGCAAAGAAAAAAGGATGGAGCCAAAAAAAGATGTCTGTTTCGTCTTCCCTCTCTGACAGGAGAAGGGTAGAAAGTGCTATTCTAAAGTGGTTTTCTAATACCATGTGAAGAAGTATTACAGAATATAGGTCAATGGTTGGGCTGTGTGACTCTAGGCAAATTACTTAACTCCTCTGAGCCTCAGATTCTTCATCTATAAAATGGGGATAATAATTATATATATCTATACTCCACAAGCTTGTTGTAAATATCCCATGGTAGAGTTTGATGCTTTGCATGGAGCCTGCCATGTAGAAAAACAGCTATTCATTCATTTATCATCTGATTGTCTGGAACTTCACTATTTCTATAATTCAAATGACGGTAAAGTAAAGTTAATGGATAAAGATGCCACTGATATGCATGTTTGGGGGATAATGACCATCTATGTGTACACATGTGTTGATGCATGTACAATATGCTTAGATATTGGATGGATATATAAATATATAACTAAATTTGTGTCACATGGTGTTGTGTCTATTCTAACCATGCCAAAGAGATCAGAAGAGCCTTTCAGATATGAACACATGCAATCCTAACTAATGTCAAGTTCTGCTCATTTATGTATTGAAAGGACACCCATTAAGGGTCTCCATCCCAGGTTAGGCATTCTTCTAGATGCTGAGGATGGGCACGGGTTCCTAACTCAGTGGAGTTTACTGGAATAGACATTCATCCATTTAACAAATATTTAGTGTCTATTTTGTGTCTGGCATTGTTCTAGGTATTTGAGATGTAAAGAAAAAGAAGACACAGTCCTTGCCCTCAAGAAACCTGTGCCTGCCAAGAGGAGTAGCAATTTGTAGAGGCAACAGACACACCCCTGCCAGCAGCCCACTGAGTATCTTCCTCCTTCATGTTCCTCTGGCTCTACATTTATATGACCCGTAAAGTGGTCCTTCATGGATAAAAAGGTCACTTGACAGCTGTGATGTCAGAAATATCAAATGGGTATCATTCTCATTCTCATTGTTTTCAATCAGTTAGAAAATGGAGTCAATTTGGACAGGCCTTTTAGTCCCCACATGTCTTGTCTGCCTTCATTTCCAGTTCCATGAAATGGAAACGACAGTCCTCATTATACAGATGAGGAATCTGAAGTTCACAGGCAATTTCTATCACTTGCCCCATGTGTGCCTGGCGTGGCTCAGAGCTCCCTGGGCAGAGCAGAGTCGAGGCAGCAGCAACCCAGGCGCTGTCTGGGAGCCTAGTCTCACATCAAGAAAATGATACTCCCTGACTAATCGTATTCTTGTTTTTCCTGCTTCTATCTGAAGCAGCAATTTTGAATCTCTTGTGTCATTGCTCATCGGTGGCCAATAACCTTTCTTCTGGTGGCTGTTTCCCAGTTTCAGTCACTTCTATCCCATCTGCCTTCTCGACTGTGGCTCAATAGATTGTCTCTCTCCAGCCCTCATCTCTTGAGATAGAGTCTTTTTATCCCTCTGTGTCTATATTTTATTTTCCAAAAGTCCCGTGTGCTAGAATTTTAATACCAGAGTCTGTTTCCTGGTTGGGTCTTGTCTCTGTTAGCCAATGATATCATGTTTCTTTTTAACACATGGCCAGTGGTTTAATTCTCTGCCACATTTGGATTCTGTTTATGGCTTCTGTGAGTGAAAGGTTAATTTCCCTTTTTGGTGTCTGATTTTCTTCTTTTAAGATGTAAACAGCTGACTCGGTTTGAGCTGGAGTCAGAAATCTCTGTGTTGACCCAAATCTCTTAGAGCCTCTGAACACGGCTCTGATATTTGACCAATAATGCAGTAAGCAGGCTTCACAGCCATCACTCATATTTACCTTGGCTTTCAAAACCTGTTGTGTCTACCTCTGTAAAAATCTCTTGTGTCTGCTCTCTTCTCCTCATTCCCATCAGTCCCTTTCCCACTCAGGCTTCTGTGCCTCTCTCTGGGACAACCACAGTGGCCTTGTAAATGGTCTGCTTGTTGCAATTCTTTCCCTGTGTCCCTCTCACCCGCTTCTGCCAGGCAATGTCTTCCAGAAGCACAACTCTGATCCTATCACACATCTTTTCAAAAACCCCCTATGACTTCCCATTCCTTACAATCTACTCCAAACTCCTTATACAGATTAGTCCTCAAAGCTCTCAGCTCAACCTTGAGATTTCTATGAGATTATATGAGACTCAAAGCCAAGCAGAATGTCTGGGAACTTCATTACAACCTCTAAGAAATACTGTTCTCAAGTGGTAGCTCCTGCCCAGCCCTGTATGTTTAAGCATTCCCACTGCCCGGAATCTCTCCTTTCCCTTCATCTCTGCACAGCCTGGAGGTCCTTCAAGACTCAGATTGACCCCATCCTCTTCAGAATCCTCCCCATCTTCTCCAGTTCACCCTCATGTCTCTTGAGGTCTTTCTTGTTGAATTCCCAGTGTAGTGACTACAGTGATGTTTACCAGCTCACTGGCCCCTGATCATTTCATGCATGAGCCACAAACATCTGACAATGTCTCTCTAGTTAGCCCAACTGTCATAGTTGTATTCAGATTATAAACTGGTGGCTTTATACCTACATTTGACACTTAAACTTTCCCCCACTAGACCCTTGTGGTCTGGAGACCAGTAAAAGATTTTGGTTGGTGATGTAGGTGACTCACAAGTCTTATTTTCCATGGCCTGATCCTGATTAAGGGATACCTATGAGTCCACACATGAATCAGGTCCCCATGGGTCTCCACTAACTCTCCCTCCAAACTGTGGCTCCTCACAGGGTCCAGGGTTACACAATCCCCTTTCTACCAGGCAGGCTGAACCAGGCATTTGTAAACATGATGTCTGCTCCCTTGGTGCCCCTTCTGATTCACTGACCCTCTTTGGTCCTCCCACCTAAAGGCTATGGGCTCACTTCCTGGATAGACCCCTCCACTCATCGCACGTGTTGGCATCAGTCTCCATATCCTCCACTTCCCAGGCATCTTTGGGAACCCTTCTGAATTCACATGTGAACAGTTTAATGCCTTGTTCCTCTGCTCCTTGTCCTTCTCACTTCCAAGTCTCTTCATTCTCTCAATTTTGTGGTTACACCCCAGACTTGGTCATTTTCTGGAACGGCTCCACCTTGGAAGTCATAAAATTTACACTTCCCACTCTCTGACCACAGCCCTCCCCTGCTTCCAATTTCCTCACTCGCTTACCCTCAACTTTCCGGTTCTTCAGTTGGGCCCTCCAATTCATCGACCTTCTTCTTTGCCCTGTATAATCTGCTGCTCTTGTCTTTGCTCTCCTCTCTATGTACACAGACTCCACTTTTCATCACTTCAACAACTCTTTTAACTTTACGTCATGACTCAACTCTAGTTTTGTCACACACACATCACAAACTAACCTTGGGTGATTCTAATCATCTGCTCTGTCTCTGCTCCTAGCCTGGCTGCTGGCACTCCGTCAAGGTCAAATCAATTCTATTCTATAGATCAAGGCGACTATAAATGAATGCACATTGACTTCAACAGATGCCTTAATGACACCCAGCGACTAGATGCTGCTTCACTTTTCAAATTTCTTGTCTTTTCTCCAGGAGAGAGTTCAAATATTCTCCTCTCTTCTCAAACTTCAATCTCTACACTCATGCCCAGCACATAGAAAACAATCATCAGAGAACTTTCTTCATTTTCTATCATGAAACCTCTAAACCAGCATGCATCCCTGCCCTTCCTCCTCTTTAAAGTTTTATCATCCAGCTTTTCTGGCTCTCTCAGGACTTTTCTCTTTCACTTTTTCCTTCTCTTCAACATCTCCTCTTTTTAACAGTTACTGCCTATTGGTATTTAAACATATTTATTTCTTCCCCATCATTAAAAAAGGGAACAAATCTTTCTTTAACCCTATGTTTCACTCTATCGACCACTCCAGTTCCTTCTTCCAAAGATATGGAAATAGAAGCCACTTGGCTTGAGTAACTGTGATGCTGGCTTGTGGGGCTGGGAGATGAGGTTGGAGCTTGATGCTTAATAAATATTGATTAAACTGAGTTGAATGAACAGAGGTTTATTGGGCATCTACATGTTGTTTAACAAATATGCCAAGAATTTGATAGCTACATGGAAATATGACACAGAACACTTGCCTTCAAGAAACTTATGATATAGTTGGCGAAGGAAGTTACCAATCATCGAAGAGGTGGTAGTACAGGATAGATGCCAATTGAACTGGTTCAGTCTTCAAAATATGCTCTAAATCTGAACCCTTCTTACTACTTCTACCTCACTATGATGGTCTAACTCAATATCATTTCTTTCCTGGATTATTTCAGTAGCCTCCTAGTTGATTTTCCCACTAATACTACTCTCTCACTTTGGCCAATTCTTATAGCCAAGATTTGCCTTTTAAAGTATACCACATCCTGTCTCCTCTTGGCTCCAAACCCACCCCCTGGATGCCAACCTTCATTAAAGTTCAACTCCTCACCATGATCTCTACCCACTGCCAACCCTCTGACATCATCACCTATGCACCTCTACCTTGCTCACTGAGCTCCAACCACACAGACCTCCATGCTGTTTCTTAAATGCACCAGGCTGACTCCTGCCTCAGGGACTTTGTACTTGATACTATTTCTACCTGGAGTCCTCCCCTAATTACACTTCTACCCTTACCCTCCTTTATTTTTCCTCAGGCACTTACCACCATCCAACAAGCAATTATTTTTTCATTCATATATTTTCATATATAGTCTTCCTATTAGAATGTGGACTCCATGAGGGCAGGGTCTTTGTCTTGTTTGTTGTCTAGTGTGTATGTCCAGGTTCTGGCACACAATAATCACTCAATAAATAATGATTAATGAATGAATGAATAATGATTGAAGAAAAAGAACCTATTTCCAGCCTGCTCCATGTGCTCATTCATTAATTCAATAAACAGTCATTAAGCATTTAGTACATATTAGAAGATGCTTACTAATATCTTCAGGGGGCTGGTGCTGTGCCATGAATAAGCCTCCAAACAATCTGAGTGTTTCAGTGACAACTAAAGCAGATCAAAATGACCCAGATGTCTGTGGCTCAAAAGCCACAGCTTGGTGTTACCATTCTAAACCCCAAACCCCAGGGCTTGTTAAAAGCTAAAGTACTTCTGAGTAGCAGGTCATGACACAAGAAGACATCACATCCTCCTGTTCTGCTTGGTGTCAAGCAACATTTTTCCAGCATTCAGAGGCTGGAAAGGACACTAAAACAATCTCAACCTAGACCCTCATTTTACAAATGGAGAGCCTGAGATCCAAGAAGGAGAGACTTGCTTCAAATTAGAGAGTCAACTGGCTGCAGAATTCAGCGAGAATCATGGGGTCTTGCTTCATGGATTGGGGATCTTTCCACCATACCACACTACCTCTCTTCACCACTCCTGCTCTTAATCCCCTCCTTACAATGTCCTCCTTTTCTTCTTGACAGTCAGAACTTTGTTAGGGAGCCGGGCAATGCATGCTATGAAAAGCAACTTTATAGCTCTGTGCTGTTATGATCATATTTGGGGGCGGGATGGCGAGAGCAGGCGGGAAGGAGCCAAACAGCCAGGCCTGCATGACTGCTCTGTATTTTAATGGAATCCCCGCTGGTCACACCCTCTCCCGGGCTCCCTCACCCTGAGGGCCACATCGCGGTCACCAAGCAGTCGGGGAAATGAAAACAGTAATCTTAGAGCTTGGAGTGGAGTTGAAGGCAAACCCCCCACCCGCGGCCTAGTGCTCAGACAAGGCAGTAAAGAAAGGAAGAAAGCAAGGGCAAGAACAGCAGGAACCCTCCTAAAGGAGAGATGGAGAAATTTGTTTTTCATGGAGGGGCTAAAAACAAGGGCCTGCCACCCGCACCTGGCTGAATTTAGCTGCTGCTCTTTGGCTAAGTTGCAGAACATGGTAGGAGAAACAGGACAAAAAGGAACCTATTATATGACAAACTCAGCTTATCTACATAGAAAATTCATAGAGGTAGGGCTTATGGGAACTGTTACAGGAAAGAAATAGATGATCACTTGGTGAAAAAATACAATTATAATGTCCTAAAATAAAATATCATACCAATAACTAGCATTTGTTGAGTACTTACTATGAGTTAGGTGCTGTGTAATGTCTTATATGTATTCTCTAATTTTATCCTTCAATTAGATAAGGGATGTACTATTATTAGCCTGATATTGTGGATGAGGGAATCAAAGCTTAGACAAGCTAATAGTTGGCCTTAGGTCACACTGCTAGTTAAAGGGTGGCATTAGGAGTCCAACCTGGAGTGTGACTTTAGATTCTGTGTTTTAAACACTATTGTTATATTTCCAGGTGCTATTTGCACTGAGCCCTGGGAATAAAGGAATCAGAGTAAACAAGGCTCTCATTCTCCAATGTGAAAAAAAACTCTGCTAAAGTAGCCAGCTGGTAAGTAGCAGAGCTGAAGTTTAAAACGAAGGGAGTTTGACTACAATGCTGGTACATTTGCCATTTTGCAAGGAAATACTTCCACCCTCCACAACAAAGACTTGCTAGTCTACCCAGACACACTCCAGTCAAAAGGATCCCAAACAGCTCCCCAAACAAGATCAGCATGTCTAAATGCCTGTGTACTCTCTCCCCTCTACTGACAAATCCTCCCATCCTTCCCATCTTACCTCCTGGAGGAAATGTTCCAGGACAACCAGAGCCCTGTGGGGTTGTCCTAAGTTTAGCTTAACTCTAGCCAGGAGCATGATCAGGTCCTTCTTACAAACAGTGGAGGAGACAAAATATTTGGGTATCTATGCCAGCAGATTGGTGGATCTGGTCAGGGTGTGTGGAAGCTCTTTTTTATCTCTATTGTCTCAGTGAAACAAGACATAAGATGTTATGGACTAAATGTTTGTGTCCCTTTCAAATTTCTATGTTGAAACCCTAACTGCCAATGTGACAGCATTTGGAGGTGGGGTCTTTAGGGGGTAATTAGGTTTAGATGAGGTTATGAGAATAGGACCCTCTTGATGGTTTTATTGCCTCAAATGAAAGGGAAGACAGAGAGATTCTCTCTATGTGCACACACCAAGAAAAGGCCATGTGAACACACAGCAGGAAGGTGGCTGTGCACAAGCCAGGAAGAGAGCCCTCACTAAGCACTAAATCTGTCAGCACCTTGATCTTGGACTTCTCAGCCTCCAGAACTATGAGAAATGAATGCTTTTTTTTTTCTTCTTTTTTTTAAGCCACACAGTCTATAGTGTTTGTTATACCTGAGTTGACTAAGATGGTAACTGGTACCAAGAAGTGGGTGCTGCTGTAACAAATACCTAAAAATGTGGAAGTGGGTAATGGATAGAGGCTGGGAGAGTTTTGAGGTGCATGTTACAAAAAGCCAAGATTGCCATGAAGGGATTGTTAAAGGAGAGTCTGTTGAGAACTCAGAAAAGAAAGTGGAGAGATGTAGAGAAAGCATCCTGGACTGGCATTCAAATTAAGGGGTGACTTTTTTGATTTCTTGAGCCTTCCTGGTCTTCTTAGCTGTGGCATCCAGCTCCTCACTTACTGAAAGAATGAGTTAATAAATGAATGGATGAATGCCTATGAGCTGGCTCAGAACTGAATGGAACGAAAGATGGTGCTCATCTGTCTGCTCCCACTGAAGTTTGGGTTAACAAACACAAATGTCACTACCTGACTTTCAAGGCTCTTCATATTCTAGCCGATTCCAACCTATCCTATCTTATTTCCTACTCTTTCCAAATTCAGATTCTCTACCTGACAGTTTGGGCTCCTAGCTGTCCTGTCAAAACACCACAGTCATTCCTGATTCTTGGCCTTGGCTCAGGAATTTCCTTCTGCTAGAATGGTCTATTGTAATCTTGTTTCCCCAGCCAGTGCTTTCCTGTCCTTTAAGGCCAAGGCAAGACAAACTCATCCCTGAACTTTCCTGATATTAAAACCTGCCATTCTCAGATTATCTGCAGCTCTTAGCAAGGCACTACACACTATAGAGTGAGTTATATCTTTTCTTTTATTATTTGCTATTCTAAAAAGAGGATTAACCTTGCTTTTCCAGGTGAAATATTAAGTTTCTTAAAGGAAGGAGTGTTTTCTCTACTTGATGGGCTGTGTTTCTTGCTGTCTTGGGCCCTTTGCCAAGCTCAGCATCCTGCAGACTCTGTCCAACTTTAGGTTGTTTCAGCTCCTTTATTAGTCCTTGTCTTTCTCCTTTGATTATCGTAAACCTGCCGATTTCCTCTCCTCCTGGGCTTCTTTCCCACTCCAGTGTGCTGGTTTTCCTTCTACCTTTGTTGTCTGGCTTGCCTTCCTTCTTCTTGAGTATGCAGTTTACACAATTCAGTTCAGGATCCTCTTTCTTTCTCTCTCTGTACCTTCTGCCAGATAGCTTAGCCATTTTAAAATCTTCACCAGTCACCTTCATGCAGCAACTTCAAAATTCATCTTTCAACCTGGCTACTTCCCCACAGACTAGAGTTATTTCCATAACTACATACCGAACATTTCCATGTGGATGACTTGGATGTCTCCTCCAGTTCAACATGCTTGAAATCAAAATTAACATCTTTCTTTTGATATTAGTTCTCAGTCTGAAGGCCCTGTTTCTGCTTAGAACACTGAAAGCCTTTATTGGCTTTCTTGTGGTCTAAGGGATAAAATTTAAACTCTTTGTCATGGTGCATAAAAACCTTCATGATTTGACCTCCACCGACCTCTCCAGCTTCATTTTCCTGTTCATACAACTTAAAATCCAACTATACTGAACTTCTCCACATTTCTCATATACAACATTCAAGTTCATGTCTCCATATTCTTGTATATGCTATTCCTTCTGGCTGGATGCTGTTCCTTTCTTTTCTATCTAGAGAATCTTCTAGATTCAGCTCCAATATCACCTTACCTCTGGGGGGCTTTCCCTGACTTTCCAGAGTTCAATATGGCTACATTCATATTCTCTGTGAGTGCAGTTATATATACAAATTATAAGACACATGTTGCATTTATTTATTTGCATGACTGTCAGGCTATTCTTTGTTTTTCTCTAGCACAGTATCTGGCAATAACAGTTGATCATTAAATTTAGTTTGATCAATAAATGAGTGAATGAATGAGCTTTCCCAAAGCCCCAGGCATCACATTTCAAATTCAGATTTGACTTTCCCCTGTCCATTGCCTTCTCTTGCTTCCTGTTCTCTCATTTTTAATCAAATTGTAAATGCCCTGTCCAGTTCTGCATTCATGCCTACACAGTTGCAATAAAACACCTACATCTCTGCTCCTGCTTCACATTCTTTTTTTCTTTTCATTAAGGGACCAATTCCTGTAATAATACCAGCTTTGGTAATACCACTCACTGCCAAATTCAAAATCCATGCCTGGCTCCCCTTTGCTCTCAGAAAAGAGTCCACGGTTCAGCCTTTAAGGTCTTCTGTGATCTGGAAGTAGGCTGTTGTTGCCACATCATCTCTCAGTCCCCTCAGCTCTGAATAAAGACGTGTGTCTCAGTCACCAAACACACTGTTTGTTCTGTTCTTAATCCTCAAAACAACATTTTGAACGTTGAATTAGGTAGTGTTCTCTTCATTTGTATATGAGGAACCTAATTCTCAGAGAATTTAAGTAACTTGTCCAAGATTTTAACCATTGTATAGATTTTACAGTTTCTACCTAGCACCTTTTTGGAAGAATTGATTTTTCTTTGGTATATGGCCTACTTCTCCACCTTATTATAAGTTCTTTGAGTATAGGCATCATTATTAACTAACTCAATCTTACTGATTTATGGAACAAAGATTAGGGGCTCACAACTGACATACTGAGTTTGAGGTAGACCATCTTCTGGGGGAGTGAGTTAACAAGTTCAAAATGAACATCTTTAAGCAGTCTGTACAGTTCTATGCAAAATTAAATGATAAGGAAAGGTCTTAAAGTAATTGTGATATCTAAATTAAGGTTACTGGGCTCCCTTTTTATCCCTCATTAATGCCTCATCCTTTCCCACGATCTTGGGCTTTTATATTCTTTCCCATGTGGTGCAACCCAATGATCTATCAACCTGATCATCCCTCTTAACGTTTGAGATTTATTAGGTGCAGGCCAGTGTTTCAGCTACACTTTAATTATGTTAACTGCAAATGCAATTAATTGTGTCACCTTTGGGGAAGTATTTCACAGCTTCGTTTGGGGGAGGGTGGTAAGTCCCTTATTAAAGTTGTATGTGTTGCAATTCTCAAGAGAAAGCCTGATTCTATGATTTTTGTGAGGCTTGACTGTATCCTTTTTCTTCTTCTTCTTCTTTTTTTTTTTCCTTGATTGCAGTTCATCAAGGTGACCAGTAGCTGCTTGCTTGTTGCAATTCAATTTGGGAGATATTAGCAAACGACAGTCATTTTACTTTCTGTAATACTGGCTGTCAAAATTAATACCCCATGCCTCCCACAAAACAGAGCGATACGTGTTCTCCTGACTTGATTTGCTTGTGCCCTGAGCTCTTCACCATCTCTTTTATTCAGGCTCCCTGCCTGAGGCTGGGTTCCTTGGGAAGGGCTCAATGCCCTTTCCTGCTTCCAGCATTAGCCTGACTCCTGCCTGTAGTCACTCTGGGTCCTCACATAATAAATCACTTTAACCTGTTTCTAAAACAAGGTCAGATTGTGCTGCAATTCTTAAAAAGGATCTAAAAATCTCTCTTTAGGTGCAATTCTCACGGTAGAACTTTTGGTCAAATAAAGGACAGTAACAGGGTTTATGGAGGGAGGGGGGGTGTTGTATGTGTTGGGGGAGGGGAGCAAAGGAGGAAGAGAGACCTCTTGCTTCGGCCAAGGAATCTTTGCAATGTTTGAGTGGGCTTCCACGCCATAAACATCGGGGGCATTTAACATATCAAAGGCAAATAAAAATGACACGCAGATGGCTCACTTCTGAGGTCTCCTTGTGCAGTTTTGGGCACTCTCCATCCCTGTGGTTTTCCGAAATATTATAAGTATATATTCCCGATTAGGCTCACTGTTTTCTTCTCTGGGGCACTGCCTTTCAGCCCCAAACCATCTGGGCCCCACCTGAGGACTCAGGTCCTATCAGCAAACTCAAAGCCCGGCCCCAGGCTCAAGAGTCTTTTAGGATTTTCTGTGGCACAATTAAGCATGTACAGCACACCACAGCCACTGAGACGCTGTTTATTCAGCGAAAGTGCTCTGTAATTTATTTAAAATAATCCATCGTTCACAAATAAAGGGGCCATTGATGACCCCCACTGAAGGCCTCTGCTGAAAGGTATCCTCTTGATGGTCTGTTTTGCTGGTCACAGCTAAATACCTGACAAAGGTGATTCAGGCTTCTCTTTTTTTCCTATCCCTTCCCCCTACTTAGTTCTCTCCCACTTTTTTTTTAAATGAGATTTTACTAAACCTGCCTGTTTTCTTTTATACCAGTAATCAGATAAGGCTCCCCTCCCACCCATTTTTTTTTAAGTAAAAAACCCCACAAATTGGTCATTAAAAATGATTAATGCCAGCCAATTTGATAATCGCCCTTTGAGAGGTGCCAGCCATTTTGGGATTTAGTGTAGCCATGGAACTGGCTTCTTTATGGCCCTCTGCTAATGAGAAATCACATTAGGCTTTTTACTGTATATGAATTGATTAGCTGAAAATGAGATTATGGCCATGGTGCAACACCAGGGACAAAGAGCCCTTTCTTTGCAAACACTTGCCAGTGCTAGGATGCTGCTTGAACTTAAAAATGATTTTTTTCTCCTAGTTTTCCAGGAAATTTTGGATGAGCCCAGATGTGGCCTCTACAGAAATGGGCTTATCTATGTAAATCTCCAAAACAAACAAACAAACAAGACTCACATTTGGGGTTGTAGGTTTGACTGTTTCCAAGGAAGCAGGCAAAGGTGAAATGGTCCCAGAGCTTCTGAGTTAAACTTGCCCAGGTGGGGAGCTGGTCTCTGCCACTCATTTGCTCTGTGACTTGAGGCCAACCACTTAATCTCTCTTGTAACAGGCGAGAACAAATCTGACTCCATATTACATCTGTTTCTTATACTTTTAACCTTTGTATGCTATTGCTTTTGCTTAGAGTTAAGAATGTTGCCTAGAGCCTGAAGTATACAGAATAGCCTATTCTCCAGGCTCTGGCCTTTCAGAGTGTAACACTTTTCCATTCATATAGAAGTAAAAAGTTGCCGAACAGAGAGTAGCATTTGTTTTGTTAGGTTTACAGGAACATTGTGACCTGACCTATGTGGACAATGGATTCCTGAACCAGGAAGTTTGCAACAACCAACCTCACCACTCCCTTACCTTGCCTTTAAAAATGCTTTCCTGAAACCCTTCAGGGAGTTTGGGGTTTTTCTTTTGGGTGGGGGACACAAGTCACCCGTCTTCTTGCATGGCCCTGCAATAAACTCAAATGCAAGGGATATTCATGTGCTGACTGTATTAGCCTCTGCCATTACTTTATATTCCTGTCATTGCCCTAAATGTAAATCTAATGTGATTCTAGCTCATTAATAGGAAGAAGAAATCAAGACTGGGGGAGGGAATATAATGAGAGGAAACAATTAAGTTGTGCTTTTGTTGACCCCTTGACCTTCCTTCAATAGGTAACATTTATTGGAAATTAATTATATGCTCACAGTACAAGCAGTTTACATGCATTTTCCACTTGAGTGTAAGCTCCAGGTGGGCAAGGCTGCCATCTGTCCTATTCACCACTGTGCTCTTGGAACATGGGGTTGTGCCCTGCGCCACAGCAAATATGTGATAAAACATGTTGACTTATTTATTTCCACCTCTTTCCCTTCTCCCCACTTTCCAGGTTAGGACAGCAAGGCTCACTCACCTTGCCAATTTGTCTGCACTGAGAAAAGGGGAGGAGCCATATCTGAAGTATCACCTGTATCTGGGAGACTTTGGACATCTTCCTCTACCTAAGTCAGCCTCTGTTTACTCTTTCCTGAAACTGTGATAATAATCCCTGTCCTGGCCCCTCTCAGGCTGCCAGGCTTGAGATCCAGTCAAGTATTGGAGGTGGATGTTTCTTACTGGGCAGTACTGCACATGTGTGCGCATGCACACACACAGGTATACATGAGGGTCTGCCTATTGTTTCCAAAATTCTGACCTCTCCAGTTTCCCCACTGTAATGGACTGAATGTTTTGTCTCCCAAAATTCATATGTTGAACCCTGTCCTCCAATGCAATGGTATTGTGAGGGGCCTTTGGGAGGTGATGAGGGTAAGATGAGGTCATAAGGGTGGGGTCCCCATGATGGGCTTAGTACCCTTCTAAGAGTCATCAGAGAGCTTGCTGCCTTGCTCTGCTCTCCACCACATGCAGATTCAGTAAAAAGAGAAGTTGGCAGACTGCAACAAGGAAGTAAGGGGTTCTCACCAAACATTGAATCTGCTGGCTGCTTGATCTTGGATGCTTACCTCCCAGAACTATGAGAAATGAACTTCGGTTGTTCATAAGCATGCCAGTCTATGGTATTCTGTTACAGCAGCTCAGTGGATTAAGACACCCACAAAGGTGGCTCTGGGCTCTGTGGTGAAGTAGACAACAATCAAATTTACTGCTTGGGAGCAACACTGTGTGCCTGAAACATTACACACAGGATGGATGGTCCTCACAGTAATCTTATGAGGGAGGCATCACAAGGCACATGTTACAGGTGAGGATGCTGAGACTCATGAAAAGTCTAAGTGACCTCCCTGGGTTATACAGCTGGTTAAAGGAGGAGTCAGGATTTGGACACAGTTCTGTCTGACTCCAAAACTGACCTTCTCAGGGCATCACATCACAATGCATTCCTGGTTTGTTGTCAACACTGTCCTACCCCTGTTAATGACACCCAAGCCATCAGGGGCCCCCAGGTACTCCAGGCCCCTCCAGGATTCTGCTGGTGTTCTCCACCCCTGGCCACCAATATTCATCTTGCTATTGCACAGGGGCTGAGTAATCAGAGATGTGGGTCTGTACTGATGGACTATGCTTCTCCAAATTGCCAGATAATAAGAGAGTCAGGTTTGGGTGTTGAAAGGCAAATTTCATACCACACGATTCAGAATAGCACCTTACAAGGTTTCATGTCATTCTTTTTTCTTGAAATTAACTTATTACTCATTCAATCTCAAACAATTTCTTTTATTTTAATTTTTAAATTAAAAAAATTATTGGAGTATAGTTGATTTACAATGTTGTGTTAGTTTCAGGTGTACAGCAAAGTGAATCAGTTGTACAAATACATATATCCACAAATAAATCTCTGGAGAACCCTGATTAATACAGATTTTGGTGTCAAGAGTGACTCAAGGAACAGAATGTTGAGAATTAATTTTCTGAATTGGCTTTGGGGTTCTTGGAATTGGTGCTCTAATCTGATTAGATTGAAAGATGCTAATGACTCTGTATCCAGTAGTAAAGAGAGCACTAATAGTCCATGGTATGATCTGGCAATGGAGATACAGAAAATATCACCAGTGGATTCTCTTAATCAACTACTTATAAGAGGAAAGGATCTGGGTGACTGTGTTTATGATATTTTCAAACATTTTGGGAACACTAACAAGTATAATAAAGTTGGCAGGTTGTTTCTAATATTGCTGGACAATGTGGTGAAAGAATAGGATGAGCTCAGGGATTCAGATTCCCAGCTCAATTGCCAACATAAGAAACCCAAAAGTTTCTATATATGCCATGAAGGATATCTTCTCTCCTACAGCCACAGGGCTGAGATTTATAAAAATTAAATGCAAAATCTCATGTTGTAATAAGTTCAATTAAAATGCAAGTTGAATTCCCAGCCTCCCAAAATGTCTACTTCTAAATTGAAGGCACTGATTGGGAAAGAATGGGATCCTATAAGTTGGAATGGGGACGTGTGGGGAGACCTTGATGAAGCTAGGGTCACTGAGCTCCTAAATTCTGAAAAGTCTTTTGTGCCAGTGGGAGAGTCCTCCCCACCCTCAACGGAAGCACCCTCCTTCTCCCCTGTGGAAGAAGTCACTCCACTTTCACCTGTGGTGACTAACCTTGCACTGCCACTGAGACAGCCAGGCAAGACAATGTTGGTTTTCCTCAGGAACCACCCCCACTACTCCTGAAGTCCCAGAAAATCCCTAAAGGTGAGGTATAAAGTGTGACCCAATAGGAGGTGTCTTACACGCCTGAAGAACTATTTGAATTTTCTAATTTATACAGACATAAATAAGGGGAACAGTGTAGGGATGGATATTAAAGGTGTAGGATAATGTTGGGAGGACCACAAAGTTGGATTAGGCTGAACTTATTGATATGGGCTCACAATAAGCAGATATTCTGCACTTAATGTTGTAGCTCACAGAGTTAGGAAAGGCTCGAATAGTTAGTTTCATTGGTTGACTGAAACACAGGACACAAAAAAGTGGCTCATGGTGGGAAAATTTAAAATGCTGGACCTGTCTTTGTTTAATGTATATGAAAGGATTCTTAGGCTTAGGGAGGTTGGCATGTTAGAGTGGATTTGTCATTTAAGACCTCCTCACCCATACTTTGAGGGTCCAGAAGACATAACTTTGACCAATACTTTGAAAAATGAATTGTGAAGGGGGCCCTGGTATCCTTGAAGAGCTTTGTGATTGCTCTTCTCTGTGCACCAGACCTTACAGTGGGAGCTACAGTCACTGAATTGGGAAATCTAAATGCAGTGGGAGTACAGTTGTCTCTCAGTATCCAGGGGATTGGTTCCAGGACCCACTGAGGATACCAAAATTCAAGGATGCTCAAAACCTATAGTTGGCCCTCTGTGTCAGCAGTTGCTCATCCATGGGTTCAACCAACCACAGATCACATAGTATTGTATTTATTGAAAAAAACCTTCATGTAAGTGAACCCATGTAGTTCAAACCTGTGTTGTTCAAAGGTCAACTGTAATTGGATCCTGGGGTGACAGGGACCAAATGGCAGTGTTCAACCACCAAAGGCAAAGTGGGCATGTTTTCTGTAATGGACAAATGGTCAAAGCAGTAATTAGAATACACTGACTCACAGAGACTTATGGTATTGGCTGGTTGATCATAGGGTTGCTAGAAGTGAAATAGTTAGGAAGCTTACCAAATTCTTACTTGATCTGTATAAGCAGAAAAGTTCTAGGCCAGATGAACAAAAATCTAACTCAAATAATAAAAACATAAAGTCAGTCAATTTCCAGTCAATTTCCATACTTGAGACAGTTTACAGACCAAGAACCCCTTGAATGAAGGGGAGGCTGGTTCCCCTTGAGGAAGGGCCCCAGTACACTGCCAAAAATGTATCTTTCTCCATGTTTCCCCTGAATGGACCTATGGCCTTTTACCAGGGTAACTGCATTGGGAGAAAGGAAATAACGAGAACTTTCAAGGACTACTGGACACTGACTTTGAAGTCACTGTGGTCCACAAGTCAGAGTAAGGGCTTATGCGGATCAGGTAATGAATGGAGTTTTAGCTCAGGTTCATTTCACAGTGGGCCCTGAACCCACCCTGCATTTATTTTCTCTCTTCTGAATGCGTAATTAGAATAGATACACTCAGCAATTAGCAAAATCCCCACAATGATTTCCTGACCTGTGGAATGAGGGATGTGGGATGTGGGGCTATTAGAATTGCAGGTACCTAGGAAAATACTAAACCAAAAACAAGACCAGATTCCTGGAGGTATTATGGAGATTAGTGCTACCATCAAAGATTAGAAAGATGCAGACATAGTCATTTCCACCAAATCCTTATTCAACCCATCTATTTGGCCTGCACAGAAGACAGGTGGATCTTGGAGAATGACAATGGATTATGGTAAGCTCAGCCAGGTAGAAACTCCAATTGCAGCTGCTGTACAAGATGTGTTTCTTTGCTTGAGCAAACTAACATGTCCCCTGTTGTCAGGTATGTAGTTATTGATCTGGCAAATGCATTTTTGTTTTTTGATACCTGTTAGTACAGACCATCAAAAGCAGTTTGATTTTAGCTGGCAAGCCCAGCAATATACCATCACTGTCCTACCTCAGGGGCAGATCAACTCTTCAGCCCTGGGTCATAAATTAGTTTTCAGGGATCTTAATCACCTTGCCTTTCCACAAGATATCACAGTGGTCCATTATATTGATGACATTGTACTGATTGGACCTTGTGAACAGGAAGCAGCAACTACTCTACACTTATTGGTAAGACATTTGCATGTCAGAGGTGAGAGATAAATCCAGCAAAAGTTCAGGGGCCTTCTACCTCAGTGAAATTTCTAAGGTCTAGTGGTGTGGAATCAAGATATCCCTTCTAAGGTGAAGGAAAGTTATTGCATCTGGCTCCTGCTACAACCAAAAGGAGGCACAATGCCTTGTGAGTCTCTTTGGATTTTGGAGGCAACATGTACCTCATTTGGGTGTGTTGCTCTGGCCCATTTACTGATTGACCTGAAGAGCTGCTAGTTTTGAGTGGGGCCCAGAACAAGAGAAGATTCTGTAACAGGTCCAGGCTTCTGTGCTCTGCTGTTTGGGTCATATGATACAGAAGTTCTGATAATGGCAGATTGGGATGCTGTTTGGAGTCTTTGGCAGCCCCTGTAGGTGAATCACAGCACAGACGCTTAGGCTTTCAAAGCAAATCTCTGCCATCTTCCACAGATAACCACCCTCCTTTTGAGAAACAGCTCTTGGCCTGATACTGGGTCTTAGTAGAGACTGAATTCTTAACCCTGGGCCATCAAGTTACCATGTGAACTGAGCTGCCCATCATAAACTGGGTGTTATCTGATCCACCAAACCATAAAATTGTGCATGCACAGCCAATACTCCATGATCAAATGGAAGCAGTATATGTACAATTGGACCTCAGCAGTCCCTCTCAAGGTAGAGTTAAGTTTCAAGAAGTTACCCAAATACCCATGGTCCCCACTCCTGCCAAACTGCCTCCTCTCTCCCAGTCTTCACAAGTGGCCTCATGAGGAGTTCCCTGTGGTCAGTTGACAGAGGAAGAGAAGATGATTCTGCATGATATGCAGGCAATACCTCAAAATGGAGAGCTGCAGCACGACAGCCCCTCTCTGGAACATCGCCGAAGGATGGTGGTGAAGGGAAATTCTCCCAGTGGACAGAACTTTGAGCAAAGCTCCTGGTTATTCCCTTTCTCAGAAAGAGAAATGGCCAGATGGCTAATTATACATGGATTCATGGGTTGTGACCAATGGTTTGGATGGATGGTCAGGGACCTGGAAGGAATATGACTGGAGAATTGGTGACAAGGAAATTTGGGGAGGTATGTGGATAGACCTCTCTGAATAGGCAAAAAATGTGAAGATATTTGTGCCCCATGTGAATGCTCACTGGACACCAGTCAGTTTCTTTCCCCAGCCACCCCTGTCATCTCCCAACGGGCTCATGAAAAAAGTGGTCATTGTGGCAGGAGTAGAGGTACACATGGGCTGAATCACATGGATTTCCACTCACCAAGGCTGACTTGGCTATGATCACCACTGAGTGCCTGATCTTCCAGCAGCAGAGACCAGCACTGAGTCGCCATTATGGCACCATTCCCCGGGTGATCAGATGATTGATGAGTTATAAGTTTATATGTACAGCCCAGACCTGTGTCTTAACCACAGACTTATGTCTCCATTAGCTAGTTGACATCTTCACTTGGTTGTCTAACAGGTATCTCAAACACAGCATATCCAAAATCAGACTCCTGATATCCTTCCTTTTCTCCCACCCTTTCCCAAACCTGCTCCTTCAGTGGTTTTCCCACTGTAATTCATAGAAATTCCATTATTTCAGTTTAGAAAACCGAGTATACTTTGAAGCCACAGTTTATATTTCTCTCTCTTCTCAAACAATTCATTAGCCAGTGCTATAGCCTCTGCTCTCAAACCATACCAGGATCTGACAATTTCTCCTGCATCCACCATCACCTCATTCTTGGATTATCACAACAACCTCCTGAATAACTTATCATTACCTACACTCATTTGTCCCTATTCTATTCTCAACACAGCAGCCATTGAGAATCATGTTAAAACACAAGTCAGAGCATGGAACTTCTCTGCTGTAAACCCTCCAATGACTCCTATTTCTTTCAAGGTAAAATAAGGCTCTTTACGATGGCCTCTGTTTCCCTCCATGATCCGGCTCCCATTCCCTCTGGGACCTCATCTTCTCCTCTTCCCCTTGCTCACTCTCTTTCAGCCTTTGGCCAGTTCACTGGTCCTAAATTCTACCCAGGACCTCTGGTTCTCACTGCCACTGCTCCCTACCCCGCAACCCTCACCACCAGTCCTAGAAGACCGCTCTACCAGCAATCCATAACTTCTCCCTGACCTTGTTTAAAACCTTGCTCAAATATCCCCTTCTCAGTGAGATATTCCCCAGCCACTTAAAGTTGCAATTCTCTCCTGTCCTGCACTCTCCAATCCCACTCCTTGCTTTCTTTAGCACCACTCATCATTCTCCAGCAGGCTTATTTGGTTTATTTTCTGTGATCATAACTAGAATATAAGCTGTATGTGTCAGGAACTTTTGTCTGTTTTGTTCACTGCTCTATCTTCAGTGCTCACAGTTCTAGGATGGAGAAAACATTCAATAAGTAGGCATTGGATAAATGCATGAATGAATAAGCCCATGACATCATTCTGCTGGAGAACGTTATTGGTGCACAGATGCATCAGTGACCTAAGTTGACCCTATCGCTTTGCAGAGAAAAACTTACATTTAGGGTGTCCTGATTTTCCTTGCGGAAGTTCTCGTGTATTCTTTCAACTATTAATTAGTAGCCCTGTTCACGCTGAAAGCATTTTAAATGGCCATCTTCTTTATATTCCATGCTTGTATTCCAAGGAACCATGTTGTGCCAGGTGCTGCTGGCAGCTACATAACAACCAAGAGGGAAACTAGTCCTAGTGTATAGTGAATGTAGTGGATGGCAGAGAGGAGACAGACAAAGATTCTGAATGCCCTGCTGATAGGGCTGAGCCACTAAATCACCCAACACTGAAACTTGCCCATGTTTTGCAAGAAAGAGTTTGGCATTTCAGAAGTTTGGCAGTTCCTGGAGAGAATACATTCCCACATTGCTAAGTCCTGTTTCCATTTGGGTGCCTGTTATTTGAGTTAAGATTTCCATCTGATAGATAACTCATCATAATCTGCTATAGTAAACTGTCAGATTACTACCAGTAGCTCTAATTTCAATGTAAGGAATGTAGTAGGCAGTTTATTGAGTGACTCCCAGTGATCCCAGCTTCCAGGTATTCATATTCTTGTGTAATCCCCTCCCCTCAAGGCTGGGCTGGACCTGGTGACTCACTTCTAATGAATGGAATATAGTAGAAATGATGGGATGTCACCTCCAAGATCAGGTTACAATGAGACTGTAGCTTTGTCTTGGGTGCCTGTTCTGTCTCTCTCTCTCTTTCACAGTTCTTAGTCTGGAGGGTGAGAGCTGTGTGTTGAGAATAAACCCACATGTCAAGGAACTGCTGTCTCTGGAGACCATGTGAGTGAGTTTGGAAGCAAATTCTCCCTGTTCTCCCTCACCATCCCTACCCCTGTTTTGAGCCAGAATGACTCAGGCTGCCCTGGCCAACACCTGTGAGACCCTGAACAAGGGGACCCAACTAAGCTGTACCTAGATTCTAGATCAGTAGAACATGAGATAATAAATGTTATTGCTGTAAGCAGTTAAATTGTACATTGATTTTGTATGCAGCAGTAGATAACTGATATAAAGAAGGAGCAAGGAATGCCTTTAGTTTTATCCATTGTGAATTCTAGACACGGATCACTTTCTGCTCAGGTGCCTCTGCAGGGGAGAGACAGCATCTGGGGAAGTATTAGCAGCAGAAACCTGTTTCATTCTCATGCCCCCAGTAATAGTCAAGTAAAAGGGAGAATGGCACTAAGTCCTAGGATACTGAGAGATGCAGTTTTGATGGAACTGAAGTTGTCAGGGACAGGAGAAATACTAATCATGTTTTAGTCAGCTTCGGCTGCCATAACAACATACCATAGACTGAAAGGCTTAAACAACAACCATTTGTTTCTCACAGTTCTGGAGGCTGGGAAGTCCAAGATCATGATGCTTGTTGATTCAATTTTTGATGAGAGCCGAATTCCTGGCTTGCAGATGTCTGCCTTCATGCTGTGTCCTCACATGACCATGGTGGAAAAAGAGAGAGAGAGAGAGAGAGAGAGAGAGAGAGAGTGAGTTCAGACTCTCTGGTTTCTTTTCTTATAAAGACATTAATGCCATAACATTTGGAGTTAGGGCTTCAACCCAGGAATTTGAGGGGGAGACACACATACTTTCAGTCCATAACAATACAGAATCAGAGATTGTAGGCAGGTGACTGGGGGTGGAGGGTAAGGAATCACGCTGCCCCTAAATACAGCAGAGACACTTTGTGCAATTCTGGCCTCCAACTAAGAGAGGAGAGTAGAGCGTGGCAGTTACAAGTGCAGGCATTGGGGTCGCACTGCCTACATCTGAATTCTGGCTCTGCCACTAACAAGCTGTGGAGACTTGTACAGATTAGTTCATCTTACTTAATCTCTCCGTGTCTCACTTTGCTCACCCATAAAATGGGATAACAATAGAATTATTCTGAGGATTAAAAAAATTAATATATGAAACATGCTTAGCTTGGTGCTTGTCTTATAATAAAATTTAAATAAGCATCATTGATGTTATTATTCTTACCGTCAGACTACTTGTGTTTAAATTTTGGCTGAGACCAACTGTGTATCTATTGGCAAGTAAGTTATCATTTGATGCTTGCAGTTTCCTCACCTGTAAAAATGGGAACAATAAGAGCATATCCCATGGGTTTGCTGTGAATGTGAAAAAATCATGCATACAATGTGTTTAGCACATAGTAAGCCCTCAGTGGAGAGCATCTGTTATTGTCTTTCCTCCTTGTTCCATAAAAGATTTTAGCTTATTTTCCCAACTTGGAGAGTCAATAGGAAATTTGAATTTGCTTTATAGAGATTTACTCTAGAATCAGTTTTAACATGTCTACTCTAGAAAAGGAGATGCCCCAGTCCATTTCACATAACTCTTTTTTCTATCACTAGGTGTTTCAGTTAAAACAATCTTGTTGAGTGGTCATGGATAGTAATAAAAAAGCTTGGACTATGCAGAGCTGTTTTTTTTTTTTTTTTGAAATATAGTTGATTTACAATATTTTGTTAGTTTCAGGTGTACAGCAAGGTGATTCAGTTTATATATATATATATATATATATATTCTTTTTCAGATTCCTTTTCCATGATAGGTTACTATAGGATATTGAGTATAATTCCCTGTGCTATACAGTAAATCCTTGTTTTTTTTATCTCTTTTATATATATATATATATATATATATTTTTTTAATTTTTATTTATTTTTTTGCGGTATGTGGGCCTCTCACTGTCGGGGCCCCTCCCGCTGCGGAGCACAGACTCCAGACGTGCAGGCTCAGCGGCCATATATCTCTTTTATATATAGCAGTGTGTATCTATTAATCCTATACTCCTAATTTATCCTTCCCCCACCTTTCTCCTTTGAGCTGCTTTTGATTTTCTTTTCTCCCCCATGTGAGTTGAGGAGTCTTAGAAGGTTACTTGCCTCCCTGACCCTCAGTTTCCTCATCTATACAGTAGGAAAAATAATGCTTCTTTCACAGCATTGTCAGAATGACAGAATGAAGTGAATTATACAGACACTCCTTCCCAAGTGCTTTCCACAGGCTATAAACTGATGTGTCCTTCTGTCTTCCTATAGACATCTTCCTCGTCCATCCCCACTGCCTTCTTTCCCCCTGCATGTAGTACCATAACATTGTAAGCATTTGTAAATTCTGCCAGTTAATTAGTTTCATGCAGCATTGCTGGGTGGCTTAATCCCCTTCCCTAGCACTCCTGGGACTGTATGAAATACAAGATGAGCATTCTAACCATAAAGTTATATTGAGGAATTTAATGAACAGAAAATGCTATATACCATCTGCATCAAAATTAAGTATGTAGCTTATGTATGGACACAGAATTCCTGAGCGACCTCATTCTGTGAAACCTTTTTGCTCTGCCTGCCAACAACTCTTAGAAGTGTGAGGCATTTCCACATGTTGGCTTCCTGGCTTCCCTGGTATCAGTGGACGTGGCTGAATGAAGGGACTTTGGTCTCCCCAGAGCCCACACTCATAGGGAATTAAGCTCTTGGGCTCAGGCTGACTGCCCGAGTTCAAATATCAGCTCCAATACCGAGTAGATCAAGTCCCTGTAACTGTGCCCAAGTTTCTCCTCTGTAAAATGGGTTGCATTACCCAAGGTAATTAATGCCAGTTGCTATAACAGGAACTCTTAGTGGCTTGACACACTTACTCTCTCTTTCTCACTTTACTGTCTAATGAAGGAGAGTGTGGAAGATTGACGAGGAGCCACACCCAGAAATAGGTGCATCCCTTTTACTGATGTTCCATTAGCCAGAATACAGGAAGAGGGTCATTTTTTGAATCAAAGGGAGTGGTGGTGGGAAAAGTGGACTTGCTGTGTGGTGGGGGAAATGCAGAGTAAAGTGAATGCCTGACATTTCTCTGCTACAACGAGGATAAGAGTCCTTCTATCTCCTAGGGATGCTGTGACGATTACATGTGTGAATCCACATTGAGCACTTAGAGCACTGCCTTCCTCATAGAAAGCCCTCCATATGTAATATCTTACTCTACGCTTCCTCTCATCATCAGCGTGACCATCAGTTAGTTTCATGGTCCTCCCCCATTACACGTTGGTTTCAGGGAATCCAGGGGAGGTAGGGATTACTCTTCTTGGAACCACAATCTCAGGGCTACTGCCAGATCCTCATCTAGGGACACAGCTAAAATATGCCCAAATTGGCCTCTGTTGATAATTTATGCCTCTTGCCATTAACTTGGGCTGCTCAGTCAGTTGGCTTTAGTCAACTGGTAGCTCCAGGTTAATTTCTTACTGATTTCATGGGTATGGAGAGTGAGGAAGGAAACTTGATTAGCTTTTGGGGAAGAGTGGTCACCAATTTAAACTTTCCCCATGCCTCTCCTTTCCCTAAGGGTCATTTCCCATCTTCATTGTGTTGTCTGTTCTCCAATTAGTCTGCCAAAGAGTTTTAGGCTACACACACTCCTCATTCATTCATCATTCCTAGATTCAAAACGTACTTATTGAGTATCTGTTATGCAATAGGCATTGGTGGGGAATATATCAGTGAACAAAAGTTACAAACATCTCTATCCTCGTGAATCCTGTATCTGAATATTGTGTCTGTGTCAGAAATGAGGTGGAGACCAAAAATAAACATAAACCTAAGTATAATAATGCTATATCAGATAGCTATGATTGTCACGAAAAAAAACCATTGTGGGCAAGATGTGTTATGGGATGAATGTTTGTGTGTCCCCCAACATTCATATGTCAAAATCTAGCTCCCAATGTGATGCTATTAGCTAATGAACACATTACCTTTGGGTGGTAATAAGGTCATCAGGGTAGAACTGTCGTGAATGGGTTTAGTGCCCTTAAAAGAAGGGACCAGAGAGCTAGTTCCCCTTTTTTTTTGCCATGTGAAACAAAGAGAAATGGGCAGTCTGCAACCTGGAAGAGGACATGGACCAGCTCCCTACCATGCTGATGTTGGACTCTCAGCCTCTAGAACTGTGAGAGATAAATGTTTGTTGTTTAAACCACACAGTCTATGGTAATTTGTTAGAGCAGCTCAAACTAAGACAGAAAGATATGTTAGGTGTGTTAGAGACAGGGAGAGCTGAAGTTTTTTTTTTTTAATTAGTGGAATATTTTTAGGGCAGTTTTAGGTTTACAGATAAACTGAGCAGAAAGTGCAGAGTTCCCATATACCCCTTTTTCCCTTGTATACAGTTTCCTCTCTTTTCAATGTCTTATATTAGTGTGGTACATGTGTTACAATCGCTAAACCAACATTGATATGTTATTATTCACTTAAGTCCATAATTAAGTTAGGGTGCACTGTGTTGTACAGTTCCATGGGGGAGCTGTAGTTTTACAAAAGGTAGTGTAACAGACACCTCTTGTGCCTGCGTGGCATCCTCTCAACTCCCCTTCTTCTTCCACCTTGAGTGAGTTGTATCTCTTCTACCTACTTCCAGAGACACTGGACTGTGCTGGACCACAGCACAATTCTGATGAAGGCATGTGCAAGCCTGGATGTGCAAGGGTGTTAAGCATCTCACAGGGAAACCTTCCATCAGTGGAGGGTGGGAACTGGTGGATGGCAGCCTAAAACCATTGACCACAAGGGCTGAGATGGATCTAATGTTCTTTTTGATCACATAACAGGGTCAGAGAGGCTAAGAGATTTCTCAGGGACACACAACTCTTCAGTGGGTGTTCTGGAGATGAGATACTCAACCTTGGGCTCCCAGTACAGTTCTCTTTTAGGGCGGGGAATAAAGAAAGAGAGAGTTCGCTGTCGCTGAGCTCCAACTGAGAGCACAGATCAAGGATAATCACCCTGCTGTCCAATCCTCTCTCCTTGGTTTACATCACTGTTATTTTTTCCCTTGTTATTATTACTAAGCAATATATTCAAACTTTCATAAAAGGAAAATAAATTCCTGCTTTTTAAAGAGCACTTTCCAGTGACTCATTAAGGAGAAAATCTCCACAGGAACAGGAGTGAAAGATTGAACATTTTGAACTGTTTGTTTTCCTGTCCTGGACTTAGATTCTGTGAAGTTTCTGTATCGATAGCTCAGGAGGTTGAAATATAATTTTCATACTCTTTCTGTGTCCCTGGGAGGGTCGCAGAGCCCCTACCTTCCGTCATCCTGGGATGCTGCAGTGTGACTTGAAAGTGACCCAGACTGACCACATATCCAGGGTGTTGAAGCTATTCAGTTTCCATATTCATTTAGTTACTGGGCTTTTTATGTGTGGATTTTTTTGTGACCATGAAATTGAGAGACGAAGAGGCTTGGATGCTGCCAAAAGCTGTGTGGCCAGGGCTCCGTGTGAGTCCCCCTGCTTTGCCAGCACCCTTCATTCCTGATGGCCTCTCTCCTGTTCCTGTCCTCATCTTCCCAGCAGCACCAGCAAAATGTTCAACATGCTTAATTGATTCACGAGGTCTAAGAGTCATGGATCTTAGGCATTAGGTAGAACAGCTGTCCCATCGTTGTTCCAGAAGGGAATGTTATTTTTTTTTTCTTTTGTTTATCACACCCTTATGCTGAAATATAAGTGAGACAGAAAGAGTTAATAGTATGACCTTCAGAAATCATTTTTTAATTTTTATAATGTAATAGCCAGCAGCCACTAACCTGTATATAGGACTTACAATGGGTCAGGTCTTCTTTTAAATATTTCATATAGAATATGCTATTTAACTCTCACTCTAGCCCTATAGAGGCAGCATTTATCTACCTATCTATCTATCTATCTACCTATCTATCTACCTACCTATCATCTATCTAACAACACTGTCTTCATCATCTCTATTTAACATCAAACAAAGGGTTGGAATTGGAACCCCACCAGTCTGGCTCCAGAGTCCATATTCTAAACTGCTACATAAAAAATTAGAAGTGAAAGGAAACATCACAGCCAACCTTCTCATTTATACATGTGGAAAGTTTTGCATATAGTTCAGAGGGAAATTGACTCTCCTAAAATCACACAGCAAGTTAGTGCCTGCTGAATTCCAATCTGAAGTTCTTTTCTCACTTGCACAGTGAATCTCTGTCCCTGAGGTTTGAGAGAGCTTAATGCATTAAGCAACAGGGATTGAAACAGATACTGAATGACTTTTTGAGGTAGAGTAACCTGTTTAGAAAGGCAAGAAGGAGGCGATGGAGCAAGTAGGGAGCATGTGTAGGGGAGAAGGAGTCTGAATTTAGAAATTGTGCTGCATTAGGCTCTGGCCAAACTCCAGTGTTTTTTGTTCATTATTATTATTTTTATGTGAAAAGGAACGTGCAACAGTTTAGGCTCAGCTATTTGCCTTCAGACATGGTTTGTCAAATTTGGATCCAATGCCAGTTCAGCACAATGAGTGTTCATGCGTGGCATGTGTATGCATGTGTGTATGTGTACGTGTGCTCAGGTGTTTGCATGGGCCCATCTCTGTGTGTGCCTATGGCGTTGGCATAAAAGGCAGTCCATCCTAGGACTTGCTGGCTACTTCTTACCTCCAACCCACCTCCCTAATGTGTCAAGAATTATAAATTAATCACCTGGCTGGTTTGCACTGAACTTACTAGTGTTTATGAAAGGGAAATCATTGGATATGCTTGTTAATGGAACACGTGTAATAATACTAAAGCCTGTGATTAAAAAGAATTTTAAGGCCCATGAGTTTTTAATAGAAAAACATATCATTTGAGTGTTTATTTTCTGGTGTAAAATGGCTGAGACATTTTTAAGGGGAAGGGTGCCTTTTTTAAATTTTAGAAGGATCATGGTATTCATACTGAAAGTTAGCAATATTTTGAAGAAGCCCTTTTAGATTGTGTTTAGCAGAGGACTCTTCTTATAAAGCAGAAGCTGTTAATTGTTTCATTCTTTGATGGAAATAAATGGCAGAGTAATTCTACTCATGGGTTTTATTCATTCATTCATTAATCAAAAATAGATTGCATACCTGTCATGTGTCAACACAGGGCTACATTGGAATTCAGCGATGGAAACACTTGATCTTACCTTTAGATGACCCACAGTATGATGGAGGGAAGACATGGGAAGAAAGAATCCCAATACTTGTCCTGATAGAGATGTGGAAAGGGCAGAAAGGTTAAGCCAGGAGTCAGAGGCTGCCCAGAGGAGGCAGGATTTAAGCTGAGATTTATCCAATTAATCAGGGTAGGGAAAGCCAGTCCAAGGATATAGTATTACACATTCATGGGGTCTTGGGAGAAAGCTGTGTTGGGGAGAAGTATGTTGTTTCTAGTTTTAGAGTGTGAGTACCAGTTATCTAAAAAATAACTACGGCTTAAATTCTCTCATTCATCCATTTATTCATTCAGTTGCAAAGATACTATTCTTGTTCACATGTGTGTTAACATATACATATACACAAGTAAATATCAGTGCACACATATATGGATATATTAATATTCCCTGGTGAAGTGTGCTACCTTGATTTTCTTACATTTTAGTGAGATTTAATCATCCACATTATTTCATAGAGAGTTGTAGAAAGTTCTGCATATAAAATGAAGCTAGTTGATTTTGGCTTTTCAGAAGTTTGCCTGTGGTTTGTTTTAGAAATCTTTTATTTTCCAGGGAAAACTTGCATAATTTCTCCACAAATCCTATTTATCTTTCAGAATGGCAAGGAGAACAAACTGCTTTGGGTTTCACGGAACTGGAAGACTGCAATATCTCTACACATTTTGGGGACATCTGAGTATAGGTTTAGGAGTTTGGAATGTCTTGAAGAGAAAAGTTGTTTTAGTTTCACTTTTTATTTTTAGGCTTACTGGTAGATTTTAGGAATGTCAAAATAAGACCCTGTGTATTTGGATTTTCTAAAACTGAAACAAATATGCATTCATTAACTGCTCATTCACTAAATATTGATAAAGCACTCATAATGAAATATCAAAGGAGATGTGAGAAAACCAATTCAACCTCTACTCTCAAGAGGTTCACAGTCAATTGAGGGTGGGGGACAGACAAAGGGGGTGGGGGGGAATGGTGGATTTTATTATGGAAAAATTATTGAAAAAGAAGAGGCATAAGTGAAGTCTTCAAGAACTAGTATGACAGAAGCAGATCTGTGTGTTTTAAGCAGAGGAATAATTATGAACCATGACAGGGAGGTGAGACTGAGCAATCACCTGATATTTGAAGGATGGGTAACATGTCAGAATGAGACTTGAAGTTATTTTGAGGCCACTCAATTCTACTGCTCATACACATAGAATCGATAGATAAAATACAATAAAAGGGGAAAAAAGCCCTCCACAATATTTCAAAAATAGGATACACATCTCTGTGGTTCAGAAAATAAAAATACATATAGGACTGACAGCTGTGGTGGAAACCTAATGGACTCTGGATTCCCAAGGAGTCAGGGAAGGCTTGAAGTTTAGAACCTATGGTGTAATTAGGACTAAACTGCCTTAATGAGGCCAGGATCACTGCTTCTCAAAAGTGCTGGAATGTGGTTCTACCAGTTGGTGTGAAAAGTTGAGACTTTTTAGTTTTCAATTTGTTTTTAGACTTTTTAGTTTTCAATTTAGTTTTAGACTTTCAATTATGGCCTAAGAGAATCTCCTGGCTCAGTGATTATATCTGTGAATGCCTCTGAGGGCAAGAGCTCTTTGATCCTAATATAAGACCTAGTTCTGGCCAGGAGTTCCAGGGACCAGGTGGAGGCAGAAAAGGCTAGATATAGAGGAGTACATAAAGACAAACATGTTCACCCCCAACTCAGAGAGAAAAAACGATAACACTTCTATTCAAAATGTGCCCACAAACAAAAGTTATAAAACACAAGAAAATATTAAAAGGTAGTCAATAAAATCCATGATTGGATGTGTCATGACACATAAAATAGATTAATAAAACAGTCTGAAAAAGAACTGCAAAAAATATGTGAGGGATGATCAGAGATACATAAAGGAATATATATCATGAACAAAACCAGGCTATTAGTGGACCAAGAACATGTGTATGTTTAAACATTTCAAAAAATAAATTGAAAATTAAAAACATAGTCATAGAAATAAAACACTCAATAGATAGAATAAACTCTAGACTGGACACGGCTGAAAAACAATTAATAAATTGCAAGATAGTACTAAGTACATTATCTAAGATATAGAAGGATCTATAAAGAAATAAAAATTATTGAAGTGGTAGAGAAGAGATTTTTGAAGATCAAATGGCTGTGAACTTCCCAGAGATGAAGAAAAGACAGGAGAACTGGCTAGGATAAATAAAAATAAATCTAAACCTAAACCATTGCTGTAAAATTGTAGAACATTAAGTTTCAAAAGACCAATCCCAAGACTGAGTCAGGAAGAAATAGGCAATCTGAACAGACCAATCACTAGTAATGAAATCAAATTTGTAATTTAAAAAAACTCTCAGGGACTTCCCTGGTGGTACAGTGGTTGAGAAACCACCTGCCAATGCAGGGGACATGGGTTCGAGCCCTGGTAAGGGAAGATTCCATATGCCACAGAGCAACTAAACCTGTGTGCCACAACTACTGAGCCTGCACTCTAGAGCCCACGATCCACAACCACTGAAGCCCGTGCACCTAGAGCCCATGCTCTACAACAAGAGAAGCCACAATAAGGAGAAGCCTGCATGCCACAACGAAGAGTAACCTCTGCTCACTGCAACTAGAGAAAGCCCACGCACATCAACAAAGACACAATACAACCAAAAATAAGTAAATAAAATAAATTTATATAAAAAAAAACCTCCTAGCAAACAAAAGTTCAGGATTGGATGGCTTCACAGGAGAATTCTACCACACATATAAAGAAGAGCTTATATCTATTCTTCTCAAACTGTTTAAAAAATTGAAGCAGATGGAACACTCTCAAATTTATTTTATGAGACAACAATTACCCTGATACTAAAACCAGACAAAAACACTATAAAAAATAATAAAATTACAGACCAGTACCTTTGATGAATATAGATGTAAAAATCCTCAAAAAATATTAGCAATCTGAATTCAACTATATATAAAAAGGATCATACACCATGATCAAATGGGTTTTATTCCAGGGATGCAAGGATGGTTTAATGTTTGCAAATGAATCAATGTGATACATTATATTAACAAAAGAAAGGATTAAAATCACTTGATCATCTCAATAGATGTAGAAAAAGCTTTTAACAAAATTCAACATCTATTCATGATAAAAACTCTCATCAAAGTTAGTATAGAGGGAATATATGTCAACGTAAAAAAAAGCCATTTATGACAAACCCAGGCTAACATCATATTCAATGGTGAAAAGCTAAAAGACCTTCCTCTAAAATCAGAAACAAGACAAGGATGCTTACTCTCACAAGTTCTATTTAACAGAGTATTAGAAGTCCTAGCCACAGCAATCACACAAGAAAAAGTAAAAATGCATCTAGTTTGGAAGAGAAGATGTAAAACTGTCACTATTTGCAGATGACATGATATTTTATATAGAAAACACTAAAGATCCCACCAAAAAACTATTAATTAATGAATTCAGTAAAGTTGAAAGATACAAAATTAATGCACAGAAATCAGTTGCTTTTCTGTACACTAATAATGAACTATAAGAAAGAGAAAACAAGGAAACAATCCCATTTAAAATTGCATCAGCAGCTCAGTGGTTTGTGACCACATAGAGGGGTGGCATAGGGAGGGTGGAAGGGAGACACTAGAGGGAGGACATATGGGGATATGTATATATATGTAGCTGATTCACTTTGTTATAAAGGAGAAACTAACACACCATTGTAAAGCAATTATACTCCAATAAAGATGTTAAAAAAAATTGCATCAAAAATAATATGGGCTTCCCTGGTGATGCAGTGGTTGAGAGTCCTCCTGCTGATACAAGGGACACGGGTTCATGCCTTGGTCTGGGAAGATCCCACATGTCGCAGAGCAGCTGGGCCTGTGAGCCATGGCCACTGAGCCTACACGTCCAGAGCCTGTGGTCCACAATGGGAGAGGCCACAACAGTGAGAGGTCAGTGTACCATAAAAAAAAAAAAAAAAAAAAGAATAATATACCTAGGAGTAAACTTAACCAGGGAGGTGAAAAAACTCATACTCTGAAAACTATAGTACATTGATGAAGGAAATTGAAGACAATATAAAGAAATGGAAAGATATCTCATGTTCTTGAATTGGGAGAATTAATACTGTTAAAATGTCCATACTGGGCTTCCCTGGTGGCGCAGTGGTTGAGAGTCCGCCTGCTGATGCAGGGGACATGGGTTCATGTCCCAGTCTGGGAAGATCCCACATGCCACGGAGCAGCTGGGCCCGTGAGCCATGGCCGCTGAGCCTGCACGTCCAGAGCCTGTGCTCTGCAATGGGAGAGGCCTCAACAGTGAGAGACCACGTACCGCAAGAAACAAAAACAAAAACAAAACAAAACAAAAATGTCCATATTACCCAAACAATCTACAGATTTAATGCAATCTTTATCAAAATACCCATGATATTTTTTTACAGAACTAGAACAAATAATCCTAAAATTTATATGGAATCACAAAAGACCCTGAATGGCTAAAGCAATCTTGAGAAAAAAGAACATAGCTGGAGGTAGCATACTCCTTGACTTCAGACTATACTACCAAGTTATAGTAACCAAAACAATATGGTACTGGCACAGAAACAGACACATATTTCAATGAAACAGAATAGAGAGCCCAGAAATAAACCCACATGCTTATGATCAATTAAATCTATGACAAAAGAGACAAGAATATACAATGGAGAAAAGACAGTTTTCTCAATAAGTGGTGCTGGGAAAACTGGACAGCTACATGTAAAGGAATAAAATTAGAACATTTTCTCACATCATATACAAAAATAAACTCAAAATGGATTAAAAACCTAAATGTAAGACCTGAAACCATAACATTCCTAGAAGAGAACATAGGCAGACCACTCTCTGACATAAATCAACATTTTTTGGATCTATATCTTAAAGTAAAAGAAGTTTAAATAAACAAATAGGACCTAATTAAACTTAAAATTTTTTGCACAGCAAGGGAAACCATTGACAAAATGAAAAGACAACATACTGAATGGGAGAAAATATTTGCAAATGATATGACTGATTAGGAGTTAATACTCAAAATATAGAAACAGCTCACACAACTCAATATCAAAAACAAACAAGCAAAGAACAACCCAATTTAAAAATGAGCAGAACTGAATAGACATTTTTCCATAGAAGATATCCAGATGGCCAACAGGCACATGAAAAGATGCTCAATGGCACTAATCACTAGAGAAATGCATATAAAATATATTTTCATTTATCAAAAGATATTACCTCACACCTGTCAGAATGGCTGTTATCAAAGTGACCACAAATAACAAATGGTGAGGATGTGGAGAAAAGGAAACCCTTGTACACTGTTGGTGGGAATGTAAATTGGCATATCCACTATGGAAAACAGTATGGAGATGCTAAAAATAGAACTACCATATGATCCAGCAATTCTACTCCTGGGTATATATACAAAGAAAATGAAAAAACTAATTTGAAAAGATACATGCACCTCAATATTCATAGCAGCATTATCTTCAATAGCCAAGATATGCAAGCAACCTATGCGTCCATCAGCAGATAAATAGATAAAGAAGATGGGTATACACACACACACACACACACACACACACACACACACACACACACACAAAATGGAATATTACTCAGTCATAAAAAAATGAAATTCTGCCATCTGCAACAATGGGCATGGGCCTGAGATGTTTTATGCTTAGTGAAATAAGTCAGACAAAGAATGACAAATACTATATGATAACACTTACATGTGGAATCTAAAAAATAATACAAATGAACATATATTGATTGCAAAACAGAAACAGACTCACAAATACTGAGAACAAACTAGTGGTTACCAGTGAGGAGAGAAAAGTAGGGAGGGGCAAGGATAGGGATAGGGGATTACAAACTACTACGTATAAAGTAAATAAGCTGCAAGGATATAGCACAGGGAAATACAGCCATTATTTTATAATAAATTAAAAAGAAATAGAATTTATAAAAATATTGAATTGCTGTGTTGTACACCTGAAACTAATATAATATAGTAAACCAACTATTCTTTAATAAAAAAAAATATATTACAGGGGCTTCCCTGGTGGCGCAGTGGTTGAGAGTCTGCCTGCCGATGCAGGGGACACGGGTTCGTGTCCCGGTCCAGAAGGATCCCACATGCCGCGGAGCGGCTGGGCCAAAGTGACCAATTTTAAAGTTAACAGAGAGAAGAGGTAACTTAACAGCAATATAATGGCATACACTGGCAGTGATTTCTCTTTATCAGAATAGATGTTAGAGGCAATGGTACAATATCCTCAAGGTGAGGAGAGAAAATAACTGTCAATTTATAATTTTAGACCCAAGTAAACAATCATTTAAGAGGGAGGCTTAAATAAAATTTCAAAGATTAAGAGAATTTACCATCTCTTACTAGAGGAACCAATAAATGATGTGTATAAAAAGTGAAGAAAAGTAAACCCAGAAAGATGAATAGCTGCAAGTAAAAACAGTGAGCACAGAAATTAATATGTTAGTGTACTTAATGAAGGTGAAAACAACTTAGAAAAATATAAAACTGAATGTCTATATAATATAGAAAAGAAGATAGATACTAGATTTTAAAAGCATAGTTAAAACATTACAAAGCCCTTGACTTATTTATAGGAGGACAAAATTAGTGAATAATCTTAGACTTGTTAGAAAACTATAGAAGTTTAATGTTAAATACTAAAATATGAACACAATTTATATATTGCAAACCAACAGTGAAAAAAGAAAGAAATGTAGACATAGAGAATGCAAAAAATGAGAGCAAAAGAAGTAAAGAAATAGAATGATATGATGGTTAATTTTATGTATCAGTTTGACTGGCTAAGGGATGCCCAGAGAGGTGGTAAAACATTATTTCTGAGTGTGTCTGTGAGGGTGTTTCTAGAAGCAATTAGCATTTGAATTGGTAAACTGAGTAAAGAAGATGTCCCTCCACAGTGTAGGTGGGTATCATTCAATCCACCAAGAGCTTGAATAAAACAAAAAAATGGAGAAAGTGCAAATTCACTCTTTCTGCTTAAGCTGAGACATCCATCTAATCCTGTTCTCAGGTATTGGTGTTCCTGACTCTTGGGCTTTCAGACTCAGATTGGGACTTTCACCATCAGCTCCCCAATTCTCAAGCCTTCAGACCTGGGCTAAATTACATCACCAGTCTTCCTGGGTCTCCAGCCTGCAGATGGCAGATCGTGAGATTTCTTGGCCTCCATAATCGTGTGAGATGATCCCTATAATAAATCTCCTCATATATATATATATATCTTATTGGTTCTGTTTCTCTGGAGAGCTCTAGTACAAATAATAAAAGAAAGCATAAAAATAGAGGAGATGTTGTGTTGAATAAGATGGAAAATTCCTGAATGTTTAAATATAAAAAGTCAGTTGTAGAATGAAATATAGAGTATAATAATATTATTTAAAATTTTACAAACTGTGCAAAACATTGTTATTTTAAAACAAATAAATTTATATCTAAATGTATAAACTTTGTTAAAAATGGACAGGAAAGACCAAGATCAACATCAGGATAGTGATTACATCTGGAATAGGGTGGAGGATAATAGGATAAGGAAGGAGTACAAAGGGGGCTTTAATTCTATCTGTAATATTTTCCTTTATAATAGCAAATTAAGCATAGTTTAAGGTGTGTTCAATCTGGGTGATGGGTACCAAAGTATCACTATTCTCTGTAGTTTGCTGTTGGTTTAAATATTTCATGCAGACCTTGATGGGAGGACCATGTGGGAAGTGCCTCTTTGTTTTCACTCTTCCCTGGCAGTGATTTTAAGCCATGGGGGGATTTCTGTAGAATCCTTCATCTCTGCCACTCTTCCTCATCTATCTGTCTAGGTTGTAGTTACCTAAAAGAGAACAATCGAAATTGTTCTTTTCATGATTGAATCAACCAACTTCTTAAAGGGGCCTCAGTTCCTATGGAATTTTTTATGGTCCTCAATGTCCACTATTCTTATGGTCAGAAACTCCATAAAGACCAAGATTTCACCAGGATTGTTCAACGTTGCATTTCCAATGCCTGTGCCTTGGCATAAATATTGGGTTAATAAGTGCATAAGTAAAGGAAGAACAGGTAGATTTACCAAAAACCAATTCACCACTCTTCCATATGCCTGACTATTCCATGACTCTGTGTCTTTGGACTAGTCATCCCTCCCATGTCCTTTAGGAATGGCCTTGCCTCCTAATTGGCTGTAAAAATTCCCCTTCTAATCTTCTTATTTCCTGGAAGAAGACAGAAGCTTTATTAGGTCAGAGATCCTGTCTATCTTTTTCAGTGCTGAATGCCCATCACCTGTTGCATTTGTAGAGTATATGTATTCTATTTATGAGCCCAGGCGTTACTTCTCCTTGAAGCCTTTCCTGACATAGCTTCCATACGCCTCACAACTTCTATTCCAGACAGAGATAATCACAAATTTTTATTTTTTTTCATGACACTATACCTAGTACATATATTTCAATAGTTGCAATTAGTATATTGTATTGTAAGTAATTGTTTCCCTCATTAAATATTAATTCCTCAAGGACCAGATTTATATCTTTTTATCTCTTAAGTTCCTAATTACTTTTCTGGTAAGCATGTGGAACAGAGCAGCCTTTCAATAGCGACTTGCTGAATTGACTTAAATCCGTTGGTAAGTTGTGTTCTGTGAATTTTCTGAAACACTCAAAATCCTCCTGATGGTGCTTCCCTTCTCCGGAGAATGGCTAAATGATCCCAGAACATAGTTAAATCTTCTGTCACTTCTGAAGGAGCCTAAAATAGTCATTAAGATGGATGCCTAGGAAAGGTTAAGATAATGTAAAAAGTGGGGAGAGGGATCAGTAGTTAACTTCATCTTCTATCCAGGGCTGTGACCAATGAGTCACCTGGGGATCGGCACAAGCCCTCCTGCAGGGAGGACTCTTTTGCTCTCTCAGTCCCCTACTGCTGCCATCTGTTGATAATTACTGTCCGGTCTCTGCAGAGAACGTGTGATATTTAATATTTCCTCACCACTTGAACAAACATGCGGCAATAACAGAAAGGTACTTGGCCACAGGAGTAGAAAGATGTATTTTCACGAAAGAGTCAGTGTACACCTTGGGCCAGGCAAACAACTGCCTTCTCTTTGCAAAGTTAAGAGAAACCCCCATGTTTCAGAGCCTGGAGAATAGGTACATTGACTTAGGTTGTGGTTTTGGAAGAAAACTCTTAAAAGTCTAAACTATCAAGAAGATTAGAAAACAAAACATAGCTTCTTTTGACAATTGATGTGACTTTTCTCTTCACGATCCATTGTGAAATTTTCCCAGGTAGCTTTTCAGCGTTTTTGGAGAAAGTTGATGCTCTTGCCAAGTACTAAGAAAGAAGAAAAGTATTTTGTGTGTTTAAAAAAGTGTTCTTCCATTTGAAGGCCTTTTCTTTTCTTTTTAAGCCATTCCTTTTGGGGGTGGGGAAAAGAGGTTTCTAGTTTCATTTGTAGGTGGGAAGTTCAACTTCCTGTTTCAAGAATAACAAGAAGATTCAACAGGGACAAGCTTTCTGCCCTGCTTTGCACATACAATAAACTCTGGATTAGTGATGTGATAGGAAATAGACTGCCTTGGTTCATTGAGCTTTTGGATCTGAAGCTGAGAAAGGTGAGGTCACCAACAGCATGTAGATACACATGGTTCATTGGTCATCCATAATGAAGTGGCAGCTGGGGTTGTGAAGTGAGGCAGGAGTAGACATTGTTTCTAGTATTAGAAGAGAAAATGAATCATTCTGGATCTTGTTCCTCAACATCACTCATTTCCATTTGGGCACAGTCAATATTTATCATGAATGCTTTTTTATCCCCAACATCTATTATGAAAATTTGCAAACATGTTAAAGAGTTCGAAGAATTTTACAGTGAATACTAATATATCTGTAGTAGGTAGATTCTGTCATTAACAATTTGCTCTGCTTGCTTTATTATGTTTCTATTCATCTATTTCTTCCTTTCTTGATAGATCTCAATCCATTCATATTATTATTTTTGATGCATTTTACAATATGTTGCAGTCAGTCATGAATGCTTTTAAGGTCCACTGTCATCCAAGATAGAAATGTCCATTATTTTAGACACCTTTCCCTTTACCTCAAGGCTTGCCCCAGCGATCATAGCAGGCATTGTGCTGGGCACTGGATAGTCTGTGCACAGACGTGGAATTTACTTGCCACAGCAAGGCAGAAGTTAAAAGAAAATGAAGACAAAGAAATATAAAATTTTACACTGTGATCATAGTCATAAAATGGAAAACAGAATAAAATGCCATCTCCAAGGCAGTTTCCTTCTCTTAAATCCACCACCTTGTTGTCAAAATGATTTCTTGAAACTCTGCTTAGATCTCCATTGACATCCCATAGCTTGTGGGATAAAGCCTACCCTTAGCTGGACAACTGCAGTATTTTTATTATATGGCTAGAGAAAGTTCATTACTACTCTAGAAATATTTGTGCAGGGGTTAGGTACTGTGAATATTAGAATAAGCACATCATGATCGCTAGCCTTGAAGAGTTTACAGACATGTTGAGGAAACATAATTTCAATATGATGCTTAAAATGTTATGAACACAGAGGAAAGGCAACCCATTATAGCTTCAGGTCTGGGTTAAGAAGGTCTTACCCAGGGGAAAAATGGATGCTCTGAATCCTGAAGACATATTCAGGTGAAGAAGGATGGGAAAGTATTCCAGCAAAGAAAACAAAATATTTAGGCAAAAAAAACCCCAGTGAAATAGAGAAACAACAAGCTATTTAGTATTTACTAGAGCATAAATTGTGGGCTGAGTGGATAGTGATGAGACCAGTAAGCAGGCTCGTGGAGGGCTTGAAAAATGGCAAAGAGGATAAGAACTTTACCCTGTATGGAGGGAGGAACCACTGAAGCAGTTAGAAATACAGTGTAAAGGATGGGTAGAGGGTAGTAGGAATGGGCAACACAGCAAGCAGGAAAATAAGTTAGGAATGTGCTGCAGTAATCCAAGGAAGACAAGCTTGGGTAGCTGGTAGTAAATATGGAGAAAGAGGAACTAATTTAGAGAAGGTGCAAAAGTTAAAATCAGGAGAATTTAAAGAATGAAATGAATGAGCACAAGGTAAGTGAAAGGGAAAGGTTAACAATGAATCCCGACTCTCTGACTCGGATGGGTGAGTGAATGGCACATCCAATAATTAAGATTGAAAATATTAAGAGAGAGAAGAAGATAATGAATTTAATTTTGGAGGTAATTTTAAAGTGCCTGGGCGACATCCAAGTGAAGGTGTCCACAGTGTGGTGGACATACAACTGGAAGTTCATGAGAAGACTTTGGACAGCTAGGGGGATGCTGGTTAGACACATATAAGTGGATGTGGCACTTATGATTTATCCCATCTGAGAGATGAGGGAGCTATAACATTTTTATGTCATCTCTCACCAGTCATTGGTTGAAGGCTTCTGGGGAGTGGAGTGTGCTTCATACATTGTTACACGTATGTCCTATGTGTCTGTGCTACATACATCTGGCCTGTTTTATATTTAAATCTCAACAATAAATTAAGGGTAAATGTCTTGATTTTACTGAGTTGTTGTGTCTAGAACCCAGGTCTTCTGATTTCTATTTCAGTTTTCCTCTGCATTCATCACCACTCCATTATCAATGGTACACTCTCCATTCTTTCGTTCATGCAGTCACTGTCCATGACCTCAACAAGCATTTATTAGGCACCTCCCATGTGCCAGGCTGGGCTAACTGCTGTCTCTGAAGTTACTGGGAATAGAACCTTCCACATATGCATCCATGAAGAGCCTCAAATTCACTCACTTCCAACTGTTTTCACTTCCTGAAAGAGGAGTGGTACTTAGACTTGGAGGAAGACCTGAGGGATAGGAGTGTCAGAATGACATCTCCCAAGGGCCCTTGGAACTTGGATGACTGGGTGTTGAGGTGGTATAGAAAATGGTTGCTCTCTAAGAGAGCATGTATAACTTCAGCTTATGCAAGACTATAAAGGACCCCCTGTCTGCATTTACAAAAGGAAAATCCATGTTTCCTATGGCCTTTAACTCCTAATCTTTACTGGTTACAAGAGGGTATTCCAGGCAGTAGAGTGCTTAATAAATATTATATTGTTTGCTAATGGCAATGTTATTTGGGAGTGATATTTCCTTCTGAATGTGCTAGCCTGGTTTAACAAATCTGCTGTGAGTAGTTTCACCTTTCATTGTGTTGGTTGAGATGTCTCAGGGGCACCTTAGCAGGGGCCAAGGAATGGCTCAGAAATGCAAAAGTAAATGAGTCTGCCGGATGCATTAATAGTTTTTGTCTGTGCTGACTTCCCCTTTGTTGTAAGAATGTAAGCTATACCAAGGGGCTCTGCTATGTTAAGTAAATGTGTGCATTCTCACTGTGAAGATGTGAGATGCTTGAAGGGCTGGCGGGAGCATTTTCCTACATACTTGTCTTGTTTTTATATCCTTTTGTAGGCACAGATGGTCAATTCTGACCTAACTCCTCTCTTATTCAAATCCAGCTTTTTAGGAATGGTTTAGTTGGATAATTGACAAATGGTACAAATATTTTTCAGATTTTCCTTTATCCCCCAAAGAACTAAATGTCAGTTCTGGATAATTATTACCTGTGAGGTACAAAGGCATGGGATTCATAGCACGATCCATTTGAACTCAGACAGACTGGATTTTAAATCATGTTTCTGATACTCTCTGTTCTCTCTCAACCTCAGTTTCCTCATCTGAAACACGGGTAAATACCATTATCTGGTGTAAATGCTCATAACTCCACCCATCCTTCCCCTTTTGCTCTCTCTCTCCCTTTCTTATCTCTTTCCCTTTATTCTTTCCAATATATGTTGCATCATTCTTTTTCTTTTGGATCATCTTTATCAGATTTCAAATGCATTCAAAAGAAAATTCATCTTAAAATAAAAACAGATCTTTATGAGCTTTCAAATGCAACCAAAAGAAAATTCACCTTAAAATAAAAACAGAAAAAACAAATTTTCTTGAGCCATATCTTCCTTCTACTATCTTATTTTGCTTATCTCATTATAGTAAACTTTCTTAAAGAGTTATCTACACTTGGGATCTATAACTCCTCATATCCTACATATTCTTTAACCTTCTACAGCCTGGCTCCAGCCTCTTCTGTTCCACTGAAAATGTTCTCCTCAAAGTGAAACTATTTCTTGTACATAAGTTAACCATCATGTTGCAGTTACCAAGGCACATTTGCGTTGATAGCATTTTCCATTATTTATAGGTTTATATTTGCTAGTTCATTCAGGATGAAACTTATTTTTTGCTGGATATTTTGCATGGAATTTGGGTTAAATCTCTTGTCTTACACGGGTCACTAGTTATCGTTCTGTAATATGAACCCATGGGAATATCAGAATCTTAGTCAATGAAGAAATAAACTACTTCCACACTCAACTGTGATTTTCATTTAAAGAAAAAAAAAACTTATTAAGGGAACTGAGCACAAACATTAGAACATTAACACAAACAATATATTTAAGTAGGACAACCAATTTAAAACAAAATATACAGAAAAACATGTTTTTGTAGAATTAGGATTTGTTTTCAGTGATCCTTTAGCATTCTCCATCATTGTTTAGTCTAGCTCAGGTTTTCATTTTGACTTAATTATTAACTATGAATATTTCCTTCAACCATCACAAACTATTTACACTTCTTGGTGAAACTTCTGCTTGGATATATAAACATGTGCCCCTTTATAAGCAAGAATTTTTTGAGTGTACAACAAAGGGTCATGAGAAGAAATGGATGTGAATCCATCTAGTTGATTCTCTAACTAATCTGAGATCTGTTGACTTTAACTCTCCTTGGATCTACCAAGAGTAATAGCTCTAGCTGCTTTGTTATAGCATTAGAAACAGGGGTCTTATTTTCATCTGATTCCAGGTTTTAATCATTGTTTTGGCTTTAAAGTTAAATTTAATTTTGATTACAGTTATATGGCAATGTAGTTTGAAGATGCACATAGCTCACTAGGACAGGAATAGAGTAATTCGTCCACTGCATGTCCACTGGACCTCACTCTTGAAATACCTCTCACCATTTTTGTTATTCCTTTTGATATTTGCCTTCATCTATCTAGAAAACATGCTTACCCTACTGTTCCTGGATTTGTCAGTTTCAGGCCTTACTGATTGATTTCCTACAATGGAAGATGGGACATAGCTCTCTTTCATGCCTCCCCATGGTAACGTATATACTGTCATCATCCTCCACCCACAACTTTCCATTATATTATGTTGAACTCCATGAAGTTGCTACTATTCTCAGTCAAAAATGTTTGAATGCTTTCAATATCATGATCTAAAGTTATATCATAATTTTAGTTAAAACAAAATTAAATGTTTGTAATAGTTGAGTCATTTGGCATATTATAAATACTTTCCTTCTATTGCAGAACTTTTGTTTTATCTGTTTGTTTGATTGGTTGGTTAATTTTTAAAATACACTTATTACTAACATTCCCCAAATCTCTCCCAATTTGTTGGATCTTCCCTCAATGTAATAAAACCAATGTATCATTCAGTTTTTATCACCTGGGAGACACCTTTGTTGGAGTCTTTTGATTTACTCTAGTGGACTAGTTACTTCCTGGAACTACAATCTGGACCCTCTTAAATCTTGATCCTAGGGATACCCTTGTCTCTTGTGTTGGAGTCTCTGTTTCCAATATTTATGACTGCCACATTTTTGGCCCAGCCTCCTTGGTGGAGACCTTGCTTTTCTAGGTTTTTGAGAAAGGGAGAAAAGGAGGTAACATTTTTGGGGATCTGACAAGCGTTATTCTCTGTTCACATTGAATTAAAATGTCACTGCCTAAGTTGAAGTATTAGCGTTTTCTAGAGAAAGAGAACCAATAGGATATGCAGATAGATAGATAGATAGATAGATAGATAGATAGATAGATAGATGATAGATAGATGATAGATTTATTATAAGAAATTGGCTCATGCAATTATGGAGGTTGGCAAGTTACAAGATCTGCAGAATGATTTGGCAAGATGAAGACCCAGGAAAACCAGTGGTTTAGTTCCAGTCTGAGTAAAAACCCTGAGAAGCAGAAGAGCCAGTGATATAGTTCCTGTCTGAAGGCCAGCAGGCTCAAAACTCAGGAAGAGTCTATGTTTCAGTCTAAGTCTAAAGGTAGCAAAAGAGCCAATGTCCCAGTTCAAAGGCAGTTAAGCAGGAATTATTCTCTCTTACTCAGAGGAGGGCAGCATTTTTGTTCTATTCAGGTCTTCAACTGATTGGATGAGGTCCATCCACATGAATAAGAGCAATCTGCTTTACTCAGTCTACCAATTTAAATGTTAATTTCATCTAAAAACACCCTCACGGAAACACTCAGAAAAATGTTTGGCCAATTATCTGGACACTTCATAGTCCAGTCCACTTGACACATAAATTTACCATCATAGTTGGAAATCACTTTCTCTGAGTAATTTGCAGGGATTTTTTCATTGTCTTCCAGCTTCTAGAATCCCTCTTGAGAAGTCTGACAGCTGATTCATTTTTTGATTTGTCTGAGGCATGTGGCTGAGTATTTGACCCTGGTCCTCATTATTAGGTGCTATAGCTGGGCTTTTTATAGGGGGAATCTCTGACATGAGTATCTTGAGATAATTTTTCCTGAGATGGTAAGATTTCCTTGAGAGTAAGCTTTTAGGGTCCTGCCTGGGACATAAAGTCCTGGTTTCTAGACACCTGAGAGCCTAAGAGAATTATTAGAATGTAAATTTTCATGTAATCTTTTTTTCAGAGCACTATACCTAAACTTTGTGTGGTGTCCCTGGTCCATATACCATCTGTCTTATCTTTCCTAGACAATAAACCTGCATTTACTCACAGAGTTGGAGTAGTGAAGAGGATAATGAGAGCCAATGGTTTTGTAAAAATATTTTTAATCTAGGTACCCATTTCATCTCCACATTTATGCTCATCTCCATGGAGTCTTGAGGATGCTAACTCCTGATCCTTATAGAGGTATCACAGTGTAAGTTGACTAGCTCTCATCTCTATGGCATCTTCTAGGTCAATTATTACTCAACCTTCTGTTTCCTAGCTCGCCAAATTCTGTGGCTATTGTTTCCTTTCCAGTTCTCTTTGTCCTTGTGTTCTATGCCTTTAAACATTCCTTTATTGTTCTTTTAGAGAGGTTTTCAGATGATGTGATGCTAAATGTTTGTTCACTCTGCAATCTCCACTTGAAACTAGATCTTGCTTCTTTTCTTACTCTCTGGCCAAAGGTGATGGGGATGTGAGGAGAAATTACAAAGTAGTGTGACATTTTTAAAATTCAGAGCCATTGTCTTTCTCCTAACCCAAATGAATAATTTTTGATATGAATCACATGACTAAATTGCTCCATTCTTTGAGATAGACATTTATGAAAAAAATTTCCAGGTTTACTTATTAAATATTTAACTCTGCAATATAACTAGAACTTTTGTAAGTAATCTCAAAGTATTTCCTAAACATTCATCATGTACAAAACTTTGTTATCTTGCTATATTCTCAAGAATTTTATGATTTGGTATGAAAAATTTATCTGTAAAGTAAAAATAAGTAATTAATAAAGATAATAATACAAGAAGTTTTATTAATTTCTACATTTCTACATTCCATATACTCAGATGCAAACAAATCATCATTCAAGTGACCGTGTGATAACCTCCTCCAACTCTGATTCATTGGTATCCATGAAGGAAGTATACTTTATGTAAGTGGCTTACTTAGGTGTATTTGTATTCTTACTTCATTGGAGGTTTTAAAATTAAAGCTGTGTCATCTGTCAGAAATAAGTGTGGCTCAATCTGGAAATGATGGTATTTTCAGTGATTTTTTTTTTTTTTTTTTTTTTTTTTTTTTTTTATGACTAGGTTCATCTACGTGTGAGAGCTGACCTCATATTCCCTAAACATGGTGATTTTATGAAGATAGACCAGTGTTTCTTGTTTAGGTAAACAGATAATTTGGTCCAGCCTCCAGCACCATAATTACCTGGTACCAGGATTCTCTGTCTTGCTACTTCATAAGACTTAGGGTGCTGTCTTATTGTCCAAGATGGCAACATTAGCTTCAGCCTCCATTTCCTCATTCCAACCAACAGGAAAGAGGAAGGACAAAGAAGGGGTTATTACTTCATCCTGGAAACACTTCCAGGAAGCTACACACGTCCCAACAACCAAAAATTGGTCACATTGCCACAGTTAGCTGTGAGGAGTGGTGGAAAATACATTTATTCCAGGCAGCCTTGTATCCAGTAACTACCAGGGTTTCTATTTCTAAGGAAGAAAGGAAAAAGGTAGGACAGATATAGGAGGGAAAGAGCAATCTCTTTCACAGGCATACTTACATATATCCAACTTGTGATTCCACACATTTCACAATATAGAAAATACTGGGATGACAAAAGGTGGTGACAAGTGACAGAGGTGATGGATATTGTATCAATGACAGGACCAAAAATCAGATATCTATTTTATGGCTATTGATGCTATGCTGGGATCCAACTTGGAAATAAATGAATATTCTTAGAAATTACATATTTTAATTATAAAATATCTCAAACACACATACTCTGAAATCCCATGGTTTGCATGCAGGTTGTTTCCCAGAGAGTATGAGAGAGAGGGGGAGGGGAAATTGAGCAGAAGGAGAGATTGGGCTGAGGTGCAGTTGCAGCAAAGGTCTGAGCTAGTCCCACAAGTGCTCTGGAGCTGGGATATCTCTAGATTTTCCCCCTTGAGGCTGCTGTGGTCTTGAACAGGCTAGTGATTGGATGGGAACTGCTTCTGAGGAAGGAGTGTGATCTTGGAGGAAGGGCCTCTGTTCTAATTAAGGTTGTGGGACCTTACAGCTGGGTGGGTGGAGCTAGGGGACAAACCACCCCCTCCACTTCTGGGTGGGGCACATTCTCAGTTCTTGTACCTTGACCAATCGTAGACTTCTTATATTTTGCTGGGTTGTTGGCCAATTCTAAATCAATCTAGTGATTCTAAAATAATGGTTCACTTCATTTTCATCAGGCACACTGGATGTCAGGGTTCAGTGTAATATCATTCAAACTTCTTTGAAAAGAAATCTGGTAAGGAATCTCAATTTAAAAAATAGATATGGGAGATATGCTCTTTGTGATTAAATTTTAAAAATATATTACAAATATTTTTTAATGACAAATCTTTTATTTTGGGGTGGAAAACACTTTATTGTATTTTGGAATCCTTGAAGCATCTTTTAGGAGGCAGCTCTGAGACTCAGGTCTAACAAAAAGAGCCCACTTTTGGAATCAGATGTAACTGAAATTGAACCCAGACAGTTAGTTGCTCGCTCTTTGATTTTGACAAGTCATATGACCTCTCTGTGCTTCAATTTTTCTAAATAAAACACAGCACTTCTTCCAAGGTCTCTTTGGTCTCTTGAGAGTTCCCCGTTTATAAGAGAAAACAGTAAGTGCTTTCAGTGCAGTGAGCCTAAGAAGTATTGTAGGTCTGACCAATATCCTGGCTGTCTGTCAATAGGATTAACTTATTATCGAAAGTTCCTTTGTGAAGCAACTCTCACACCAGGAGTGCCCTGGGAAGGTTGTTGAATGTGACTTCATGTCAGGGCCTCCCTAGCCAAGCCTGACTTAGGAAATACTTAATTATTTGGCACAAGGAAGCAAGGAAAAGACAGAGAAGGGAAAAGGCATGTGCCAGCAACAGGAGGTACGGCTTCAGAGCCTGGGTCCAGCTCCCATTTCAAGCCCAGGCTTCCTGTAATTGGCTTGTCATTTGTCCTGCACACACCCTCCTAGCTATCTCCAATGAGTGGCCCCTTTGATCCATCAACGTGGGAACATAGATGACTTTAATTGAGATGGAGGGACAGCTCACAGGGAAGGTGTTGGAGTCTCTTCAGCTCCTGAGCTCAGGAAGCATGACTTATCCCCCGAGCTGGGGGCTGGCACTTTAAGGCTTGAGTCGCTGCCATTAAGTCCCCTCACATGTATGTTCCCATTTATTTCATTGCATTTCTAATTGAGGGAAGATATGCTTTATTTGAAGTGAGAATTGCCCTGTGTCCATGAATGTCCTCCACTCCTGAAAATTACCACAGAGGGAATCATAACTTAAGGAGGGCCAACAGAAGGCAGTTTAGTGATCTCATAGAGGAGTACACTGGGTAAAGTGGGGAGCAGAGTATTATGAGAACTTGGCTGCAGAACACTGAATCTGAGCTACATAAGCTTTCTCCTCCTTGCTCCAAGCAGACAGGAGCAGAGCCTGTACTCTCCACCTCATGGAGCTGTGGGTCAGGCGCTTGCCATGGGAGATATGAAGGGGGAGCTCAGTCTATGGAAATCCAGGATCAATCAATCTGTCAACAAACCCATGGGGTATTTATGGAACATTGAATATATGAGTGAGGGAAACCCAACATATATTAGGATTCCTTATTTTCAAATATTCTTTGAAACATTCAGAAGAAAAAAAAAAGACTTTGATCCCTTTAAACACTGAGAGTGAGCAGAAGCAAGAAGAGCTACAATTCTGTAGCCTGTAGAACAAAAAACACACTCACAGAAAGGCAGACAAAATGAAAAGACAGAGGACTGTGTACCAGAGGAAGGAACAAGATAAAGCCCTAGGAAACCGACTAAAAGAAGTGGAGATAAGCAACCTTCCAGAAAAAGAATCCAGAAAAATGATAGTGAAGATGATCCAGGATCTCGCAAAAAGAATGGAGACAAAGATTGAGAAGATGCAACAAATGTTTAACAAAGACCTAGAAGAATTAAAGAACAAACAAACAGAGATGAACAATACAATAACTGAAATGAAAAATACACTAGAAGGAATCAACAGCAGAATAACTGAGGCAGAAAAATGGATAAGTGACCTGGAAGACAGAATGGTGGAATTCACTGCCACGGAACAGAATAAAAAAAAAAATAATGAAAAGAAATGAAGACAGCTCAGGAAACCTCTGGGACAATACTAAACACACCAACATTTGCATTATTGGGGTCCCAGAAGGAGAAGAGAGAGAGAAAAGACCCGAGAAAATATTTGAAGAGATTATAGTTGAAAACTTCCCTAGCATGGGAAAGGAAATAGCCACCCAAGTCCAGGAAGTGCAGAGTCCTAGGCAGGCTAAACCCAAGGAAAAACACGGTGAGACACATAGTAATCAAACTGACAAAAATTAAAGACAAAGAAAAATTATTGAAAGCAACAAGGGAAAAATGAAAAATAACATACAAGGGAGCTCCCATAGGTTAACAGCTGATTTCTTAGCAGAAACGTTACAAGCCAGAAGAAAGTGGCATGATATATTTAAAGTGATGAAAGGGAAGAAACTACAACCAAAATTACTCTACCCAGCAAGGATCTCATTCAGATACGACAGAGAAATCAAAAGCTTTACAGACAAGCAAAAGCTAAGAGAGTTCAGCACCACCAAACCAGCTCTATAAAAAATGCTAAAGGAAAAAAAAAAAAATGCTAAAGGAACTTCTCTAAGTGGGAAACATAAGAGAAGAAAAGGACCTACAAAAACAAGGCCAGGGCTTATCTGGTGGCACAGTGATTGAGAATCTGCCTGCCAATGCAAGGGTCACAGGTTCAAGTCCTGGTTTGGGAAGATCTCACATGCCGCAGAGCAACTAGGCCCATAAGCCACAACTACTGAGCCTGCATGTCTGGAGCCTGTGTTCCGCAACTAGAGAGGCCACGATAGTGAGAGGCTCATGCACCACAATTAAGAGTGGCCCCCATTTGCCGCAACGAGAGAAAGTCCTTGCACAGAAATGAAAACCCAACACAGCCAAAAATAAATAAATAAATAAATTAATTAAAAACCAAAAACAAACACAAAACAATTAAGAAAATGGTACTAGGAACATACATATCGATAATTACCTTAAATGTGAATGGATTAAATGCTCCAACCAAAAGACACAGGCTCACTGAATGGATACAAAAACAAGACCCATATATATGCTGTCTACAAGAGACCCACTTCAGACCTAGGGACACATACAAACTGAAAGTGAGGGGATGGAAAAAGATATTCCATGCAAATGGAAATCAAAAGAAAGCTAGAGTAGCAATACTCATATCAGATAAAATAGACTTTAAAATAAAGAATGTTACTAGAGACAAGGAAGGATATTACATAATGATTAAGGGATCAATACAAGAAGAACATATAACACATAAATATATATGCACCCAACATAGGAGCACCTCAATACATAAGGCAAATGCTAACAGCTATAAAAGAGGAAATCAACAGTAACACAATAATAGTGGGGACTTTAACACCTCACTTACACCAATGGACAGATCATCCAGACAGAAAATTAATAAGGAAACACAAGCTTTAAATGACACAATAGACCAGATAGATTTAATTGATATTTATAGGATATTCCATCCAAAAACAGCAGATTACACTTTCTTCTCAAGTGCACATGGGACATTCTCCAGGATAGATCACATCTTGGGTCACAAATCAAGCCTCAGTAAATATGAGAAAATTGAAATCACATCACGCATCTTTTCTGATCACAATGCTATGAGATTAGAAATCAATCACAGGGAAAAAAAATGTAAAAAAAACAAACACATGGAGGCTAAACAATGTGTTACTAAATAACCAAGAGATTATTGAAGAAATCAAACAAGAAATCAAAAAATACCTAGAGACAAATGACAACAAAAACACGACGATCCAAAACCTATGGAATGCAGCAAAAGCAGTTCTAAAAGGGAAGTTTATAACAATATAATCCTACTTCAAGAAACAAGAAAAATCTCAAATAAACAATCTAAACTTACACCTAAAGGAAATAGAGAAAGAAGAACAAACAAAGCCCAAAGTTAGTAGAAGGAAAGAAATAATAAAGATCAGAGCATAAATAAATGAAATAGAAACCAAGAAAACCATAGCAAAGATCAAAAAAAACCCAAAATCTGTTTTTTTTTTTAACATCTTTATTGGGGTATAATTGCTTTACAATGGTGTGTTAGTTTCTGCTTTATAACAAAGTGAATAAGTTATATATATATACATATGTTCCCATATGTCTTCCCTCTTGCGTCTCCCTCCCTCCCAAAAACTATGTTGAATAAGAGTGGTGAGAGTGGGCAACCTTGTCTTGTTCCTGATCTTAGTGGAAATGCTTTCAGTTTTTCACCATTGAGGATGATGTTTGCTGTGGGCTTGTCATATATGGCCTTTATTACGTTGAGGAAAGTTCCCTCTATGCCTACTTTCTGCAGGGTTCAAAATCTGTTTTTTTGAGAAGATAAACAAAATTGATAAAACATTAGCCAGACTCATCAGAAAAAGAGGGAGAGGACTGAGGTCATTAAATTAGAAATTTGAAAGAAGAAATTACAATGGACACCACAGAAATACAAAGCATCCTGAGAGACTACTACAAGCAACTCTATGCCAATAAAATGGCCAACCTGAAAGAAATGGACAAATTCTTAGAAAGGTATAATCTTCCAAGAGTGAACCATGAAGAAATAGAAAATATGAATAGACCAATCACAAGTAATAAAATTGAAACTGTGATTAAAAATCTTCCAACAAACAAAACTCCAGGACCATATAGCTTCACAGGTGAATTCTATCGAACATTTAGAGAAGAGCTAACACCTATCCTCAAACTTCCAAAAAAATTGCAGAGGGAGGAACACTCTCAAACTCATTCTATGAAGCCAATATCATCCTGATAGCAAAACTAGAAAAAGATACTACAAAAAAAGGAAATTACAGACCAATATCACTGATGAATATAGATGCAAAAATCCTCAGTAAAATACTAGCAAACAGAATCCAAAAACACATTAAAAGGATCATACAGCATGATCAAGTGGGATTTATCCCAGGGATGCAAGGATTCTTCAATATACGCAAATCAGTCAATGTGATACACCATATTAACAAATTGAAGTATAAAAACCGTATGATCATCTCAATAGATGCAGAAAAAGCTTTCAATAAAATTCAGCACCGATTTATGATAAAAACTCTACAGAAAGTGGACACAGAGGGAACATACCTCAACATAATAAAGGCCATATATGACAAACCCATGTCAAGCATCATTCTCAATGGTGAAAAACTGAAAGTATTTCCTCTAAGATCAGGAACAAGGCAAGGATATCCACTCTCACTGCCATTATTCAACATAGTTTTGGAACTCCTAGCCAAGGCTATCAGAGAAGAAAAAGAAATAAAAGGAATACAAAATGGAAAAGAAGAAGTAAAATTATCACTGTTTGCAGATGACATGATACTATGCATAGATAATGATAATTATCTTCAGATAATTAGATATCTAATAATAGATTTTTATATAATTAGATATCTAAAGTTAGATATCTTTAGATAATCTAAGTATGTCACCAGAAAAGTACTAGAGCTAATCAATGAATTTGGTAAAGTTGCAGGATACAAAATTAATGCACTGATGTCTCTTGAATTCTATACAGTAAAAATGAAAGATCAGAAAGAGAAATCAAGGAAACAATCCCATTCATCACTGCAACAAAAAGAATAAAATACCTAGGAATAAACCTACCTAAGGAAACAAAAGACCTCTATGCAGAAAACTATAAGACACTGATGAAAGAAAACACAAATGACAAAAAAAGATGGAGAGAAATACTATGTTCTTTGATTGGAAGAACGAATATTGTGAAAACGACTATTCTACCCAAAGCAATCTACAGATTCAATGTAATCCAATGGCATTTTTCACAGAACTAGAACAGAAAAATCTTAAAATATGTATGGAAATACAAAAGACCCAGAATAGCCAAAGCAATCTTGAGAGAAAAAACAGAGCTGGAGGACTCAGACTCCCTGATTTCAGACTACACTACAAAGCTACAGTAATCAAGACAATATGGTATTGGCACAAAGACAGAAATACAGATCAATGGAACGGGATAGAAAGTTCAAAGGTAAACCCATGCACTTATGATCAACTAATCTATGACAAAGGAGGCAAGGATATACAATGGAGAAATGACAGTGTCTTCAATAAGTTGTGCTGGGAAAACTGGACAGCTATATGTAAAAGAATGAAATTAAAACACTTCTAACACCATACACAAAAATAAACTCAAAATTGATTAAAGACTTAAATGTAAATCTAGACACTATAAAACTCTTAGAGGTAAATATAGGAAGAACACCCTTTGACATAAATCACAGCAAGACCTTTATTGACCCACCTTCTAAAGTAATGGAAATAAAAACAAAAATAAACAAATGGGACCTAATGAAACTTAAAAGCTTTTGCACAGCAAAGGAAACTGTAAACAAGGTGAAAAGACAGCCCTCAGAATGGGAGAAAATATTTGCAAATGAATCAATGGACAAAGGATTAACCTCCAAAATATATAAACAGCTCAGGCAGCTCAATATTAAAAAACAAACAACCCAATCCAAAAATGGGCAGAAGACCTAAATAGACAATTCTCCAAAGAAGACATACACATGGCCAAGAGGCACATGAAAAGCTGCTCAACATCACTAATTATTAGAGAAATGCAAATCAAAACTACAATGAAGTATCACCTCACACTGGTTAGAATGGGCATCATCAGAAACTCTACAAACAACAAATGCTGGAGAGGGTGTGGAGAATAGGGAACACTCTTGCACTGTTGGTTGGAATGTAAATTGATGCAGCCACTATGGAGAACAGTACGGAGGTTCCTTAAAAATCTAAAAGTAGAACTACTATATGACCCAGCAATCCCACTACCTGGCATATACCCAGAGAAAACGATAATTCAAAAAGACACATGCACCCCAATGTTCACTGCAGCACTATTTATAATAGCCAGGTCATGGAAGCAACCAAAGTACCCATCAACAGACAAATGGATAAAGAAGATGTGGTACATATATATATATAATGGAATATTACTCAGCCATAAAAAGGAATGAAATTGGGTCATTTGTAAAGACATGGATGGACTTAGAGACTGTAATACAGGGTGACGTAAATCAGAAAGAGAATAAACAAATGACGTATATTAATGCATATATGTGGAATCTAGAAAAGTGGTACAGATGAACCAGTTTGCAAGGCAGAAACAGAGGCACAGAGGTAGAGAACAAACATATGGACACCAAGGGGGTATAGGCGGGGTGGGTGGTGGTGGTGGTGGTGGTATGAACTGGGAGATTGGGATTGACATATGTACACTAATATGTATAAAATAGATAACTAATAAGAACCTGCTGTATAAAGAAATTAAATTAAATTAAATTAAAAAAATAAAAATAAACACTGAAAGTAAGTTTCTGCCATTGTTGAGAATGTGACATTGGCTTGAAAGCTACCCCTGAGTAGTGTGGCAAAGAAAAAACTTAAGAGATGTTGTTTTCCAGAAGTAGACTTTCCATGCATTCATTCAGGTATTTATACTATGAGTCACAACTGAGCTAGATGTAGCAGCTTCATCTGCACTGCTCTGACCTCTCACCTCAAGATCCCAGCCAAAATGCAAATCAAAACCACGAGATATCATCTCACGCCTGTTAGAGTTGCTATCATCAAAAAGAACACAAATAACAAATATTGGAGAGGATGTGGAGAAAAGGGAACCCTCATACACTGTACGAATGTAAATTGGTGCAACCACTGTGGAAAACAGTATAGAGGTTTCTTAAAAAAACTAAAAATAGAACTACTATATGACTCAGTAATTCCACTCCTGGGTGTATATCCAAAAAAAACCCAAAACGCTAATTCAAAAAGATACATGCACACCAATGTTCATAGCAACATTATTTACAATTGTCAAGTCATGGAAACAACCTAAGTATCCATCAACAGATGAATTGATAAAGAAGATATGGTATATACATACAATGAAATACTACTCAGCCACAAAAAAGAATGAGATTTTGCCATTTGCAGCAACATGGATGGGCTTGGAGGGCATTATGCTAAATGAAATAAGTTAGACAGAGAAAGACAAATATTGTGTGATATCACTTATATGTGGAATCTATAAAATATGACAAACTAGTGAATATAACAAAAAGAAGCAGACTCAGAGATATAGAGAGCAAACTAGTAGTTACCAGTGGGGAGAGGGAAAGGATAGGGACAACATAAGGGTAGGAGATTAAGAGGTACAAACTATTAGGTATAAAATAAGCTACGGGAATATATTGAACAACATGGTGAATATAGCAAATATTTTAAAATATCTGTGAATGGAATATAACTTTCAAAAATTGTGAATTACTATATTGTACATCTGTAACATATAATATTGTATATCAACTATATTTCAATAAAAAAGAGACTCCACTAAATTTTGGGGCCCTACTTCCACCTAACCCCCCACTTCAGCCTTTGCCCTGGCTTCATACCTGCTATACCTGTGAGACAAGCTAGAGGCTGACAGGTGTGCATTTCTTATCTTGCAAATTATTGCACCAATCCCTTTGTCCTTCCCATCATAGAATAAAAATGTTTTGCCTCCTGACCAAGGCTAAATCCTTCACTCAGGACTGGCAACAGTTTGCTGGGCTCAGGGCAAAATGAAAATCCCAGGGAGCTAAGTCTGTCTCTCTCCTCTGGCCCACTGCCTCAATCCATAATGGACTGGCGACACCTTCATGATTGTACCCTCTACAATGCAACACACCCAGAACCTGGGTTGGCAGTGGGAGAGAGTCCTTCACGGCACTGTCCACTGAGAAACCTCTCGTGCTGCCAGCCTGGGTCAGAGCTGGCCACTACTTTGCCCTGCCCAATAAGGCTGTGGGGTAGGCCCCCACTGGGACAAGAGAGTGACAGAAGACAGGGCATTCCCTTGCCAACACAACCTCAACCCTGCCTTGTGGGATGGGCAGGGGGATGCCAGGAAGCACTCGGGACCCCAGCAGGCAGCTGAGAATCCACCCCAGGGATGTGGAACAGCTTGTTTGCCTCCAGCATATGCTCCACTTGCAAAACAGAAAATCAAAGATAAAATTATTAAGAATTTAAAGACAGCAACCTCAGCACTTTAAACAAAGCACAGGATTCTGAACTGTACAGGTCACATTCTCACAAAGTCTGTCTTGACATTGCCTTTCTTCCGGAAACTACCCTCTGTCTCTTATTTTCCTGGAAGGGGCTGTGCTCTCTTCTCCTGAATCTCTTTCCATCTCTTCTCACTGATTCTACACTCTTAGAATATACATTCAAATTCCACCTATTTTTTAGATGCTTCTCACATTTTCTCTCCATCTTGCTTCTGACCACTCTGTCTCTCTCTCTCTCTTCAAGGCAGACTTCTTGAAAAAGGAGTCAATATTTATTGAGTGTCTCTACTGCTTCCAACGAGGCAAGCTGTTTTCTCACTCTGTGAAAATTCCCCTTGCAAAGGTCATCATCAAACTCCTAACCACTCAGTGAGCACAAAGTCAGATTTTCAGTTACCTTCACTGACTAAAGATATGCTATTACTTAGCAAGGTTGAGAATGCCTCCTCTTGGTATCCATGGCCATCTCTCTTCTGGCTCTTTCTCATGAGTTCTGGAGGCCAGAAGTCTGAAATCAAGATGTTGGCAGGACTATGCACCCTGTGAAGCCTCTAGCATAAGATCATACCTTGTCTCTTCCAGCTTCTAGTGGCCCCAGGCATTCATTGGCTGTGGCAGCATCATGCCAATCTCTGCCTCTGTCTTCACGTGGCCATCTTCTCCCTGTGTGTCCCTGTTTCTTTAGATGGAATTTTTTTCATGAGGACTCCAATCATCTTGGATTAGAAACCTATCCTACTTTAGTATGACCTCACCTTACTTTAACTGATTACATCTATAATTACCCTATTTCCCAATAATGTCACCTTTCGAAATATTGGTGGTTAGGTCTTCAATACATCTTTTTTCGAGGATACAATTCAAGCCATAACATATCGTAAAAGTAAAGTAATATTGATTAAAAAATGTGTTTCATTTAATTTCTCCAGCCTCAGTTTCTTCATTTATATAATGGATAGAATAACACTTGTTCTGCTTACCACATGTCTTAAAGATACTATTAATAGTGAATATAGAAACCAGTAGGAACTCAAGCATGCTTTGTAAGTATGAGGGCTTATCATGATTATGAATCTGATCCTCTTTCATTGTTTAGTGATCGATGGCCTGTGCATTCTCAGAAAGGTATTGCTTAGGTATGGTAGCACACCTGGGGCTTTGCTTCTTCCAGAATGTATTGGCAACCCCATGTTTCTTAACTCTGACTGTGTTTTCTCAGCCACAGGTACTGAAGGACTGTAAAACGGAGTGAGATTTTATGCCACATGGAAGGATACATTGGAGGAACAGCGAGGAAGGTGAGCAGAGGGACTAGGGCTGCAGGAGGTTAGGGAATACAAGGGCCAGAGGCTCCCTGCCCCCACTACCTTTGCTCTCACAGCTCAAGCCACTTGACCAGCCAGTCCTGGCTCTGGCCCTTGGAAGTGTCAGGCCCTTGGACAGTCAAATTTGAGATACTTTAAGAGCCCACATCAAGTTGGCCTTCCTGACTTTGCCAGGAATCATCCCTGCCTCATGGCTGTTGTAACATCTTATGTAAAATCCTGAAATAACTTTTTGGCCAACCCAATAATAAGATTACTTTCTAAGCTCTCAGTAATCAGCCTCTTGCACCCAGAGCCCTTTCACTATATTCCTTTCCAAAATTGCCTCTCCTGTTGGCCTTGTTGTGGTGCCTGAATTCTACCATTACTTACACTTGAGTTAAGGCACTGAACTGCCTTGTTAAATAGAAAGACAGAGGAAGAAAAGCTTTATCAGCCACAGAGCCCCCGGCTTGCTCACTTCAGCTCCTGATCAGGCAGAGTCTATGTATTGCAGTAATGTCTGTCCAAAGTTTCCCATGGATCAGTAATCTAAGATGATCTGGGGGGAAATGGCTCTCTGGTAGCATATGGAATAGGGTGGGAAAACACAGCTTCAGGTACTGGTTTGTATCACTTACTAACTGAGTCAACTTGGGCTTAATCTTGGTTCCTTATCTGTAAAACAGAGATTTTCTGACTTAAGCAGAGCTCAGTGAGAGGTGATGAGGAACAAATGAGATCAAGGACACAAGGTACCTGTAGAGTGTGTAGCATGCACAGGTGTGAGTGCACACACACAAGTTCAATAGTCTGTGGACATGCACATGGAAAGCAATATAGTCATCACTTTTAAAAGAACAAAGTGAAAGTATAGTCCCTTGTTCTGCATTCTTCTCCCCAAGTCTAATCCCTCTCTGCTGCTGACCTGTTCGTTTATGTAAATAAATTCTCTATTATAACTGGTTATTATTTATTTATTTATTAACATCTTTATTGGAGTATAATTGCTTTACAATGGTGTGTTAGTTTCTGCTTCATAACAAAGTGAATCAGCTATACATACACATATATCCCCAAATCTCCTCCCCCTTGCATCTCCCTCCCACCCTCCCTATCCCACCCCTCTAGGTGATCACAAAGCAGAAGCTGACCTCCCTGTGCTATGCAGCTGCTTCCAACTAGCCATCAATTTTACATTTGGTAGTGTATATATGTCCATGCCACTCTCACTTCATCCCAACTTATCATTCCCCAACACCGTGTCAAGTCCATTCTCTACATTTGCATCTTTATTCCTGTCTGGCCCTTAAGTTCATCAGAGCAATTTTTATTTTTTTTGTTTAGATTCCATATATAGGTGTTAGCATTTTCTCTTTCTGACTTACTTCACTCTGTATGACAGGCTCTAGGTCCATCCACCTCACTACAAATAACTCAATTTCATTTCTTTTTATGGCTGAGTAATATTCCATTGCACATATATACCACATCTTTATACATTCATCTGTCGATGGACAGTTAGGATGCTACCATGTCCTGGTTACTCTAAATAGAGCTGCAATGAACATTGTGGTACATGAGTTTTTAAATTATGGTTTTCTCAAGGTATATGTCCAATAGTGTGCTTGCTAGGTCATATAGTAGTTCTACTTTTAGTTTTTTAGGGAACTTCCATACTGTTCTCCATAGTGGCTGTATCAATTTACATTCCCACCAACAGTGCAAGAGGGTTCCCTTTTCTTCACACTCTCTCCAGCATTTATTTTTTGTAGATGGTTTGATGATGGCCATTCTGACAGTTGTGAGGTGATACCTCATTGAAGTTTTGATTTGCATTTCTCTAATGATTAGTGATGTTGAGCATCCTTTCCTGTGTTTGTTGGCAATCTGTATATCTTCTTTGGAGAAATGTCTATTTAGGTCTTCTGCCCATTTTTGGGTTGGGTTTTTCTTTTTTTGATATTGAGCTACATGAGCTGCTTGTAAATTTTGGAGATTAATCTTTTGTCCATTGCTGCATTTGCAAATAATTTCTCCCATTCTGAGGATTTTCTTGTTATCTTGTTTATGTTTTCCGTGGCTGTGCAAAAGCTTTTAAGTTTAATTAGATCCCATTTGTTTATTCTTGTTTTTATTTCCATTTTTCTAGGAGGTGGGTCAAAAAGGATCTTGCTGTGATTTATGTCGTAGAGTGTTCTTCCTATGCTTTCCTCTAAGAGTTTTATAGTGTCTGGCCTTACATTTAGGTCTTTAATCCATTTTGAATTTAGTTTTGTGTATGGGGTTAGGAAGTGTTCTAAATTCATTCTTTTACATGTAGCTCTCCAGGTTTCCCAGCACCACTTATTGAAGAGGCTGTATTTTCTCCATTGTATATTCCTGCCAACTTTATCAAAAATAAGGTGACCATATGTGCATTAGTGTATCTCTGGGCTTTCTATCGTGTTCCATTTATCTATATATCTTTTTTTGTGCCAGTACCACACGGTCTTGATTACTGTAGCTTTGTAGTATAGTGTGAAGTCTAGGAGGCTGATTCCTCCAGCTCCATTTTTCTTTTGCAAGTTTGATTTGGCTCTTCAAGGTCTTTTGTGTTTCCATACAAATTGTGAAGTTTTTTGTTCTGGTTCTGTGAAAAATGCCATTGGTTGCTTGATAGGGATTCCATTGTATCTGTCGATTGCTTTGGGTAGTATAGTCATTTTCACAATGTTCATTCTTTTAATCCAACAACATGGTATATCTCTCCATCTGTTTGTATCATCTTTAAATTCTTTAATCAGTGTCTTATAGTTTTCTGCATACAGGCCTTTTGTCTCCTAAGTAGGTTTATTCCCAGGTATTTTATTCTTTTTCTTGCAATGGTAAATGGGAGTGTTTCCTTAACTTCTCTTACAGATTTCTCATCATTAATGCATAGGAATGCAAGAGATTTCTGTGCATTAATTTTGTATCCTGCCACTTTACCAACTTCATTGGTTAGCTATAGCAGTTTTCTGGGAGCATCTTTAGGACTCTCTGTGTATAGAATCATGTCATCTGCCGACAGTGATATCTTAACTTCTTTTCCAATTTGGATTCCTTTTATTTCTTTTTCTTCTCTGATTGCTGTGCTTAAAACTTCCAAAATTATGTTGAAAAATAGTGATGAGAGTGGAGAACCCTGTCTCTTTCCTGGTCTTAGAGGAAATTGCTTCAGTTTTTCACCATTGAGAATGATGTTGGTTGTGGGTATGTCATATATGGCCTGTATTATGTTGAGGTAAGTTCCCTCTATACCTACTTTCTGAAGAGTCTTTATCATAAATATGTGTTGAATTTTGTCAAAAGTTTTTTCTGCATCTATTGAGATGATTGTATGTTTTTTCTCTGTCAATTTGTTAATATGGCTTATCACACTGATTGATTTGTGTATATTGAAGAATCATTGCATTCCTGGGGTAAACCCCACTTGATCATGGTTTATGATCCTTTTAATATGCTGTTGGATTCTCTTTGCTAGAGTTTTGTTGAGGATTTTTCCATCTAAGTTCATCAGTGATATTGGCCTGTAGTTTTCTTTCTTTGTGACATCTTTTTCTTGTTCTGGTATCAGGGTAATTGTGGCCTCGCAGAATGAGTTTGGGAGTGTTCCTCCCTCTGCTATATGTTGAAAGAGTTTGAGAAGGATAGGCTTTAGCTCTTCTCTAAATGTTTGATAGAATTCACCTGTGTAGCCATCTGGTCCTGGGCTTAGGTTTGTTGGAAGATTTTTAATCACAGTCTCAAATTCAGTGCTTGTGAGGGTCTGTTTGTATTTTCTATTTCTTCCTGGTTCAGTCTCAGAAGGTTGTGCTTTTCTAAGAATTTGTCCATTTCTCCCAGATTGTCCATTTTATTGGCATATAGTTTCTTGTAATAATCTCTCATGATCCTTTGTATTTCTTCAGTATCAGTTGTTTCTTCTACTTTTTCATTTCTAATTCTATTGATTTGAGTCTTCTCCCTTTTATTCTTGATGCGTCTAGCTAATGGTTTATCAATTTTGTTTATCTTTTCAAAGAACCAGATTTTACATTTATTGTTGTTTACTCTTGTTGCCTTCATTTCTTTTTCATTTATTTCTGATCTAATCTTTATGATTTCATTCCTTCTGCTAACTTTGGGGTTTTTTTGTTCTTCTTTCTCTAATTTCTTAAGGTGTAATGTTAGGTTGTTTATTTGAGATGTTTCTTGTTTCTTGAGATAGGATTTTATTGCTATAAATATCCCTCTTAGAACTGCTTTTGTTGCATCCCATAGGTTTTTGATCATCGTGTTTTCCTTGTCATTTGTTTCTAGGTAATTTTTTAATTTCCTCTTTGATTTCTTCAGTGACCTCTTGGTTATTTATTAGTGTATTGTTTAGTGTCCATGAGTTTGTATTTTTTACAGATTTTTTCCTGTAATTGATATTTAGTCTCATAACATTGTGGTCAGAAAAGATACTTGATACAATTTCAATTTTCTTAAATTTACCAAGGCTTGATTTGTGGCCCAAGGTACGATGTATCCTGGAGAATGTTCCATGAGCACTTGAGAAGGAAGTGTATTCTGTTGTCTTTGGATGGCATGTCTTATAAATATCAATTAAGTCCATCTTGCTTAAGGTAATATTTAAAGCTTGAGCTTCCTTAATTATTTTCATTTTGGATGATCTGTGCATTGGTGAAAGTGGTGTGTTAAAGTCCCCTATTTTGCTTGTGTTACTGTCAATTTCCCCTTTTATGGCAGTTAGCATTTGCCTTATGTATTGAGGTACTCCTATGTTGGATGCATAAATATTTACAATTGTTATATCTTCTTGTTGGATTGATCCCTTGATCAGTATGTAGTGTCCTTTGTTTCTTGTAATAGACTTAATTTTAAAGTCTCTTTTGTCTGTTATGAGAATTGCTACTCCGCTTTCTTTTGATTTCCATTTGCATGGAATATATTATTCTATCCCCTCACTTTCAGTCTGTATGTGTCCCTAGGTTTGAAGTGGGTTTCTTTTAGACAGCATATATATGGGTTTTATTTTTGTATCCATTCAACCAGTCTATGTCTTTTGGTTGGAGCATTTAATCCATTTTCATTTAAGGTAGTTATCAATAGGTAAGTTCCTATTACCATTTTCTTAGTTGTTTTTGGTTTGTTATTGTAGGTGTTTTCCTTCTCTTGTGTTTCTTGCCTAAAGAAGTTCCTTTAGCATTTGTTGTAAAGCTGGTTTTGTGGTGCTGAATTCTCTTAGCTTTTGCTTGTCTGTAAAGGTTTTAATTTCTCTGTCCAAGCTAAATGAGATCCTTACTGAGTAGGGTAATTTCCATTCATAGGTTTCTCCATTTCATCACTTTAAATATGCCTAGCCAATCCCTTCTGGCTTGCAGAGTTTCTGCTGAAAGATCAGCTGTTAACCTTATGGGGGTTCCCTTGTATTTTATTTGTTGTTTTTCCCTTGCTGCTTTTAATGTTTTTTCTTTGTGTTTAATTTTTGATAGTTTGGATAATATGTGTCTTGATGTGTTTCTCCTTGGATTTATCCTGTATGGGACTCTCTGAATTTCCTGGAGTTGATTATTTCCTTTCCCATATTAGGGAAATTTTCAGCTATAATCACTTAAAGTATTTTCTCAGTCCGTTTCTTTTTCTCTTCTTCTTCTGGGACCCCTGTAATTCAAATGTTGGTGTATTTCATGTGGTTCCAGAAGTCTCTGAGACTGTCCATTCTTTTCACTCTTTTTTTAAAATTATTATTCTGCTCTGCAGTAGTTATTTACAGTATTTTATCTTCCATGTCTCTTATCTGTTATTCTGCCTCATTTATTCTGCTACTGATTCCTTCTAGAGAAATTTTTAACTTCATTTATTGTGCTGTTCATCACTTTTTGTTTTCTTTTTAGTTCTTCCAGGTCCTTATTACACATTTCTTTTATTTTCTCCATTCTATTTCAAAGATTTTGCATCATCTTTACTATCATTACCCTGAACTGTTTTTCAGGTAGATTGCCTATTTCCTCTTCCTTTGTTTGTTCTGGTGGGATGTTGTCTTGCTCTTTCATATGGTATGTGTTTCTCTGTCTTCTCATTTTGCTTAACTTACTGTGTTTGGGGTCTCATTTTCACCGGCTGGAACTTCATAGTTCCTGTTGTTTTTGGTGTCTGCCTCCATTAGGTAAGGTTGGTTAAGTGGCTTTTGTAGGCTTCCTGGTGGAGGGTACTGGTGTCTGTGTTCTGGTGGTTGAGGCTTGATATTGTATTTCTGGTGGGCAGGATGGTGTCCAGTGTTGTGTTTTGGGGTTTCTGTGACCATATGGCTTTAGACAGTGTCTCTGCTAATGGGTGGTGTTGTATTCTTGTTTTGCTAGGGTGTCCATCACTGTAGCTTGCTGTCATTGAGTGGAGATGGGTTGTAGCCTTGAGATGGAGATCTCTATGAGAGCTTTTGCTGTTTGATATATTGCAGAGCCAGGAGGTCTCTGGTGGACCAATGTCCTGAGCTCGGCTGTCCCACATCAGAGGCACTGGCCTAACCTATGACCAGCGCCCCAAGACCCTGTCAGCCACACTGCTCAGAAGTAAATGGTGAGGAGCTCTGCCGACCAAAACAATAGCCAGCTCTACCCACCACCAGTCGCTCCCATCAGGAAACTTGCAAAAGTCTCTTAGATAGCCTCATGCACCAGAGGGAAGACAGCAGAAGAAAGAAGAACTACAATCCTGTAGCCTGTGGAACAAAACCCACATTCACAGAAAGATAGACAAGAGGGATATGTACCAGATGAAAGAACAATATAAAACCCCAGAAAAACAACAAAATGAAGTGGAGGTAGGCAAACTCCCAGAAAAAGAACTCAGAATCATGATAGTGAAGATGATCCAGGACCTCAGAAATCGAATGGAGGCAAAGATGGAGAAGATGCAAGAAATGTTTAACAAAGATGTAGAAGAAATAAAGAACAAACAAACAGAGATGAACAACAAAATAACTGAAATGAAAACTACACTAGAAGGAATCAATAGCAGAATAACTGAGGCAGAAGAATGGATAAATGACCTAGAAGACAGAAAGGTGGAATTCATTGCTGTGGAACAGAATAAAGGAAAAAAGAATGAAAAGAAGTGAAGACAGCTTAAGAGACCTCTGGGACTACATTAAATGCAACAACATTCACATTATATGGGTTCCAGAAGGAAGAGAGAGAGAAAAGACCTGAGAAAATATTTGAAGAGATTATAGTTGAAAACTTCCCTAACATGGGAAAGGAAATAGCCACCCAAGTCTGGGAAGTGCAGAGAGTTCCATACAGGATAAACCCAAGGAGAAAAACACTGAGACACATAGTAATCAAATTAGCAAAAAATAAAGGCAAAGAAAAATTATTGAAAGCAGCAAGGGAAAAATAACATACAAGGCAACTCCCATAAGGTTAACAGCTGATTTCTCAGCAGAAACTCTACAAGCCAGAAGGGAGTGGCATGATATACTGAAAGTGATGAAAGGGAAGAACCTACAACCAAGATTACTCTAATTGGCAAGAATCTCATTCAGATTCCACAGAGAAATCAAAAGCTTTACAGACAAGCAAAAGCTAAGAGTTCAGCACCACCAAACCAGCTCTACAACAAATGCTAAAGGAACTTCTCTAAGTGGGAAACACAAGAGAAGAAAAGGACCGACAAAAACAAACCCAAAACAATTAAGAAAATAGTCATAGGAACATACATATCGATAATTACCTTAAACGTGAATGGATTAAATGCTCTAATGAAAAGACAAAGGCTTGCTGAATGGTTATAAAGACAAGACCCATATACAGGCTGTCTACAAGAGAATCACATCAGACCTAGGGACACATTCACAATGAAAGTGAGGGGATGGAAAAAGATATTCCATGCAAATGGAAATCAAAACAAAGCTGGAGTAGCAATACATATATCAGATAAAATAGACTTTAAAATAAAGAATGTTACTAGAGACAAAGAAAGATACTACATAATGATCAAGGGATCAATCCAAGAAGAAGACATAACAATTATAACTATATATGCACCCAACATAGGAACACCACAATACATAAGGCAAATGTTAACAGCTATAAAAGAGGAAATCAACAGTAACACAAAAATAGTAGGGGACTTTAGCACCTCACTTAAACCAGTGGAGAGATCATCCAAACAGAAAATTAATAAGGAAACACAAGCTTTAAATGACACAATAGACCAGATAGATTTAATTGTTATTTATAAGACATTCCATCCGAAAACAGCAGGTTAAACTTTATTCTCAAGTTCACATGGAAAATTTTCCAGGATAGATCACATCTTGGGTCACAAATCAAGGCTCAGTAAATTTAAGAAAATTGAAATCATATCAAGCAACTTTTCTGACCATAATGCTATGAGATTAGAAATCAATTACAAGGAAAAAAACCCGTAAAAACAGAAACACATGGAGGCTAAACAATACATTACTAAATAACCAAGAGATCACTGAAGAAATAAAGAGGAAATCAAAGAATACCTAGAGACAAGTGATAATGAAAACATGACGATCCAAAACCTATGGGATGCAGCAAAAGCTGTTCTAAGAGGGAATTTTATAGCTATACAAGCCTACTTCAAGAAACAAAAAAAATCTCAAATAAACTATCTAACCTTATACCAAAAGGAACTAGAGAAAGAACAAAAAAAATCCAAAGTTAGCAGAAGGAAACAAATCATAAGGATCAGAGCAGAAATAAATTAAATAGAAACAAAGAAAACAATAGCAAAGATCAATAAAACTAAAAGCCGGTTCTTGGAGAAGATAAACAAATTTGATAAACCATTAGCCAGACTCATCAAGAAAAAGAGGGGGAGGACTCAAATCAATAAAATTAAAAATGAAAAAGGAGAAGTTACAACAGACACCGCAGAAATACAAAGCATCCTAAGAGACTACTACAAGCAACTCTATGCCAATAAAATGGACAACCTGGAAGAAATGGACAAATTCTGCAAAAGGTATAACCTTCCAAGACTGAACCAGGAAGAAATAGAAAATATGAACAAACCAATCATAAGTAATGAAATTGAAACTGTGATTAAAAATCTTCCAACAAAAAAAGTCCAGCACCAGATCATTTAGAATTTTTTTTTAATATCTCTATTGGAGTATAATTGCTTTACAATGGTGTGTTAGTTTCTGCTTTATAACAAAGTGAATCAGTTATACATATACATATGTTCTCATATCTCTTGCATCTCCCTCCCTCCCACCCTCCCTATCCCTCCCCTCTAGGTGGTCACAAAGCACCGAGCTGATCTCCCTGTGCCATGCGGCTGCTTCCTACTAGCTATCTATTTTACGTTTCGTAGTATATATATGTCCATGCCACTCTCTCACTTTGTCACAGCTTACCCTTCCCCCTCCCCATATCCTCAAGTCCATTCTCTAGTAGGTCTGGGTCTTTATTCCTGTCTTAACCTTAGGTTCTTCATGACCTTTTTTTTTTTTTTCTTAGATTCCATATATATGTGTTAGCACACAGTATTTGTTTTCCTCTTTCTGACTTACTTCACTCTGTATTACAGACTCTAGGTCCATCCACCTCACTACAAATAACTCAATTTCATTTCTTTTTATGGCTGAGTAATATTACATTGTATATATGTGCCACATCTTCTTTATCCATTTATCTGATGATGGACACATAGGTTGCTTCCATCTCCTGGCTATTGTAAAGAGAGCTGCAATGAACATTTTGGTACATGACTCTTTTTGAATTATGGTTTTCTCAGGGTATATACCCAGTAGTGGGATTGCTGGGTCATATGGTAGTACTATTTTTGGTTTTTTAAAGAACTTCTATACTGTTCTCCATAGTGGCTGTATCAATTTACATTCCCAGGAACAGTGCAAGAGTGTTCCCTTTTCTCCACACCCTCTCCAGCATTTATTGTTTCTAGATTTTTTGATGATGGCCATTCTAACTGGTGTGAGATGATATCTCATTGGAGTTTTGATTTTCATTTCTCTAATGATTAATGATGTTGAACATTCTTTCATGTGTTTGTTGGCAATCTGTATATCTTCTTTGGAGAAATATCTATTTAGGTCTTCTGCCCAATTTTGGATTGGGTGGTTTGCTTTTTGTTATTGAGCTGCATGAGCTGCTTTTAAATTTTGGAGATCAATCCTTTGTCCATTGCTGCATTTGCAAATATTTTCTTCCATTCTGAGGGTTGTCTTTTGGTCTTGTTTATGGTTTCCTTTGCTGTGCAAAAGCTTTTAAGTTTCATTCGGTCCCACATGTTTATTTTTGGTTTTATTTCCATTTCTCTAGGAGGTGGGTCAAAAAGGATCTTGCTGTGTTTTATGTCATAGAGTGTTCTGCCTATGTTTTCCTCTAAGAGTTTGATTGTTTCTGGCCTTACATTTAGGTCTTTAATCCATTTTGAGTTTATTTTTGTGTATGGTGTTAGGGAGTGTTCTAATCACATACTTTTACATGTACCTGTCCAGTTTTCCCAGCACCACTTCTTGAAGAGGCTATCTTTTCTCCACTGTATATCCTTGTTTCCTTTATCAAAGATAAGGTGACCATATGTGCGTGGGTTTATCTCTGGGATTTGTATATGACCAGATCATTTAAAAGGTGATTTCTATAAAACATTTAGAGAAAACCTAAAACCCATCCTTCTCAAACTCTTCCATAAAACTACAGAAGAAGGAACATTCCCAAACTCATTGTATGACGCCACCATCACCCTGATACCAAAAGCAGACAAAGATACTACAAAAAAAGAAAATTACAGACCAATATCACTGATGAATATAGAGGCAAAAATTCTCAACAAAATACTAGCAAACAGAATCACACAACACATTAAAAGGATCATACACCATGATCAAGTGGGATTTATCCCAGGGATACAAGGATTCTTCAATATACACAAACAATGTCATACATTATATTAACAAACTGAAGAATAAAAACCGTATGATCATCTCAATAGATTCAGGAAAACTTTTGACAAAATTAAACACCCATTTATGATAAAAGCTCTCCAAAAAGTGGACATAGATGAAACCTACTTCAACATAATAAAGGCCATATACAACAAACCCACAGCAAACATCATTCTGAATGGTGAAAAACTGAAGGCATTTCCTCTAAGATCAAGAGCAAAACAAGGATGTCCACTCTTTCCATTATTATTGAACATTGTTTTGGAAGTCCTATCCATGGCAATCAGAGAAGAAAAAGAAAGAAAAAGAATACAAATTGGAAAAGAGGAAGTAAAACTGTCAGTGTTTGCAGATGACATGGTACTATACATAGAGAATCCTAAAAATGCCACCAGAAAACTACTAGAGCTAATCACTGAATTTGGTAAAGTTGCAGGATACAAAATTAATACACAGATATCTCTTGCATTCCTATACACTAATGATGAAAAATCTGAAAGAGAAATTAAGGAAACACTTCCATTTACCATTGCAACAAAAAGAATAAAATACCTAGGAATAAACCTACCTAGGGAGACAAAAGACTTGTATGCACTTGGATTGGAAGAATCAATATTGTGAAAATGACTATACTACCCAAAGCCATCTACAGATTCACTGCAATCCTTATCAAATTACCAATGGCATTTTTTACAGAACTATAACAGGAAAAATCTTAAAATTTGTACAGAGAGACGAAAGACCCTGAGTAACCAAAGCAGTCTTGAGGGAAAAAAAACAGAGCTGAAGGAATCAGACTCCTTTACTTCAGTCTATACTACAAAGCTACAGTAATCAAGACAATATGGTACTGGCACAAAAACAGAAATATAGATCAATAGAACAGGATTGAAAGCCCAGGGATAAACCCACACACCTATGGGCAACTAATCTATGACAAAGGAGGCAAGGATACACAATAGAGAAAAGACAGTCTCTTCAATAAGTCGTGCTGGGAAAACTGAACAGCTACATGTAAAAGAATGAAATTAGAACACTCCCTAACACAATGCACAAAAATAAACTCAAAATGAATTAGAGACCTAAATGTAATATCAGACACGATAAAACCCTTAAAGGAAAACATAGGAGGAACACTCTTAGACTTAAATCACAGCAGGACCTTTTTAGATCCACCACCTAGAGTAATGGAAATAAAAACAAAAATAAACAAATGGGACCTAATGAAAGTTAAAAGCTTTTGCAAAGAAAGGAAACTGCAAACAAGATGAAAAGACAACCCTCAGAATGGGAAAAAAATATTTGCAAACTAATCAATGGACAAATGATAAATCTCCAAAATATATAAGCAGCTCAATATTAAAAACAAACAAACAACCCAATAAAAAAATGGGCAGAAGACCTAAATAGACATTTCTCCAAGGAGGACATACAGATGGGCAAGAACCACACAAAAAGCTGCTCAGCGTCACTAATTATTAGAGAAATGCAAATCAAAACTAAAATGAGGTATCACCTCACACCAGTTAGAATCGGCATCATCAGAAAATCTACAAACAACAAATGCTGGAGAGGGTATGGAGAAAAGGGAACCCTCTTGTACTGTTGGTGGGAATGTAAATTGATACAACCCCTATGGAGAACAGTATGGAGGTTCCTTAAAAAACTAAAAATAGAATTACCATATTACCCAGCAATCCCACTACTGCACAAATACCCAGAGAAAACCCTATTTCAAAAGATACATGCACCTCAATGTTCATTGCAGCACTATTTACAATAGCCAAATCATGGAAGCAACCTAAAAGTCCATTGACAGACGAATGGATAAAGATGTGGTACATATATATAATGAAATATTAGCCAGCCATAACAAGGATCAAAATTGGGTCATTGTGGAGACGTGGATGAAACTAGAGACTGTCATACAGAGTAAATAAGTCAGAAAGAGAAAAACAAATATCACATATTAAGACATACGTGGAACCTAGAAAAATGGTACAGATGAACCAGTTTGCAGGGTAGAAATAGAGACACAGATGTAGAGAACTAACATATGGACACCAAGTGGGAAAGCAGCGGGCAGTGGTGGTGGTGGTGTGATGAATTGGGAGATTGGGATTGACATGTATACACTGATGTGTATAAAATGGATGACTAACAAGAACCTGCTTTATTAAAAAAAAAATAAAATTAAAAAATAAAAAGAAATTAATGGTGAAAAGAAAGAAAGAAAAATAAAATAAAGTTATTTAAATAAAAAGATTATTAAAAATAAATTTAAAAAATAATAAAAAAATTAAAAAGAATAAAGAAAGAAAGAATAGAGCAACCAAACCAAAAAAACAAATCCACCAATGATAACAAGCACTAAAAACTATACTATATAAAAAAAAAAAAAAAAAGCATACAGACAGAACCCTAGGACAAATGGAAAAAGCAAAGCTATACAGACAAAATCACACAGAGAAGCATACACATACACACTCAACAAAAGAGAAAAAGGAAAAAAAAATCTTATATATAAGAAAAAGGAAGAGAGCAACCAAATCAATAAACGAATCTTCCAATGATAAAAAACTCTAAATACTAAAGTAAGATAAACATAAAACCAGAAACAAATTAGATGCAGAAAGCAAACCTGAAGTCTATAGTTGATCCAAAGTCCACGGCTTCAATTTTGGGATGATCCATTGTCTATTAAAGTATTCCAGTGGTGCAGCGTACATCAAGTTGATTGTGGAGATTTAATCTGCTGCTCCTGAGGCTGCTGGGAGAAATTTCCCTTTCTCTTCTTTATTCTCACAGGTCCTGGGGTTCAGCTTTGGATTTGGCCCCACCTCTTGTGTAGGTTGCCTGAGGGCGTCTGTTTCCTGCCCAGACTGGACGGGGTTAAAGGAGCAGCTGATTAGGGGGCTCTGGCTCACTCAGGCTGAGGGGGCAGAGGAATACAGAATGCAGGGCTAGCCTGCGGCGGCAGAGGCCGGCGTGATATTGCAACAGTGTGAGGCGTGCTGTGTATTTTCCCGGGGAAGTTGTCCCTGGATCATGGGACCCTGGCAGTGGCAGGCTGCACAGGCTCCAAGAAAGGGAGGTGTGGATAGTGACCTGTGCTTGCACACAGGCTTCTTGGTGGCTGCAGTAGCAGCCTTAGCGTTTTATGCCCGTCTCTGTTGTCCACGCTGATAGCCGCGGCTCATGACTGTCTCTGGAGCTCGTTTAGGTGGTGGTCTGAATCCCCTCTCCTCACACACCCCAAAATAATGGTCTCTTGACTCTTAGGCAGGCCAAGATTTTTTCTTGGCCTCCCTCCTGGCTAGCTGTGGCTCACTAGCCCCCTTCAGGCTGTGTTCACACAGCCAACCCCAGTCCTCTCACGGGGATCTGACCTCCATAGCCCGAGCCTCAGCTCCCAGCCCCCACCCACCCCAGCCAGTGAACAGACAAGCCTCTCAGGCTGGTGAGTGCTAGTCGGCAGTGATCCTGTGTATGGGAATCTCTCCACTTTGCCCCCTGCACCCCTGTTGCTGCACTCTCCTCCATGGGTCCAAAGCTTCCCCCCCCCACCATCCCCCATCTCTGCCAGTGAAGGGGCTTCCTAGTGTGTGGAAACTTTTCCTCCTTCACAGCTCTATCCCAGAAGTCCAGATCTTGTCCCTATTCTTTTGTCTCTGTTTTTTTCTTTTTTGCTCTACCCAGGTATGTGGGGATTTTCTTGCCTTTTGGGAATTCTGAGGTCTTCTGCCAGCATTCAGTATGTATTCTGTAGGAGTTGTTCCACATGTAGATGTACTTCTGATGTATTTGTGGGGAGCAAGGTAATCTCCATGTCTCACTCATCCACCACCTTGAAGGTCTCCTTCCAACTGGGTTTTTGGTTGGCTTAATAAAAGGAAAACTTTTCTCAGGCCAGAGCTGCTTAGAGATGGAGTTGAATGCCTCGCAAGATGCCTATTATTTTAAGGATGTGTTATCATGAGCCTGGATAACTACTTGGCAGAATTGTCCATTTTAAATTATTTATTTGACAAATATTTACTGTACACTCACTATATACCAGGCATTATATTGAGCACTGCAGAAACAAAAACAAATGAAACTCTTGGGTCTAAAATTTGGCTGGAATTTTAGGCTGGGGCTATAGCTAACTGCCCAGCACACATAATGCTGTTTCTCATTCTGGTGCCTCTTTTTATGCTTTTTTTCCCACCTTATTCTGTTTACAGCTTAGTGCAGGTGTCCCTCCATCTAGAAAGTGTTATCTAAATTGCACTGGTTTGGGTTTAGTCCCTTTTCTGTGTGTTCCCAAAGTACCTGGCTTTATCACTGTGTGCTATGATTCTTGATATGTTGTGGATTCTTTGAGGTCCATTGGGATGGTATTTTATTAATCTTAGTGTCTCAGCAGCTGGCAACAATGCTTGGCATCAGGTAGATGTACACATTGCATTTGTTGATTAAATGTGAAATGAGAACATACTTACCCAGATAATGACCAGATTAGGAAGGTTATTTTCTTTTATCCTTATGGCATCCCACTTTTTAAAAAGTTTTTCTCCTTTAAGTAATTTCTGAAATTATAAAATCAACATATGTTCCTTAGAGAAGATTTGAAAAATCCAAAATAAAGAGAGGATTAAGGAAATGAAAATATACTTGCAATTCCCACCACCTAAACACACTGAAAACATATCTTTCTGGCTATATTTTAAAATAACTTTTATACATGGATTTAAAAAACTATTGTGTATTAATTAATGTATCGTATGTGACATAATAGAGAAATCTCCAAATATCAATAGGTTAGCACAGTAAAATTTTATTTCTCTTTTGTGTAAAGTGCAAATGGGTGTTTCTGATTGGAGGTTGTCTCTCCTCCCAGTGATGACCCAGACGTCCAGGCTCCTGACATCTTGTGGCTCTGCCATCTTTGATCTAGGGTTTCCAAGAGTGTTGGCTTGGGGAAAAAGGGCTGAAGGATCTTCAAGGGAACTTCTTTTTGGAAGACCTGGAAGTAGCCATGACACTTTCCCTTATAGTCCATTGTCTAGAACTTCATTATAAGTTAGTATTATGTTAAGTAATGAGCTCGTAATATGGTCACAGCTAACTCAAGAAAGTCTAAGCAGTGTTGTATGGTTGAGAGCCCAGAAGGAAAAAGACATGCATTGGATGCACTTTTAGCAATGTTTCATCAAATTCAAATACTTCTTCTCCGAGTACATATTTTATAGGTTATATTTTTAGTAAAAGTAATCATAAGCCTTTTCTCATGTTATTACATAATCCTTCTAAAACAGGATAAATATGTTCCTAATGTTATAGATAAATAATGTGAGGGGTGAAGTAACTTGCCTGAGTCCCCTCACTCAATGTGTGGCAGAATTGGTCCTCAGCTTTTTATCTCCATACTTCTCCTGCAGTGCTTTGTAATTATATGCCTTCAGAACTGCAAAGGGAAAAGAGGACGATAAATTGATTGTCATGATACAAACCAAGAAGATAATCTACAGAATATCTTAAAGCTTGGCTAAGTAAGAGAGACCACCGATCAGATATTTCAAACTAGATACACACACACACATATATATATATATATATAAAGAGAGAGAAAAATAAACCCAAAATCTCTCAGCAAAGATGCAGTATGGAGGAGGCTTGGTGGTTGCAAGTGTTCAGAGTGTTCATCACTTACAGTAAGTGGTTGGTTTGGCCCATGGCCACTGTTCTTTGAGTTAGTGTTGACCCTTGACAACTTAGATGACTTATTGGCAGCATACAAGACCATTCAACTCATGCCTGAGATTTCCAAGAAAAGAGAATTGGCCTCGCTTGTTTGTGAATGACAACATTGACTCTTGGAACCAAGAAAATGTTTTGTTAGGCTGACTATTTCTCTTTCTCACAGTATCCCATTGAGGGTCATGGGTTCTTGAGGTGTGAAAATAACTGGAAAAATTCAGAATTCAGCTAATATCTATTTGCTGCATTCTGAGCATACATAAGCGTTGTGGAAGCTGAGACATGTTTATCAACACAAGGGGCAAAGTTTCGTTCCTCCTGTAAAATGACCTCTTGATGTGATATATGTATATTGAGTGCCCTGCTGTGACTGAGAGCTATCTAAAAAAGAAAAAAAATATAGCCACCTCCTGAAGCATGTATAAATTGCTTTTTTAGACCCTATAAAATTTTAGCTCGCACCAAACATAGAACTTCATTCATCATCCTACAAGTGCGACTGCCAAGGGAAGCCGGCTCTTCCTGAGTCGAAAGTGGCAACACTCCAGGATTGGCAGAAATCAAATGAATCATTTCCTGCTTTTAGTTTTAGATAAATAATCAGAAAAGATTGTCTAGATTATGATCCAAAAGCCATTTTTCATAGCTCTGAAGACCAGAATCCTCAAAAAACTTCATGTGGAAGCCCCTTTTTCTAATTACTTTATCGCACAGTATTAAAGAGATGGTAGATAAATCCACCAAGTCCAAGCTAAATTTTTAATGCAGTGAAGACTTATGATCTCAGTGTGGTGAGTATATTAAACATGTCTTTTTCTTTCTGTATTTTGATGCTTTGACATTGGTGTCTTGCTGACCGTGGAGGGACTGCCCCTCCCAGGATTGATTAATTCCAAGAGATAGAAAACAAATCACTTGGGAGGGCAACTTTTGTGTGCAAACTGACCAATCCAAAGCTTATATCCCCAAATCCTCAACAAAATACTAGCAAACAGAATCCAACAGCACATTAAGAGGATCATATGCCATGATCAAGTGGGGTTTATCCCAGGAATGCAAGAATTCTTCAATATATGCAAAGCTTATATCCCCAGTCACCTCCTCTATAGGATCTCACACTCTGGGACACTATCCACCTTCCTAATCATTCCAGAGCCAGGTACCGGATGTCTAGGCACAGCACCCATGCCCCAGCCCACTGAAATTATTCAAACTAGCCAATTCTAAGCCTGCTTACTCTGCCTCACCTGTTCTTTTCTGTGGAAACCACAGTAAAGGCTCTCTCACATGTTACTATGCCTCTGCTTCCTGACCAACCCTGGTGCTCCCCTTGAGACCTTCCATGCCATGGCACGCCCCCTTCTTTTCAGATCTGTGACTATAATAAACTGTCTTTACAATGGCATTTGTTTCCATATCTGTTGGTCTTGTCATACCTAAATCATAATAAAACCTACATTATAAAACAATGAGGTGGAAGAGCATAAAAATAAGAATGAAGGACTTGTGTTCGAGTCCTGATTCTGTAACTACTCTCCTGGGATATCTTGAGCAAGTCTTCTAATTGCTCTGGGCCTCAGTTTTCTTGCCTCTAAAATGAGGTACCTGGATTCTCCAGATGCATCCTGAAGTTTCTTTAAATGCTCAAATTCTATGAATTTATTCCTTTAACGTGAGAGGCTCTTTATTACACAGACTTGCAAATGATGTGGTTTCTTCATGGAGCATTTACTGAGTAGCTGCCATTTGACTAGCACCAAGTTGAGCAGTAGGGATCCAAAGATGGATAAGATAAAAATCCTATTTTCAAATGCAACATGCTACTTTCACATCTTGGGGATACCTGTAGAGTTTCAAGACACATGCCTGCTGGTTCTCCTGAGAAATCCTGCTATGCCCCAGAGGTACTGGAAAACATACATGTTAAAAGATTAAACATCACTGAGAAAAAACAGAATTAGCCTAGAATATATAGACTAGATATGATGAGGAAATGCCCTCAGTTTCCTTTTCCCATTGCATGTGTGCAAACATTCCTAAGCTGCATAGTCAAATAAGAGGTAAAAGACATCATTTGGTCACAGAGGTTTCCATTTTGCTAAGCTTCAATATGATCTTGGATGTTCTTAATGATTGATTCTCCATAACAGTACTCATTGCTCAAGCACTTCAGTTTCCTTGGGGAGATGCTTTTCATACTGGTAGTACCTTCCACCTATTGCTTCCACAAATTATCATATGTTCTTTCAGCACTGTATTTGAGATTTTCTGGGATTTCTGGTTTCTGAGGTTTTTTTTTTTTTTTGGCAAGAAGAGGACAAATTCCATTCTGAATTCCACTTTTCAGAGTTTTCATCCATTGCATTCATCTCCTCCTGATTTTATGTTTTCTTTATCTTCTGTGGCCTCCCCACTGGCACTAGCCACAGTTAAAACTTTCTATTGCTGTCTCACTGGGATTTTGCTGTTCCCCCTTTTCAGGTATACTTTCCGATGCCTCTAGCAGGGATAATATTTTCAAAAAATATTAAAACAAGGTATTTTTCCTTCCCCATAAACTATGTTGCCTAGCAATTCCCTCTGCTCAATGAATCAATGACATTCATTGCTTTGGGGAGATTGTGGCTACCAACTAGAACAAAGAATTCATTGCTCGATTTTGAGCTTCTTACTAGATTTTTTTTTTAAGTACACAGAGAGATAATAGTCTTGACAGCCTACCTTTCATGGAGAGAGATTTTTTTTCTTTACTTTAAATTCCCCAAACTTCCATTTACATATAAAAAGCAAGGCTGAGTATCTGAGCTATATTTGCCCTTAGCCAAATATAGCTTCAGAGTCTGTGCTCTCTGAATCTCCACTCACTTTGGGGAGCGCACTGGACATATCACTGATAGGCTGAGGCAGAAGCTATAAAGGGAGAGGGTGTCCTTCAATTTCTATTTGAAATTCTGGAAGGAGAATATTTAAGTGTTCAACATGCACAAAAGGTGGTAGTAGTCAAGCAACAGTAGGGGTTGGCCGAGGGCGGAGAAGGGAATCTACAATGACACTTCCGACTTCAGGTGACATGAAAGGACTCTAGACATTCCAAGGTGACCCTATGTGGGACAAGGAAAGTGGGGAGAAGTGAAAGAGACTAGAGGGTTGATGTAGGCATGGGCACGGGGCTCTGTAGAGAGTCTGCAGGGTGAAAAGGCCCAAGTAACCCAACTAGATGGATAAGGCAGGGGTTTCAGAGGGTCCATCATGCTGGCAAGAACAGAGATGGAGAGCCTGCCATCAGGGAAAGGTGGCTGAGCTTCCCACGGCAGTCACTCTGAAGGAACAGCAGGTATCTCCTCTGCAGAAGCTCTGAGGGCAGAAGTCAAGGGTTAGAATTTAAAATAACCTTGAACTGGGAAGTATGAACTCCCCTTAAACCAGAGGTTAGTAGGAGCCAGTGAAGAGTGGTAACACACAGCTCAGACACCCCTCTCCTGTTTTCATATTTTCAGCTTCCTCGAGCATCTATCTATATGGAGAGGTGAGAAGCAGAACAGCTCTGGGGGAGTAACACTAAAAACAGCATTTACCCCAAAGAGTTCAAGTTTACCTACATGACACTTGTCTTATATTCATTAGTTGGTTATCACTTGTAGCGTAAATGCTTTTTTAAAACTCTTGTATTTAGTGAAAGACAAAAGGGTATGAAAGAGCACATGAAAATACACATCTGTACATATAATTGTAATGAAGTCATTTGGTCCAAGAGCATCATTCTACAGGCATGAAAACTATAGGCATGACTTGCTCTAGGTTACAGAGCTAGTTCACAGCAAGGCCAAGACTATATCCAGATCCTGAGGAAGTCAGGATTGGACTGGGAATCGTTCTGAGACATTGACCTCTCTGAAATATTGTACACGTTCATTTTGGTTATGGCAGGTCTGCTATCATTTTTATAAGATTTCATGAATCCTTAGAATGTTTTATCATGTCTACTTCTATTTTCAATCCTTAGAAGATTCTTGACATAACTAAAATGAAAGGCTTTGATTATCACCATGCTTTTTAACATGTGGTCCCCAGACCACCAGTATCAGCATCAGCTGGGCATGGGTTAAAATTCTGAGGCCCCATCCCAGACCCACTGAGTCAGCAACCCTGGGGCAGGGGTGGGCCCTGATATCTGCATTTTAACAAGTCTTCCAGGTGACTCTGAACAATCCGCTATATTATGTTATAGTCAGCAATGTATCTAGAAATTTACCTATTTTCTTATTAAGGGTCATAAAGAAGATTCATTTAGTTACTTTTAAAACAGAGATATAACTGCCTCTTAAACTTGGTATATGAAAAGAGCATTTCTTTTTCTAGTCTTTTCCTCAAAACCTACTGGAAACCATAAAAGAAGGTAAAACAGAGAAAAAAAATTGGAAGCTTAAGTGGAAGCATATATGTTAACTACTGGGAAATGTGGATGGGGTCAAGGAAGGGTACTGAGCTAAGAGAGATGCATTCACTCTCACACTTTGAGCAGTACACAGATTTCTCTAGAGGTCAGTGTCAAGGTCTTAGAAAGTACAGTCAGTGAACTTCTCATTGGTGCTATATAAGTTGTAAGGCTGTGGATGGAGGAGGTCCCTGCAGACCCTAATGCAACAGCAGGGAATAAAACAGGCAAAAGCCAAGGAGCTCATAACCTAATTGGAAGAGAGATACAGGAAACAAAATGAGTAAATAATATAGGATATTAGAAAATGAGAAATGCAATGAAGAAAATAAAGCAAAGAAGGAAGATAGAGAGTATTAAGGATGAGGAAGTTACCAGAATTGTACAAGGGGTAATTAATGAAGTTGTCTTAGTCCATTTGGGCTACTATAACAAATTACTAGGAACTGGGTTGCTTATAAACAAGAGAAACTTATTTCTCACAGTTCTGGAGGTTGGAAGTTCAAGATCAGGTGTCAGCAGTGTTGGGTGAGGGCCTTCTTTTAGGTCACAGACTTCTTATATCCCTCTTTTTCAAAAGCACTAATCCCATTCACAAGGCTGCACTCTCATGGCCTAAGCTCCTCCCGAAGGCCCCACCTAACAAATGTGTGTTAGGATTTCAACACATTTTAGGGGGACACAAATATTCAGACCATAGCAGACGTCCTCACTAAGAGAGTATTATTTGAAAAAAAGACAGGAAGAAGGAGAAGGACATCTGGGCAATGAACTTATCAACAAGAGTGAACAGTGTGTGGTGCCGGTGTACCTGGTGTGTTTGAGAGGCTACAAGGAGGCCAGTGGGGCCAGGTGGCATGAGCAAGGGGGGCAGAGTCGGAGCAAGTCACAGAAATGACAGAGGTCAGGGCCTGTAGGCCTTGAAGCTCACTGTAAGGCCTTTGGCAGGTACTGAGTGACCTGTGACCCCCAGAGGTTTCTGAGCAGAGACAGACACGATGTAGTTACAGTGTTGAGAAAAGACAGTAGAGATGGATTCAGAGGCCATTGCAATAATTCGGGTGAGAGACAATGGCATCAGTGGAGGAGGTGATGAGAAGGGGTCAGATTCTAGATATTCAGTTTCACCTTACAGCATGAATATTCAGTTTATGACTTTTCACTGTAAAATCTTGTGATCAAGAATCCCATTTTTTTACGTCTCCTTTTTTTAAAAAAATATAACATTTTTACTTAAAAAGAAACTAAATAAATGTGTTGTAAGCAGTGATATTACCACATTACATTTCAGGCAAAGGAAAGCTCAACATTTACTCAACCAGCAGTCTCTAGTCAGAATTACCCTTCATGTTTGCTGATGTGTGAAAGAAAGAGAAGAGTTAAGGATGGATCCAAGACTTGTATACTGAAAGAATGGAGTTGACCTTAAGTGAGATGAAGGGTTTAAAAGGAACAGGGGGAGTGTGGACAGGGAGGTGATATAGGACCTAATTTATGGAAACATTAGGTCTCAGACATATTTAGCTGGATAGATAAAGATATATGTTGAGTGGACAGTTGGATAGGTAATCTAGAGTTAAGGGAATTGGTCTAAACTAAAGATATAAATTTTGATGTCATTAAAAATAGATTAAAGTTATGGATCTAGATGGAAGTGGAGAAGAGAAAAGCAACTTTGAATGAGCCCCAGTGCTTTCCAATGTGAAGAAACTGGGAAGATGGAGAGGAGACAGCCAATGAGACCAAGGAGCACCAGTTGGTGAGGGAGGAGGGAAGATGGTTCCAGAAGATGTGAGCACCCACTGCTGTTGATAGGCCAAGGAAGACAAGGACTGACATTTAAACATCAGATCTCACAACTGGGAAGACGGATGGCACTTTAACAAGTTAGTTTTGGAGAAGGTGTGGGGGTAAAAGTAATTTGAAGACTATGAAGACATACTCAGAAGAGTACAAATGCTTTGATTCTATTTATACGATGTTCTAGAAAAGGTAAATCTATTGGGACAGATCACTGGTTGCCAGCCTAGAGGCAGCGGGAGAGATGACTATAAAGGGGCATGAGAGGATTTGGGGGATGATGGAGCTATTCTACATCTTGTTGTGATAATGGTTATACGGTTATGCCCACATGTCAAAACTCACAGAAAGGTACCCCCCAAAGAGTGAATTTTACTGTCTGTGAATTATAAATAAGAGATACTGTGAATGATCAAAAAAATAACAAGTAGATAATCTAGAAACAGTGAGCACAGACATTCTTTTAAGGGGTTTTGCTCTAAAGATGAGCAGAGAATTGAAGTCAAAGCTTGAAAAGAAAGTAAATTCAAGGCAAGTTTTCTTTCAATTAGACAAAGGAAGGCCCTGGAGGAATTTGAAGTCGATGGGAATAATCCAATAAAGACAGGACATTGATGATGTGGGGGAGAGAAGGGTGGCTTGCTAAAGTGATGTCCTTGAGGAGGCTAGAAGGATGGGGTCCAGACTCTGGAGGAACGGAAGCTGGCCTGAGACGATTGCTGGGATTGGGTAGACATGGTGGGAGGCTGGGGGCACGTACAAAGTCTCTTCTGACTGCTTTTATTTTCTCAATGAAATAGGATGTCAGAGAGTGAGGAAGGGAGAAGGTTTTGGGGTTTTGAGGAGAAAAGAGAAGATAGGAAGTGGTTGTCTTGGAGGGTGGGAAATGGATGGTAGGAAAATGTACTGTGATCCCCTGGACATTGGAGCTAGGAGTTAAAGTGAGTCCAGGGGACATGATTCTGTGATTTTCTCTAGCCACTGAGAAAGGTGAGAGTTGGGTAGAACCTGGGCTGAGGCTTTGCCAGGTGAGTACAGCATACTGTGAGATGTGAGAGAAGTTGAGGGTGACTTCAAGTGGGTGATTTTAATGACTGACTGGCTTCTACAGCTCCAACTGTACCAGTCTCCTGCTATGGACTGAATTGCATTCCCTGAAATTTGTGTTGAAGCCCTAACCCCTCAATGTGATGGTATTTGGAGATGGGGCCTTTGGGTAGTAACTAGGTTTAGATGAGGTCATGAGGGTGGGTCCCTGGTGATGAGATTAGTGCCATTTTCAGAAGAGACACTGGAGAGTTTGCCACATGTGGATAAAGTGAGAAGGGGCTGTCTGCAAGCCAGGAAGAAAATTCTCACCAGAAACCAAATCTGTTGGCATCTTGATCTTGGACTTCTAGCCTCCAGAACTCTGAGAAAATAAATTTCTATTGTTTAAGGCACTCAGTCTATGGTATTTTGCTACAGTAACCCTCTCCTATTTACCAAACATGTCAAGTATACTCCTTCTCATGACATCTGTTTTTTCTCGCTCCTTTGCTGAGAATGCTTTCTAATTCAGTCGCCTGCATCTCCTTCAAGTGTGTGCTCAAATGTGATGTTTTCAGTTGGGTTTTCCCTAGTTATCTATTTAGAATTGCAGTCTCCTCCCTATAGGATATCTCTGTATTTGCTATCTCCCTTACCTTCTTCTCATAGCATGTAAACTTACTAATATTCTGTATACCTTACTAATTTCATTTTAATTGACCATCTCTTCCCATTAGATTATAAGCTTCATGAAGGCAGGAGTTTTGGTCTTTAGCTTGTTGCTACATTTCTAATATCTCCAACAGTGCTTGGCATACCACAGGCACTCAGTAAATATTTGCTGAGCCAATGAATGAAGTCAGGACATTTTTACTATTTGACATTATGTCTGAATTGGAAATTAACATTCAAACATTCCACACTGTTGTCAATGTCTCTGTTGAATTTTGGTTTCTCTTCTTGGGTCTTGAAGCGTTCCCTGCCTCTGCGGCTAAAGTCTCCTAGGTATGATTTGAGGTCCAGACCTCCTAACTTCTTAAGGCTGTATATTGAGACAGTATAATATGTGGTTCCTGTACAGAGCTCTCATTAGAGAGAGTATCCAGGGTTCAGTTGATTCCAATTCCATTTTCATCTGTGGTTCTTTCTTGCAATTCCAAACCTGAGGTTGACTTTGGAACATTATCTTTCTTGAGTTCCCACAATATTTGCTCTAGACTAATGAAAAAACGAATGATCATAAATATAATTACTCAGAAGGCCTGAGGATATTTTTGGTACACTTGGAAGGAAGATGGGTTTGAAGGAAAAGTAATTGACAGCAGAAGACTTTAGGTATTTTTTCTCTGTTGGAACTTATAGGTACTGAAAATAAATCGCATTTTTGCATCCCCATTTAGGTTCTGAACAAATGGAGAAATAAAAAATAAGGAATATGACATATGTGGCTCAAAATATTACCTTAATTACTGTTAAAAGTTGAGGGGATAGGTTAGTGTGAGGGTCAAAGGAGTCTCTCCACAGGATGAGCTAGACCTTAGCACAGTACCACTGCAGTGGGCAGAGCTGGGCTCCTCCTGCAGAGGGGGGCGGGTGTGCTCCCCGGGTGACAGCCAAGGCCACTGTCTCCCCACAGTCAGCCTGCTCGGATAAATAAGGAAGGCCAGGGCTACTACACTCAGGGAGCTCTCAGGATATTTCTTTCCTGTGGAGGGAGCATTTCCCAAACTTATATGTTCATGGGATCTTTTTATCATGTAGAATCTCGTGGAGCTGGTAAAGCAAGGAATACACTTTGAGAAATGCTGGTATGGGTAATTGTGGTGGCTATGTCTCTAAATATCACATGAAATAGCAGGGATGTCAGTTTAGTTCTTTCTGTGACATTCTATTGATTCTTCCTATTGGCAAACATTTAATGAACCCCATAATATGCCAGGCACTGTGCTAGGCATTGATCAGGTAAGGATAGGAGACAGGAAGTCACAAAAACAAATAAGATAAGCCCTGGCTTTCAAAGAATCTCTACTTTAAGTGGGTGAGGTGGATACATAAACTCGTAAGACCACCTTGGACATAGTTAGGAAAGATATTACCGTGCGATGTGAAGGATGCCTCTGACTTTAGGTCATGGGCTAGATGACCTGAACCAAGGGGAGAAAATTTTCTTGAGTTTGTTTCTTGGTATGATCTTGACTCTAAAAATGGAAAGTAACATTGGAAAATATCCACTTATGTAGCTGTACCAGTGAGTTGAATTTTACTTATTTAAGATTTTTACCATACTGAAAAAATAATCAGATGGAAACACCAAGTCACACATGGGCTCCAAATCTTGTAACATGTAAGCCAAACTAATGTAGAATAAACAAAGGAATCTGAGTTCAAATTCGAGCTTCACGAATAACTGGTTATGTGACTTTGGACAAATCACTCAACCTCTCCCCAAACTTTGTTTGCTTATCTGTAAGATAGGGGTAATTAAGACAAGGGCCTTCTTACCTCCCAGCATCCTGAAGGGCAGGTAAGAAAGGGATGTGAAATTTAGCCATTAAATGTAGTATGCTAACGTAGACATATTATACACTTACGAAATTTTCTGGGACTGGGTGGGGGAGTATCTACAACCCATTTCATATCCTTGATTCTGAATTGCGATACAGTCTGCAAATACATAGATAGTACTCATCTCAGCCAAGTTTCATTTCTCTCCTAAATTTTGAGGTAAGGTCTATGACTTTTAATGAGATGCCTCTAATATGTGGATTATTTGAAAAGCACAGAGAAGATCACACTAAAATTCTATGAGAAAAATCTTTGTTTTATGCCCAATTTTATAAATTCAACTTTTTAAATATTAAAAAACAAACCACCAACAACTAAAATAGCCTTCTGGAAGGAGAGATATTTTACCCAAAATATCAGTATGAAGAGATTTTTATGGCTGGTTTAAAAACCCCTTAAATTAGGGGGTCATAATGGAAAGTCTGACAGGCTTAAATAAGGCAGTTCAAAAATATATTCTTAACAGTTAACACACACCATACATGAAATGTATTTTTAACATGCTATATGTTTATTACAGATTAAATACTTAAAAATGGAGAAACAGCCCAAATGTTTCTTAAATATTTGCTTAATAGAGTCAGGACACATTGAGAATTGTAACCGTGAAGGGTACATGTTAAGTGTTTAACTAACATCAAATGCAATAAAATGTTTCATTTGAAATGTTAAGCAGGTGATAAAAATGTCATGTGAGGCAACAGATTACAGTTTCACCCCAAATTTTCTCTAATTAAGGTGAAACTATGGAGAGACACTTGGTTGGCTGGCTACAAGTCCTGAATTTGTGAATATCTTGGGCTGATTTTGCCTTGATCCATTTCTCCTCTGAGGGACTCGTTTACAATCATCTGAAACATTGCTTTTCTGTCAGCATATTGCCTCCTCTTGTTGCCATACCCAACTGCTTTCAGGAGAGGTTAGGCACATCTTTTCTGTACCTTGTGCCAATCTGTGCAACGTTATATGGTAACACATTTTTATCACATTAAGTTGGACAAAGAGTGCTATCTCTATTATTAGTTGTGTGACCTTGGGCAAGTTACATAACATCTCTGTGCCTCAGTTTCTTCTCTTGTAAATTGGAGATGGTCATAGGACCTCATTCACTGGGTTGTGAGGATGAAATGAATTGAAATGGGCTTAGAACATGTTCCAGCACAAAGTGTTAGTTCAATACTTAACATGTACTCTTCATTCTAAAATTTGCAGTGTGTTCTGGTTACAGGAAGCAAACAGTTAAGAAATATTTGGCATTACCCTCATTTTAAATTACTTAATGTGCAATTAACATATAACGTGTTAAAATACTTTTTAATGTACATGTTAAGGGTTTGTTTTTTTTAAAACAGTTTTGAGATTATCTGGTTAAAAGTTCAGTTCATCTCCTCCAGTAGACTGTCATTTTCATCATGATATTTTCTTCCTGTATTTCTGTTGGTAGTAAGACACAGGGGATCAATTACTGTGTACTGAAAAGATATGTGAATGAATGAATAAATGTAGACACCCCACTAGATACATATTTACTTAAACAATCTGACTAGCTTCTTTTTTTTTTTTTTTGCAGTTTCTAGAGCTTCAGAGATTCCTGATTAAACACCAATAATTAGAGAAACCACTTCTACATTGCAAAAGGCCTGCCTTTTGAACAAAAAAACCAATGTAATTAACGTGTCCATAAATTAATGTCTCAAGCAGGGCACACTGAAATGAGTTTTGGCAACTGATGCAGATATTGGGAAAATACTTCCTTATCCTGTGACCCTGGGCAGTTATATAAATCCACTGTGCCTTCATTTCCTTATCTGTACTGTGAGAGTAATAAAATATCTACTATACAGGCTAAATGAATTAACGTGTAGCAACTGTTTAAAATGGTGCCTGCCATGTAGTAAGTGCTCAACCAATGTAGGGCAATGTTATTAAAATAATCATTATAATTACTTATAATTCTGTAAGTTGTAATTATAAGTATAATATGTTAAATGCATTACTCCATAGGGCCCTTACTATTGTTTAGCATACTGAAGATACTGTCTTGGTTTTGCTCTTGTATATTTTCATACTCGTTTTCCTTTTCTATCTTTGTCCATACACTCCTGGAAGGAGAGGGACTGTGTACTTTAGTCTCACTGATAACTCTCCACAGTCCGTCCCCACAATTCTGATTGGCATAGCTTCTTTTTAAAATTTATTTATTTATATATTTTTTCTTTTGCTGTACTCGGGCCTCTCACTGCTGTGGCCTCTCCCCTTGTGGAGCACAGGCTCCGGACGCGCAGGCTCAGCGACCATGGCTCGCGGGCCCAGCCGCTCTGCGGCATGTGGGATCCTCCCGGACAGGGGCACGAACCCGTGTCCCCTGCATCGGCAGGCAGACTCTCAACCACTGTGCCACCAGGGAAGCCCCTGATCGGTATAGCTTCTTGAAAGGTGGCTACATTCCCCTGACTCCTCCACCCCCTGGACAAATACTGCCACGGAGTGAAAAGCCAGAAAGTCATCTTCTTAGATGAAAAAATCTTCTTAATATAACTGATGAAAATTCTCCCTCCCTTTTTTTGAAGGAATTGGTGGCTTAGAAATTGAAGGAATTGGTGGCTTAGAAAATTTAAAATGAAACAGGTAATTGAGTCCAGCTGGCTCAGCTTCCAACAAAAGTCTGTCTCTCAGAGTAACTGTGACTCAGAGCACTTGGAAATTAATTGTGTGGAATTTGAAGTTTACAGCAATTTTGTACACGAGTGCTTTTAACACTAATCTCAAATTTGGAGATTGTTGTCATTGCCTCTGACCTCATCCTTTTATCTCTGCATCACTAATAGGTCCATTATTTTATTTAGAAAATTTCAGGATTTACCCTCATTTTTGATAAATGATCACAGTTTATAACTGAACACTTTCTTTCCTCAAATTCCTGTTATTGTTGTTTAATTTAAGAAGATTTTCTGTGCCTTTATTTCTTTATACTAAACATGTGAGTGATTTCTAGGACTGTGGGCAAAAAGTCAAACAGTTTCTGAAATCCAACTAATAATTGCTCCAACTAGTCTGCCTTTAAGGAAAATATAGGGAAGGCTGTGAGCTTAATTTTAAGCACTTTACCTAATACACACTTGATGCAATTAATGAAAGATCTTTGGGAACTATGGAGCATATACACATCACAGATTTTTTTTAAATAACGGTTTTATTGAGATATAATCATATACCATAAAATTCACCCTTTTGAGGTGTACAATCCAGTGGTTTTCACTCTATCCACAGAGATGTGTAACCATCATCATTATCTAATTTCAGAGTAACTTTGTCACACACAACAGAAACCCCATGAACATTAGTAGTCACTCCCCAGGCCCCTCTCTCCGAGCTCTCTCACTAATCTATTTTCCATTTCTCTGGACTTGCCTTATTCTTTTTTTTTTTTTTTTTTTTTTTTTTTTTGTGGTATGCAGGCCTCTCACTGTTGTGGCCTCTCCTGTTGCGGAGCACAGGCTCCGGACGCGCAGCCTCCACGGCCATGGCTCACGGGCCCAGCCGCTCTGTGGCATGTGGGATCTTCCCGGACCAGGGCATGAACCCATGTCCCCTGCATCGTCAGGTGGACTCTCAACCACTGCGCCACCAGGGAAGCCCTGGACTTGCCTTATTCTTGACATTTAATATAAATGAAATCATACAATATGTAGCCTTTTGTGTCCGGCTTTTTCACTAGCATGTTGTCTAAGTTCATCCACAGTGTAGATGTTTCAGTAACCCAATCCTGATTTTCATTGCTGAATAATATTCTGTTTGATGGATATACCACATTTTGTTTATTCATCAGTTGATGACATTCAAATCATTTTCTTTCTTTTTTTTGGCTATTGTGAATGATGTTATTGTAAACATTTATATACAATTTTTTTCTGTGGACTTACGTTTTTATTTCTCTTGGGTAAGTACCTAGGAATAGAATGCTGAGTCAGATGTGGGAAACTGAATATACAAGCAGAAAGTGGCCAGAACATATATAAAAACAGAACTCAGACCCATAACCTTTAGCAATCTGCCCAGGAAACCAATCTCCTCAACAACAATAAACAGCTCAGAAAGCCAGCCTGATCTAAGATGGCTAACTGTAGCAACAATCTAAGAAGCTAAATAATAACTTCTGTAGTAATCAACCCCAAACAACCAGAACTTGATTAATAACTAACAACTACCCAATTGTTTTCCTGCCTTATAACGTAGGACCAACCAGAGAAAGCCGTATTATGACCCCACCAACAAATCACATAGACTGCTAGGCTTCTAGTTATCCTTCCTCCAGCTTCCCCATGTAAACAACTTCCGATCAGGGCACACCCTTTTTCCACTATAAAGCTTTCCCTCTCCTCTGCCTGCCTTTGAGTCTCTGCCAAAATACGAGTGATGGTGGCTGACTCCCTTGCTATACCAACCTCGGAATGAACAGCCTTTGCTTTTCCCATTTCGTTGGTCTTTATTTCCACATATGTTAACGATCTGTTTACCATTTTGAGAAACTACCAAACTGTTTTCTAAAGTGGCTCACATGCCACAGATTTTAATTCGCCTTTGCTTAATTATTGGTGCAAGCAAGGGGTGAAAGAGAAAGAATGCAGAGTGACTGGGTTTGCTGGAGCAAATGGTTTTATCATGGTTTTGTTTCATTCATTGGTGGAAAACAGAACTGGTGTCAGACTTAGGAGTCATAGTGGAGCCTTGGGGAACTTCAGGTGGAGACGGTTAGGAGTCAGTTGAAAATTCAGTGTTGTAGTTCAGAAAAATAGTCCAGTGTGGAGAGAGTCAGTATCATCTTCATCTTTCTTATAGTCACATTTGCTTTTCCAAAATCTTTCCTTTTACCTCTCATACCTTTTCCTGGAAAGTCTTCCCTGTTGAAGGTCATTCTTTCAATATACCTTCCTCTTGGCTCATTAAGAATTGTAACAAGCATTCTTTTTCCTTAATAACTGAGTACAAGTACAGTGATTTGCAGCTTTTGGTAGGAAAAGTCGGGGACAGGACAATAAACAAGGGAGATACCATGGCACCATGAAAGTCTGGAGCTTCTAAAAAAATCGATGACTTTTTGTTTGGTTGGTTTGTTTGCTGTTATTAAGAGCTAACAACAGAATAGTTGTTTCAAAACTATCTCCCCTGTGGTGTGTGTGTGTATGTATATATATATAAATGGAATACTACTCAGCCAGAAAAAGAATGAAATAATGCCAATTGAAGCAACATGGATGGACCTAGAGATTATCATACTAAATGAAGAAAGACAAATGCCATATGATATCACTTATATGTGGAATCTAAAGTAAGACACAAATGAGAATTCCTGGCAGTCCAGTGGATAGGACTCTGAGCTTTCACTGCCAAGGGCCTGGGTTTGATGCCTGGTCAGGGACCTAAGATCCTGCAAGCTGTGCTGCATGGCCAAAAATAATACATAAATAAAAACACTAGTTAAAAAAGATAAAATATGACACAAATGAACTTATCTATGAAACAGAAACAGACTCACAGACATAGAGAACAAACTTGTGGTTGCCCAGGGGGAGGGGCAGTGGGAGAGGGATAGATTGGGAGTTTGGGATTAGCAGATGCAAACTATTATATATAGGATGGATAAACAACAAGGTCTTACTGTATAACTCAGGGCACTATATTCAATATCCTGTGATAAACCATAATGGAAAAGAATATGAAAGAGAATATATATATATATAAAACAGAATCACTTTGCTCTACAGAAGAAATTAACAAAACATTGTAAATAAACTATATTTCCATAAAATACATTAAAAAACTACCCATAGAAACCTCATTTTAACTCTAAGATTTGCATGTGTATTTGTATCCCTATTTTATGTTAGGAATTATTTTGGCCCTTTTATGTCTGCTGATATATCCCAAGTGATCAGAACAATGCCTGGCACTTAGTAAGTGCTCAAACAATTCTTTCTGAAAGAGGACTCTTTTATTTACCTACATCATATGGTAGCTCCTACATGGTAGAGTTGGAATCCGGTGTTAGGTCATTTAATTCCAAAGGCTGTGTGTGTTGCTCTATCTATCCCACATCATCTCCAGTTTCCCTGTCACTCTAGTTAAGTGAATGTACCAGGTCAGGCTAAAGGCTACTTTAGCCTTCTTAAACCTCTCTTTCTTCTATTGTGATACCTATCTATCTATCTATCTATCTATCTATCTATCTATCATCTATCTACCTACCTATTCTATCTGTCTATTTATCTATGTATCATCTATCTACCTACCTATTCTATCATCTATCATCTATCACATATGATATATATGATATTGCATATAAATTTTATATATTTATTGTGATGTATATATCATATTATATATATATACACATGACATATATACATCACTATATATATAATATATACATATACACATGATATATATAATCAGTAATGATTAAATGAGATAGTGCATGAAAAGCCCCAAGTCCAGTGCCTGTCTGTGAGTGTCAGATGCGTTACTATGGGGTTAGACCTGCAGGCTGCACCATGGCTGCTGGGCTCCCCTCTGCCCAGTCTCCTCTCCAGGTCACCTGGTGTGGCAGAGCAGGAGTCTGAAAGCTGGCACCTCTGAGTTACAGCCCCCTTCCCCTTCTTGTTGGGTCATTTTGTCAAACCAGACTTCTGCTTGTTTTTTCTTGCTTTAGTTTCTCTGCAGTTATCTTGTTAGGATCCCAGCCCCTCCAGACCAGAGTTCTCTGCCAAATGTGAGTTAGCACTCATATCAGGTAGGGCTCTTTTGGTTGCAAGTGACAGAAACCACTCAAACTGGCTTAAGCAAATAGTAATCATAGTAATAATGATGATGACGATGATAATGATTATGATGATGTTAGGAAATTGAAGATACTGAACTGAGAAATCATGGCTGCATTGAGGGATGCAAATTAGATCAGAAAGACTTTTTCCTTAGAATTTCTGGCTCTGCGTTTTTTATGTTTTAACCTCATGTTTAGAGTTACTCTTTCCCCCAAGGTAGTAAAGATCATTTCTGATAGCTCTAAGCTTATAACATTTCAACTAATAGCAATCCCAGAGAATAGAACGCAGCTCTCTCTTTGCCATCATCTATATCAATTCCCTAAAATTACTCTAATTGGCCCAACTTGGGTCCCCCCAGATTTATCATTATTCCCAGTTTTGGCCAATCATGGCTGTGCCTCCTACAGCTGGGAAGATGAAGTCACATAATTGACAGCCCCATCAGGATCACACTGAGCAGGGAAAGGACAATTCCCTAAAGAAAGGGGAGCAGGACAGAAAAATAGCAGGTGTTCATGATACAGATACCACCTTATCTAGCTTTTGCACTGACTTGGAGTTTTAAGTGTTTGGATTTCTGGTGATGAGAATGATTTGAATCCTATAATAGCTGTGCTTTTTGGATATCATGGTTTGGGCCTGCCTGGCTGGTCTTACCAGTTTTGCATGAGTATCTTTGCATGGGAAGAGGCCCTTCCATGGCTTTCATTAGATCCTCAAGCATGTTCAGGACCTGACCTGTTATAAAAACAGTGCCCTAGAGAGTAGATCTCCACATGAATCCATAAGTACTGTGTGTCAGTTTTGTTCCTGGGTTCTAGGGATGTGTAAGACAACAATAAGGGACCTGGGCCTGGTGGGATTTCCCCCTCCCTCCTGGCCCCCTACTACTGATGCCTCATCAACAAGAGACTTGAGGAGAAAGTTGGCTTTAGGGAGACAGAAGGGAATTTGCCCCCAAGTTAGAAAGTCCAGTGGGAGTTTGTGGCACAAAGAATCTGGGAAATAAATAAAGGTATGAGATTGGGGAGGGGAGGGCCGCCAATACGATGGTAGATCAGGGGCAGGTAAATTGTGGTCTTACTGTGGGGAGACCTGAATGCCCACAAAAGGCTCATAGAACAGGATTTCAGAGCTGTGAAGGTCCTTCAGCTGAGGTGCAAAGAGGTGAAATAACTTACTTCAGGACCAATAAGTCAGGAATGCAGAAGCCAAATGAGAATTCTTCTCACCTCACAGCACAGCTCTCTTTCTGTTATCAGATTCTTTGTTGGGATCTCCTAGCAAAGGTCTCTACGAGCCTTTGTGTACCTGTTCAAAGCCCACTGTTCTTTGATCCTCCCTGCAATCACTTTTCCATGTGGCCAGCTCCTGAAGAATGGGTGGGTTCAGCAGAAACAAATGAGCCGGCAGTGAAGTGTGTAGATACCACTGAGAAGCTGACCAGGAATCCAAGCACTCAGTGAGGCTGGACCAGCATCTAGAAGCCTGTGGCTTCTCCCACAGGTCCCCCATCAGGCAAACCTCCCTGGATGCTTCCCATCCAGCAGGACTTCTCTAGACACATTTCCTCCAGGGTCCTCCAAGGGACTCAGAAAAAAGAGCATTCATTTTTGATACTTCTGGTGTTGTTCCAAATAAGAGCACTTGCTGAAGAGAAATGAAGATGCCTTCTGCCTATTTGTGCCAAAAATGTATGCCCTGCCTACAAAACTACAGAATTATTAGTCCTTGAAAATGTACTACTTCTGCTCCTTCTATAGAAATTCAACCCAACTCAATTAAAACATCGTGGCAGCCTCCACGAGGGCACAGATGCCCTGGAAAATGATTTGGGGAGTGTTTTCCCTGGCCGTGAATAGTTCTTGCACGTGGAGGTGACCACACACGTACTTAAAAATGAAAACAGTCCTGATGGTAATAGAGTGATTCAATAATACTAACTTGCATTTCCAGAGCAACTTTCTTTTAAGGTTAAATTTTGGTTGGGTTGATCATGAGCAGATATAACCTGGGCTTTATCTCAGCTCTAAACTCTCTCTTCCTCTTTGCTCACTTCTCTCCCCACAATGCCTTTCCTCTGATGTCTGACTGTTTCTCTCTCCCTCCTTAAGGCCTAAGTGTTACTGATTCACAAATAAGTCACTCTAATGGCAGAATAACTGAAGCTGTAGAGATTCTCCATCTAGGCTGTGTTTCCAAGAGGCTGTAGACCAGGCTGGTGACTTCACACTGGCGTTTACACCAACTCCTTTTGGATCAAGGCTCTATCTCTTTAACAGACTCACTTATCACAGAACAGAGTGCCATTAACTAGGAAATCTGGGGTATCCACATCAACCCTCACCCATCCTATCTCCTGTGTCCCACTGCTTCAACCAAGCCTGGCCATTTCTTCTTCTGCCCTAGATTCAGAGCCTGAGTGACCCCATGGTCTCTTTTCCATCCATTAAAATCCATCTCATTAAACACTGCCTCATGCATTCTCCTTGTTCTGATTCTGGAGCGCTTTCTGAAGTTTCTGTAATTCTTTGCCATATATTCCTCACTGCTCCAAACTACCTGGCTTGTTTTACATTGCAGAATGTGCCTTGCCTCCAGCTGAATGTGAGATCTTTGAGTCAGGGACAGTTTATTATATGGCCCGATATTCTTCACATTTATGTTTAATGCATAGTAGGTATTCAAGGGTTATTTGTTGATTCATGGATTTTCATGAACTGAAATTCTCACCTCAGTAAGCAAAGTGTTTTGTAGGTAGGTTTAGGCACACAGGGGTTTGTGTGACTTGGTTAAAACCCCACAACGCCAAAAACCCACTTAGAGGACCATATAAGAGCATGGGCCCTAGAATCTGTAGGCCTGTCTTGTAGCAGCTGGGTTCTGACACAAACAAGCTATGGGATGCTAATAAAGGCACTGCTCTTTGAACACATTTGCTCACCTGTAAAATCGGAGAATAATAATAACAACTATAATATGCCTATCGCAGGTTGATGGTGAGGATTTAATGAAAAGGTAAAGCAGCAGTCTCAAGACAGTATGAGGTCTGAAGTTAAACTGCCTGGGACCAGCTCTGCTACTTTCTAGCTGTGTGACCTTTGGTAAATTACTTAACCTCTCTGTGTCATAGTTTCTCTTATCTGTAAAAGAGGAATTAAAAAAAAGATAATACCTACCTTTTAGGGTTTTTATGAAAATTGAATCAAAATGTTTTTTAAAGTAATTAGAATGGTGCTTGAAACGTAGCTTGTTAAATGAATAAATAATGATAATGCACAGAAGTCATTTATGACATGCAGGCACACAGTCAGTGCTCAGTTCCTGTTGCTTCTTCTATGAGGAAAGCTGCCACCACTATTACTGCTACTGCTAATGGCAAACCCTTGAGCCAGCTTGTGTAGTTCAACACACTCAAATCCCACTTTCAATTTCTAGGTTTCCATGTGATAACACATAGGTGTTTGGTTCTCCCGTACTAGTAAAATTGATTCACTTCTTTAATAGCTTCATTTTATGTTTTTGTGGGTTTTCCTTCTATTTTATCCTTTTCCCCTCTGGACCCAATTGGGTAATCTAGACTCAGTCATATAAGAAACTTAGCATACTTTCAGATTCTATTCAATGGTGGGGTGTTTCAATTTCTCACCACCTGACATTCTAAATCTCCATGCATTTTCAATGCCATTTCTCTTCCAGAAAAGTCACCTCTGCCCCTTGTCTACTAACAAAGTTCCACTTGTTCCTCAAGACAGCTAAGCCATCTTGTAATTATCCCTTTCACTCCTTGCAGAATAATTCCCCCCTTATACACCTTTTAAATTTAAAAAAAATTTTAAAATATATTTATTGGAGTATAATTGCTTTACAATGTTGTGTTAGTTTCTGCTGTACAATAAAGTGAATCAGCTATATGTATACATATATCTCCATATCCCCTCCCTCTTGAGGCTCCCTCGCACTCTCCCTATCCCACCCCTCTAGGTCATCACAAAGCATCGAGCTGATCTCCCTGTGCTATGCAGCAGCTTCCCACTAGCCATCCATTTTACATTTGGTAGTGTATATATGTCAATGCTACTCTCTCACTTCGTCCCAGCTTCTCCTTCTCTCCCTGTGTCCTCAAGTCTCACCTTTTTCTTGTAGGAAGTTTTTATATGGTATTGACTGAAACTCCAAGAATAGTGGGACAATTGTTTACCATTACACTCTCTGCATGAATAAAAAGGTTGTCATAAAGTTAGCACATGTATTAGTCAGGAGAGACTAGGATATTCTGAGTAACAAACAACGCAAATTTCAGTGACTTAACACACCAGTTTATTTCTTACTTTTGCTAATGTATCATGAGTAACAGCAGTAGGCACTTCTTCACAGTCACTTAAGGGGCCCAGGCTGAAGGAGGCTTGTGCATATCTCCTAGCTGTATGATCTGGAATTCATAATCTCCTCAGTGCTATGTCAGTGGAAGAAAGGGAGAGAGACTCAAGATTTATGCATAGCCTTTTCATGGTCCCAACCTGGAACTGATACATGTAACTTCCACTCATGATTTATTGGAGATAATCAACCTCATGGCTACACCTAACTGTGCAAGTAGGATGGAAAACATAGGGAGAAGATTCAATATTGGGTGAATATGACAGTCTCTCCTATAGAACTCAATAAATATCGGTTTAATATGTGAAAGGGGCATTGTGGCCCCATGGAAGCTGTACCTGTCATGTGTCAAATAGCAAGATGAAACTGGACACTATGGATTTGAAAAAGCCACTTTATGTCCTGAAGTCACAGCTTCTTCTTTTGAGAAGTGTGGGGAAATATACATACCTTATTCTCAGTTTTGTTTTGACTGTGAGAGATGATTTATGCAAAGCAACCAGCACAAGCACTGATGTATAGTAAAATGACCGTGGTTTGTTTCTTGTGCCGGTTAAACTCCATTTCCCCTTACCTGTATACACTCTCCCTTCTTTCCCTCTTTCCTGCCCCAGAAAGTTGGCTCTGAGATCTGCTCCGCCCAGGCTCCTTTGCTTTCTGCCTTCTGGTTGAGTCCAGCCAGTGGGAAACACAGAGAGGATACAGGAGAGAGGGAAAAGATGGAGGATGATGCATTTATTTCTTTCCCTCCCTTCCTGATTCAGGATGTTTCTGGCTGTGTCAGATGATCCCTTTTCAAGGGCTCCCGTCTTAGCTGGGATCCCTCTAGTATCACTGTTTCCTTTCTTGCCCCTTCAAGCCTATGTGTGGTTACACTTTCCTGCTTTGCTGGTCTCTGGGTGGTTCAACATCCCAGGTGGTTTCTTTAGACCTGACCATACCTCTGTAAATAGTCTCTTTTACAAAGTCTACTCACAAATCATACTGGGAACATTGTCTGCTTTCTGCTCCTGATCCTTGCTGATACTTTATCCATCTGGACTCTGAACTACTTGGGGGTGAAGGGCAGCTACTCATTTCTCTTTATAATTCTCAAACCCGTCACAAAGTCCAGGGTAGGGGATATATTCCATTTTTTAAAAAGAAGCTAAAATTAATAAATAATAAAATAAATAATATGAAATTAATAAATAGTAAAATAAATAATAATACTAGCTAACGTTCACTGAGTGCTTTCTATGTTGCAGGCACTATGCAACATGATATACAATTTGAACCATCTGTGAGGTAGGTATCATCATTGCCCTCTAATTTCATTTGATGATAATGAGGTCCAGGAAGGCTGAGCTATCTGTCTTGCATCCTCTAGCTAGAAAGTGGTGGACCTGGGACTTGAACCCCAAATGCCTGATCATGAGTCTCCTGCTTGTAACTCCTATCCTAAATCAGTTGCTAGCTTTTAAAGGGAGGTTAAAATGTTATGGCGACATCTCCAGACTTCTGAGATCTTTTAGGTAGACAGCACAAAGACTTACATTGGCAATTACTCAGAAAACATGGAAAATAAGGCCACCTTTGTTTCTTGTGGGGTTCTAGGTCTATGGCTTAATTGATGTACAAATGAAATTTCAGTGAAAGCTCAAGACACATTTAGCCTGAGGCCTTTCCTTTGTCTTCTCCAATGTGCTGCCTGGTTAATGAGGCCATTGAGAGAAGGAAAGCCTCTAAGTCTGTGGGTGGGATTTGGGGGTATAGGTGATAGCCCATAATGGAAGTCTGAGTATGCAGCTTTCATGGTTTGGGGCTAAGGGTGGAACGTGGTCATTTCAGTCAAGATGGGAGAGCTAATGAGAAGAGGGCTACCTGTGTGGCTTAGGGATAGAGATGCAACTTAGAGTCTGAGAAAATGCTTTGAGACCCTGCTTTGAGACTCATCCTCTCTATGCTGATCTTAAGTGTACCCTTCACTTTAGTGCTAGAATGAGCTCTCTAAATCATAACTCTGCTCACATAATTTCCTGCAAAGGCTCTTTCAATATCTACCCACTCCTGATTCCATGCTCAACCAGACCTAGGTGTTCCCCTCCTTCTTATCTCCCTAACTCCCTCTAAATACCCCAATCAAAACTGTTATTATTCTGTATATCTATTCCCTGTCCTGACTTCTCTGTTCCAGACTTGGACCCTATGAGGAAAAGGACTAGGATTTTTTTTTTATCACTAGCATTTATCACAGAGCCTGGCATAAAAAATTAATATTAACCTAATCTTACAGATGAGATAACTGAGACTTAGAGAGATGCAGGGTCTTGTCCAACCTTCACAGAATTAACAGATGGTAAAATAGGATGGAATCCAGGTACATCTGCTATAAAGCACCCACACCAACTATGGGAATCAGAATTGTTTTACAAAAGAAATCACACTGAATTCATCTCACTTCCCTGTTTAATGGGATCACTTGACTGTTTTGAAGGGAACATAGTGGGTGTTCTGAAACGGAACATAGTGGGTGTTCTGGAACAGAACATCTGCTTTGGATCTTTCGTGTTATCCTCTCATCTGAGGCGGAGCTACAGTCAAGAATCAGATGCTAATACAGACATGCAGAAAAACTGTTGTAGAGTGACTACATTCAGAAGTGCTACTCGACTTGTCTAGAAGTGTGTGTGTGTGTGTGTGTGTGTGTGTGTGCGTGTGTGTGTGTGTGTGAAAGAGAGAGAGAAAGAGAGAGAGAGAGAGAGAGAGAGAGAGGGAGGGATGGCGGCAGAGAGAGGGAGGAAGGGGAAGGGAAGAAAGGAAGGAGGAAAGAGGGAGGGGTAAAGAGGGAGAGAAGCTCTTCTGCCATCTTAGAAAAGAAAAAAACTGGATAGTTTCATCAAGGTGAGAAAAATAAAAATTGAAAGCAAAAAAGAAAGTTTGTATAGGAGTCATTCAGTGCCCCAAGGTTTAAATGTTTTTAATTTAGTACTCACTTCTGGTCAAACCCACACAGCCCAGGAATGCTCCTGCTCTTTAAACAAATGACTAAGGAAAACTATCAATACAAATAAGCTACTAGTTTATGTCACTAGTGAGTCATTCATTCACTCAACAAATATGTGTTGAATACCTACCTTGGATCAGGTGCCACAGGGCACTAGAGAGGCATCATGATGTAAACAACATACCTCAATGTTTCACATTCTAGTCAAGACAGTCAATGACTTGACTGAAATGAAAATTTAAAGTGAACTTGATTTTATGTCAGAAGGTGATATTGATATGGTCTATGGAGAGAAGCAAAGCAGGGCACAGGGATGGGTGTGCCAGGAGAGTGTAGCTTTACATAGGTTGGCCAAGGTAGTTCATAATGAACAGGTGGTATTGAAATGACTTGACGTGGTGAGGGATGAACCATGGAGGATCTGATGGGAGGACCAGAAGAGCAAGTGCAAAGGCGGAAGGGACGGAGCTTGCCCAGTGTGTCTGGCGATAAGCACGGGGGGCAGTTGGGCTGAGCTGAGTGCTTGAAGGTGATCATGGCAGTAGGTGAGGTGGAAGCTGAATGGTGGACTTTGCCAGACATTGAAAGGGCTTCACCTCTTACTGAGATTGAGAAGGGAAGCTATTAGAGGATTGATAGCAGAAGAGTGATGATCTGTCTCAGTGTTAACAGAATCTCTCTGGCTGTAGTGTTGGTATGGACTATGGGGGGAGCAAGGGCAGAAGCAGGGAGGAGGGTTAAACTTTGTTGTTTACACTGGTCTTGTTGAAATATGATGATAGCTTGGAAGAGGGTAGTAGAGGTACTGTTGGTATGAAGGAGGTGGATTCTGGGAAGACTCTTTCCAGAACAGAAGGACTGTTCTTGCAGTGTGTTTTAGAGCTTGTCCTTAGCCCTGTCTTCACTAACATATCAACTGTAGCAAATCTGCTAAACATACTGGTTCACAAGACCTGGTTGGAGGAAATGGACTAGGCTGGAAGGTTAGGTGACAGAATGGAGATACAGGATTAGTAAGACAAACTGGATAGGTGGGCTCAGTATAAATTATTCTGTGGCAAATGGTTGGCTTCTCCAAACCAACCATAGAGATAAATGAATCTTATCATCACATGGGCACTCTTAAAGATTTATGTTGCTGTAAGCTCCATATGTATGATGTGGCTCTCAAAACACTGAATGTTGTTTCGCTAAAATGTAGTACTTAGTAAAAAAGAGGTGTGAGTCAATTCCTCTCTACTTTAATTATTTCATTACTCATATATTGACATTTTTTTAATATTCTCAAAAGAGTAGGAAATTTGAAGAGGATTAGAGAAAAGTGAACAGAATGATTATGAAGAGACATAAAACTATGTAACATAAAAATGATTCAAGGAATTAGAGAGATCATGACTGAAAAAGAGAAGAATTTTATAGGAGTACAGGTGACAAATAGTTTTAAGTAATTGATGCTCAGCATGACTAATAGAGAATATTTAGATTTTCCTAAGAGATTCTAGAGTAAACCTATTGGCAGATGGCCCAAATGGACACATTACCGTTTTATGTAAAATGTGTTCAGAATTGTTCAAAGATGAAATGATTTGAACTAAAATGTCACGACTTGCTTCACTCAGTATGACAATCTCTAGGTCCCTCCATGTTGCTGCAAATGACATTATTTCGTTCTTTTTAATGGCTGAGTAATATTCCATTGTATATATGTACCACATCTTCTTTATCCATTCCTCTGTTGATGGACATTTAGGTTGCTTCCATGTCCTGGCTATTGTAAGTAGTGCTGCAATGAACACTGGGGTGCATGTCTCTTTTTGAATTATGGTTTTCTCTGGGTATATGCCCAGGAGTGGGATTGCTGGATCATATGGTATCTCTATTTTTAGTTATTTAAGGAACCTCTATACTGTTCTCCCTATGATATTCGCTTATATGCGGAACCTAAAAAAATGGTACAAATGAACTTATTTAAAAAACAGGGATAGAAACAATGTAGAAACAATGTAGGAAACAATTTTATGGTTACCAGGGGAAAGGGCAGGGAGGGATAAATTGGAAGATTTGGATTGATGTATACACACTACTATGTATAAAGTAGATAACTAATAAGGACCTACTGAATAGCACAGGGAACTCTACTCAGTACCTTGCAATGACCTACATGGGAAAAGAATCTAAAACAAAGTGGATATATGTATAACTGATTCACTTTGCTGTACAGCAGAAAGTAGCACAACATTGTAAATCAACTATTCTCCAATGAAAAATTTTAAAAAATGTCACGAGTTCTCTGTCACTCGAGATGCTCAAGCAGAGGCAGGTTAGACTGTTAGACTGGGTGATCATTGAGAAATCTTCCAGCTCAGAGATCCCAGTCAGCTATGATTCTGGATTTGCTGGGGCCAAAGTACTAGTATCTTAATTCCTCAGCTGGGTTGTAAATTCTATAAAGACAGTACACATTACTTATCTTTGTTTTCCTCACAGCCTCCAGAACAATGTTTTAGTTATTTTCAATGTTAAAATAATTACTGGAGAGAAAACAAGCATACAGTTTGTAAAACTATTGTAGACTTGATTTCAACATGATTTCAGACTCACTAGATTTCTAATATTTGTGTAAGGGTAATATCTAGGAATATATTACCTTTATTTTTGACTGAAACATACCAGGAAGGGGGAAAATGGTTCATTTTTAATTTTAATCTCGTAGTGGAATTTTTTTAAGCCTCTACCTGCTTTCCTTTTGACCACAGCTCTGCTTCTGAAGAGTGTTCCCCAAGCAGAGAGCCAGACAAGCTGAGGTGACAGTGCAAGTATGTGGTAGTCTCAGTGAGGCAGGCAGAAGTGGAGGGAGCCAGGAACAGCACTCACATTGCAGTCCTTAGGGCTTATAGAGAGTCAGAGCTGCAGGAAACAAGTCAAAGTCTCAACCCATGAAGCTGGAGCAAGGCCTGAGCTAGATGGGCCTAAGGATGATGTGCCAGATGAACCTGGCTCAGAAAGGGAACAGACTTAAGGAGGGATCTGCAGTTGCTGGGAACAGCTGTCAGTGGTGTATGGGGATCACAACTTATGGTCTGAGTCATCTTTGTGGATTTCCTTCCGTCTTAGGTTCTCAGATACCAGCTACTTTGTCTAGTCCCCTGAGGACCACGGGCCTGGAGTGAACTGGTGGCGCTCAAAATGGAACACAGGTCTTGTTCTGTGTTCTCTCTGTCTTGTTTCTTCCCGGAGTTAACAAAAGAGGACCGTGTCTGTGACTGTGCTTTCCCTATGAATTGATTTTAGTTTAGAGAGACGACAGATGCAATGCAGAAGCAAAATCATGTCCCTTCGTGTTTCTTTCTTCTTTTTGAGCATAGTGAGAATCAAGAACTACTGGAAGACGGTCTTCTTGGTTCTATCCTGCCAGGGGCTTGAACTCCACCTTGGCCAGTCACTGAAGTCCAGGCGTCTGACATCTTTCAGGATTTTCCTTCTCTTGACAAGCATGTGTTATTTAAATGAGCATCCCCAACGTTTGCGGGCCATACAGTCATGACTGCTCAGTCCTCACAGGGTGCCTAGAAAGAATCATTTCTGGGTCAGGCTCGTCGACAAGGCTGGGACATGAGGGTTGGAGCCAAGCGTTCAGAGCCTCAGTATCACCACAGACCATGTCTGCTAGCAGGGAATGTTCTGTTTATTTTCCCCGGAGCAGGTATGAATGATTCTCTTCTGCTGTTGCACGATTTCCCTAAAGTTGAATGATGGACCCTGAGAAGGCCTACTATTCATCTAACAGCTGTTTCTCCGATTTTCTAGGCTCCTTGTTTTTTTTGAAGTGCTCAGAATCAGTGTTTTAAGTGCATGTGGGTATAATATTCAGTATATTAATACACACTAGAGACAATTCTGCCTGCTAGAAAGCCAGGTACTACAGGGTTATAAAAGTCATTTGATATTTTGTAAAGCCCAAGACGCCTCACCAATGACCAGGCCCTGTTACTTTATGTAGTCAGGTGATAACATGTGTACACTTGTACAGCATCCTTCAGCAAGTGCCAAAAGTTCATGCTAAGTAATACATAAATTATCACCTAATTAAGTACTGTTATGATTTGGATTGGGGGGAAGTGTAAACTCGATTCTCCTTGGAGAGCAATATGCAGAAATATGATGTGGAATTAATTGCATGGGTCCAGGTCAAAGATTAAAGTACAGTGGAGTTGCCTTTGTGAAGGGAGAATTTGAAAAGAACTTTTGTCGGCTTCTCTATAATTTCATTTTTTGTTATTAGGTTCCTATCAGCCAGCAACCCCATTCCCCTGCCCCTTTTTTCCTTAGTTCTCTGTAAATGGGTTAATTAGGCATCCTCCCCTTCCTTTTTGCAGTTTCTGTTTACCCTAGTTTCTTGGCCAATCCAAACTGAGGTAGGAAGAGCTTAAGCTAAATTAGAAGGCTTTGGGTTTGAATTTTGGCTTTCCTAATTAGTATTTGACCTAATTACTGAGTAAGTTACATGACTCTGGGAGCCTTAGTTTCCTCATCTATCAGATGGATATAATAATAGTCCCCATATCATTAGGTTGCTGTGGAATAAATGAGATAATTCCCATAATGCACTTGCATGATGCTGCAATGGCTCAATAAACATTAGCCATCGTCTTCTACCCATCATCTTCTTTTCCTTCTTAGGCTGACAGGGGCACAGAGCACTTTGATGAAGGAGAGTCACCCCTTTTAGTTTTGGGGTTGAACAATTTTCTCCACCCCAGACAGTGTTCAACTTAAAGAGCCCATTCATCTATTAGTTCAATAGAATAATGTATTAAACACTTTATATGTACCAGGTGCTGTGCTATTTGCTAGTTCCTGAGGTTACACATTTTCTGGGCTTGAATCTGGTCCATGATCTTGTTCTTGGAACAAGGTCCATTTACTTTGGTCCCTGGGAAGCTGTCACTGCCCATTGCCCTCTCTATCCCCCAACTCTCCTCAACTGAGTTAATGTTCCCATTGCACAGTACTATTTCTCCATGGGCTCTGGAATTCAACTCTGTGATTTTGGGCAGGTAATTTCTTTCCCCTGTGACTTAGTTTTCCTATCTGTATAATGAGCCTTATAATAGCACCCATGTCATTGGTTTTGTGCTGGTCACTTACCAGTTTGGTCTCAGATCCATTACTCACCTTTCCTCTCAAAATTTAATTCCTAGGCTCTCTTACCTCTTGCTGTGTTCAGTCAATGGTAGGCACTGGAAAGAGATTGGAGTGCCATGGAAGGGAGAAGTCATGTGGTTAGAGTCATTCTTTCAGGGTCCCAGTCCCTGATGGGTAGCCTCCATTGTGGATCTAGTTTCTTCTGTTGTTCTGGCTCCTCAGCTCTGATAACATACACCCTGGTCCTGTGTCTCCCAACCTACAACACCCTAGGTGTGGTTGTGTCCTCATATTTCTGCTAATCTATGGGTTGTCTTCCCATTCTCTATTTGGTTATTCAGATTTCCCAGTACATTTGTAACTAGATTTCTGTATTAAATTCTTTCTATTGGATTACCTATCAATAGAATGAGCCCTATATTCTTCCCTGATATACAGTTTTTTGAGACTACAGTGGATTCATGTATATATATATAAAGCTCTTTAGGTAGTTAATGACACATAGTAAGCATTCAACACATTTTAGTTATTTCATTTTATTGGAGAATTTACCATGTTATACTATAACTTTTGGTTTATTCTATATGTATCTCCTCTGTGAGTTCTCTCTGTGAAGGACCCCATACCCCAATGTTCATTCCCCTCAACATCTTAAGGGCACTCCTTACTGAAGCTGAGATTTTTCTCTTTTTTCAATTGATTTATGATACTTTTTAAAACACTAAGGTGTTCTCTGAACTTTGGTTCTCTGAACCTGGTCCTGCTTGAATGACTGTATAATGTGAACTGTGTGATTATGCACTGAGACATAATGTTTTCTACATTTATTATAGATGGACTCTACCTATAATACCTACTTATTCCTTGAGAAGAGTAAAACTTCAAATATCAGAGTCTAGGCATTTTAAATTACACTTGACCAGAGTTTTACCATTCCTTATATTCTGTAGAAGGAGACAAATAACAAGGAGATTCAGTTAAGTGCAATGGTTTTTAATTGAACTTTTACTATTAATATGATCTAGGTACTCTGTTGAATGCCTGAAACACTCACATGAATAGGACATGAATCACAGTCTTCAAAACACAACTGTCCAGATGAAAGACAGAAATCTCTACAGTTATGACAGAGAACTGTGCTCATATCAAAAGTGTTTTGTGAGCAGAGGGAGGAAGTGATAATTTTGCCAGAGTAGAGATTTAGGGAATTTGGAAATGAGGCTTGAAGGAGGTGACAATTGAGTTGATAGCAGAGATTTTTTACAACTACATTTCAGGTACCTTATCTCTGAGGTTTCTTTACCTCAACTTCTCTGATTAGGTTAAAGTCTCCCATAACATTCAGTTACACACCTGTAGAAAGAGCATTACTACTTTTAGTAAGGACTCTAAGATTTTGCATGGTTCAGGGCCAACAAAGCAAAATTATATTTTGCTTGGTATGTTACACTTACTATAATACTAATATTACTGTAACTACTACTATACTGCTATAAATACTGCTACTGCAACTACTTCTACCACTGCTACTATTACTATTTTTAGAAATACTTTCTACTACTACTATTACTGCTACTACTACTACTACTGTTTTTACCAGGCATCATTTTAAATTTTTATATATTTAATATAAGAGATTGTATCAATTTTTAAGAAGGAGTTTAAAGAGTACTGATGAAAAAAATGATCAATTTACTAGAAAAATTCAATCAACAAACTTATTCCATTTTCCAGAGAATTCTAACAATTCCAGTTCCAATTATGAGTGGTTGTCCTGTTTCTCCTTTCTTTATGTTTCTTGGTAAATATTATTTTATTCACGACAATCATCTGTCCCAGCAAAATGGTAGTCTTTTTTGGGTCAATAACTAAATCTTTTCTTTGTATCTTTCTAAACTACTATACAGTATTTTGCATACTGAATCATGTCAATTATCTGCTGGACGATAAACTATTTGTGTACAGTTCTCGCTAGTCATGAAATTTTCTTCTAGTTCCTCAAATGTAATCTAATGACTTGCCATTTGATACCTCAGTGCCTTGCACATGTTCTTCTCTCAAAGGGGAACCTCCTTTTCTCTTCTTACTGGTCAACCCCCAGGCATTCTAATGTTCAGTTCAAAGGTCTTCTCACCTGAAATCATTTCCTTAGCTTGGGGTGTGGGTTAGATGCCAACTTTCCATTTCCTTCACGTTCTGTGTTCCCTCTTTTCTATCCTGTATTACATGTTCAATGCATGAAATACAGTAGAGCCTTGAACAACATGGGTTTGAACTGCATGGGTCCATTATTATGCAGCTATTTTCCAATAGTTAATATTACAGTACTACACAATCCATGGTTGGTTGAATCCACAGATGTGGAACCGAGGCTATCAGAGGCACCGTGTATAAGGAGGGCCAACTATAAGTTATACACAGATTTTCAGATGTTTGACCATGTGATGGGTCAGCGTCCCTGACCCTGGAATTGTTCAAGGATAAACTGTATAACGATTTATCATATATGATCATATACTCAGTGATTTACTTGGGTATCAACCCCTCTATACTATAAACTCTTTGGGAGAAAGGATTCTGTATTCTTGGTACTAAATACCCTCCTTGGCACACAGTAAGTATTTGTGGAATGGATGAAGGAATAAATGAACTTATGTCCAGAGACCACACCGAACAGGGATAATTTTTTCCCCAGTCTGAATCTTTCTATGGATGGAATTCATCTGTTTGCATTGTAATTGTTTTGTTCATTTCCAAATCCGGCTCCACTAAAATATATATAAATACATGTGTATGTGTATGTGCTATAGGCCTTAGGGACAGTGGTGAAAATATTTCACTCAATTTGGCAGAGCAAGAAGAATGAGATTGGAGAACACATCAAACATTAGCAGTTCACTGAGGGAGCTGGAGTCTTCATTTCCAATCCAAGAACTAGGTACATTCTCAGGATGGGAAGGACACAGTGTAATAATGTCATGTGAGAATCTCAGTGGCAACATTAATGAGAAATGGTCTCTCTCGGGTTTGAATGGCGTGAGTTCAGAAAGGCCCTGTGAGGTTGAGTCTGTTTTAAATATCTCTCTGCTTGAATCATCTTGGTACCAGCTCCTCCAAACTCAGGGTGACTTGGAGAGTTTTCTCTTTCTTGAATCAAGTGTATATGTTGGCCAGGATAGGTGAGGCAAGGGCAATCCTGGCTTAGCTACTCCTGGAGGAATGTTATAATTAATTGGGTAAGAAAGTTTGAAAGAAGTAAGTTACCTTCAAATGAAATTACCTTCATTTTACCTAGAAGCCATCTTTTGGCTTCTAAACATCTAAGGAGTTTGGACTGAGGTCTGCAGTGCAGAAGAAATCTCATAGCCCATAACAGAAAAACAAAAGCTGAGCAGTACTAGGGTTCAAGAGATGGGATAGGAGCAGTAAATACTACTTTTCCCCACTCCCACTCTGGTTTCACTATCTGGATTGAAAAATATGATAAAAGGGTAAGGCAAAAAAGGTCTAAATATCACCTGTTGATTGATAGGGGCAAGATTGGTGGGCATGACTTAGGGAGACAGCAAAACGCACTGCCTAACTGACTTAATCATAAGCAATGCTGGATTGCAAGACAGAAGCATTCTCTCTTAATCCCATCCCAGCATTAAGCACCTACCACGTGTCCCACACATTGTTTAAATGATCCAAAGTTGTCCTCACTACAACCTAATATGTTCTAGATACCACTCATATCCTCGGACTCAGGCACAGATCCACATTCTGATTATCTGAGTTTGTAACGGAGCTCCACCATTTGCTAGCTTTGTGACCATAGGCAAATTACATAATTCTGTGACTGAGTTTCTTAAATAAGGCATAAAATGGAGGTAATAGCAGTACCTACTTCATAAAGTGTCATGAGGATTAATTAATTAGAACATGCAATAGAGAACATAGTTTATATATTACACTGCATTTAACAAGCAGTGTGTGACTTAACAAGCAGTGCGTGTGATATTATTATTTTCACAGATTAAAAAGCAAGAGAAGAAAATCCTGCACATCATTTTCCCCTAAACCAGCCACTGTTTTGATCTATTTCACTGTTGGTTTAGCTTTGCCTAGGACTTCATATAAATGGAATCATACAGTATATACCTTTTTGTGCTTGTTTTTATTTCACTCAGCACAATGTTTTGAGATTCATTCCAAATTGTTACATGTATCAAGAGTTTGTTACATTTCCAAAGCAGTTTGTACCATTTGACACACTCACTGCAGTGTATGAGAGTTCCGGTTGCTCCTTAACCTCAACACTTGGTATGTTTGGTCTTTAAAATTGTAGCCATTTGGTGTGTAGCAGTATCTCCACGTGATGTTATTTCTACTTTCCTGATGACTAATGATGTTGAGCACTTTGTCATGCATTTCATGATCATTTGCCTATCTTCCTTTGTGAGCTGTCTGTTCAAGTATTTTACTTTCCACCCACCCCTGCTACTTCTCTATAGGTTTCTTGACTTTTTATTTTTGAGTTTTAGATGTTCTTTATATATTCTGGATACAATCCTTTATCCAATTTATACTCCAAATATTTCCTTCCATTGTGTGACTTTAGACATTTTGTTGATTGTGTCTTTTGATTAATAAGAATCCAAAATTAAAAAAAAAATCTTTATTGGAATATAATTGCTTTATATTGTTGGTTAGTTTCTGCTGTATAACAAAGTGAATGAATTATATGTATATATATCCCCATATCCCCTCCTTCGTGCATCTCCCTCCCACCCTCCTCATCCCACCCCTTTAGGTGGTCACACAGCACCAAGCTCATCTCCCTGTGCTGCAACTGCTTCCCACCAGCTATTTTATATTTGGTAGTATATATGTCAATGCCACTCTCTCACTTCATCCCAGATTACCCTTCCTTCTCCCTGTGTCCTCAAGTCCATTCTCAATATCTGTGTCTTTATTCCTGTCCTGCCCCTAGGTTCTTCAGAACCATTTTTTCTTTTTTTAGATTCCATATATATGTGTCAGCATATGGTATTTTTTTTCTTTTTCTGACTTACTTCGCTCTGTATGAAAGACTCTAGGTTCATCCACCTCACTACAAATAACTCAATTTCATTTCTTTTTTATGGCTGAGCAATATTCCATTGCATATATGTGCCACAGCTTCTTTATACATTGATTTGTTGATGGATATTTTGGTTGTTTCCATGTCCTGGCTATACTAAATACTGCTGCAATGAACATTTTGATGCATGACTCTTTTTGAATTATGGTTTTCTCAGTGTATATGCCCAGTAGTGGGATTGCTGTGTCATATAGTAGTTCTATTTTTAGTTCTTTAAGGAACCTCCATACTGTTTTCCATAGTGGCTGTACCAGTTTACATTCCCACCAACAGTGCAAGGGGGGTCCCTTTCCTCCACACCCTCTCCAACATTTAACGTTTGTAGATTTGTTGATATAGTCATTCTGACTGTTGTGAGGTGATACTTCATTGTAATTTTGATTTGCATTTCTCTAATGATTAGTGACATTGAGCATCCTTTCATGTGTTTGTTGGTAATCTGTATATCTTCTTTGGAGAAATGTCTATTTTGGTCCTCTGCCCATTTCTGGATTGGGTTGTTTGTTTTTTGATATTGAGCTGCATGAGCTGCTTGTATTTTTTGGATACTAATCCTTTGTCGGTTGCTCCATTTGCAAATATTTTCTCCCATTCAGAGGGTTGTCTTTTCATCTTGCTTATGGTTTCCTTTGCTGTGCAAAAGCTTTTAAGTTTCATTAGGTCCCATTTGTTTATTTTTGTTTTTATTTCCATTTCTCTAGGAGGCAGGTCATAAAGGATCTTGCTGTGATTTATGTCATAGAGTGTTCTGCCTATGTTTTCCTCTGAGGGTTTTATAGTGTCTGGCTTTACATTTAGATCTTTAATCCATTTTGATTTTATTTTTGTGTGTGGTGTTAGGAAGTGTTCTAATTTCATTCTTTTATATGTAGCTGTCCAGTTTTCCCAGCACCATTTATTAAGAGGCTGTCTTTTCTCCATTGTATATTCTTACATCCTTTGTCAAAGATAAGGTGACCATATGTGCATGGGTTTATCTCTGGGCTTTCTATCTTGTTGCATTGATCTATATATCTGTTTTTGTGCCAGCACCATACTGTCTTGATTACCATAGGTTTGTAGTATAGTCTGAAGTCTGGGAGCCTGATTCCTCCAGCTCCATTTTTCTTTTTCAAGATTGCTTTGGCTCTTCAGGGTCTTTTGTGTTACCATACAAATTCTGAAATTTTTTCTTCTAGTTCTGTGAAAAATGCCATTGGTTGTTTGATAGGGATTGCATTGATTCTGTAGATGGTTTTGGGTAGTATAGTCATTTTCACAATGTTGGTACTTCCAATCCAAGAATATGGTATATTTCTCTATCTGGTGGTATCATCTTTAATTTCTTTCATCAGTGTGTTATAGTTTTCTGCATAGAGGTCTTTTGTCTCCTTAGGGTAGGTTTAATCCTAGGCATTTTATTCTTTTTGTTGCAGTGGTATATGGGAATGTTTCCTTAATTTCTTTTTCATATTTTTCATCATTAGTGTATAGGAATGTAAGACATTTCTGTGCATTAATTTTGTATAATGCTACTTTGCCAAAATTCATTGATTAGTTTTTCACCTTTGAGAACAATGTTGGCTGTGGGTTTGTCATATATGGCTTTTATTATGTTCAGGTAAGTCCCCTCTATGCCTGCTTTCTGGAAATTTATTATCATAAATGAGTGTTGAATTTTGTCAGGACCTTTTTCTGCATCTATTGAGATGATCATATGGTTTTACTCCTTCAATTTGTTAATATGGCTTATCACACTGATTGATTTCTGTATAATGAAAAATCCTTGCATTCCTGGGATAAACCCCACTTACTAAATGTTTGATAGAATTCACCTGTGTAGTCATCTGGACGTGGGCGTTTGTTGGAAGATTTTTAATCCCAGTTTCAATTTCAGTGCTTGGGATTGATCTGCTTATATTTTCTATTTCTTCCTGGTTCAGTCTCAGAAGGTTGTGCTTTTCTAAGAATTTGTCCATTTCTTCCAGGTTGTCCATTTTATTGATCTTTGTTATTGTTTCCTTCATTTCTCTTTCATTTATTTCTGATGTGATCTTTATGATTTTTTCCTTCTGCAAACTTTGGGGACTTTTGTCCTTTCTCTAATTTCTTAAGGTGTAATATTAGGTTGTTTAACTGAGATATTTCTTGTTTCTTGAGGTATGATTGTATTGATATAAATTTCACTCTTAGAACTGATTTTACTGCATCCCATAGGTATTGGGTCGTAGTGTTTTCATTGTCATTTGTTTCTAGGTAGTTTTTGATTTCCTCTTTGATTTCTTCAGTGATATCTTGGTTATTTAGAAGTGTATTGTTTAGCCTTCATGTGTTTGTATTTTTTACAGTTTTTTTTTCCCTGTAACTGATATGTAGTCTCATAGTGTCGTTGTTGGAAAAGATACTTGATACAATTTCAATTTTCTTAAATTTGCCAAGGCTTGATTTGTGATCCAAGATGTCATCTATCCTGGAGAATATTCCATGTGCATTTGAGAAGAATGTGTAATCTGCTGTTTTCCAATGGAATGTCTTATAATTATATATTAAGTCCAACTTTTTAATATGTCATTTAAAGCTTGTGTTTCCTTATTTATTTTCATTTTGAATGATCTGTCCATTGGTGGAATTGGGGTGTTAACGTTCCCTATGGTTAATCTGTTACTGTCAATTTCCCCTTTTATGGCTGTTAGTTTTTGCCTTATGTATTGAGGTGCTGCTATGTTGGGTGCATAAATATGTACAACTGCTGTATCTTCTTCTTAGATTGATCTCTTGATTATTATGTAGTGTCTTTCTTTGTGTCTTGTAATAGACTTTATTTTAAATTCTATTTTGTCTGATATGAGAATTGCTACTCCAGCTTTCTTTGGATTTCCGTTTGCATGGAATATCTTTTTCCATCTTCTCACTTTCAGTCTGTATGTGTTCCTAGGTCTGAAGTGGGTCTCTTGTAGACAGCATATATACGTGTCTTGTTTTTGTATCCACTCAGACAGTCTGTGTCTTTTGGTTGGAGCATTTAATCCAGTTACATGTAAGGTAGTTATCAATATGTATGTTCTTTTTACCATTTTCTTAATTGTTTCTGTTTTGTTTTTTTAGGTCTTTTCCTTATCTTGTATTTCCTGCCTAGAGAAGTTCCTGTAGCATTTATTGTAAAGCTGGTTTAGCGATGCTGAATACTCTTAGCTTTTGCTTGTCTGTAAAGGTTTTAATTTTTCCATTGAATCTGAATGAGATCTTTGCTGGGTAGAGTAATCTTTGTTTCAGGTTTCTCCCTCTTAGCATTTTAAATATTTCCTGCCACACCCTTCTGGCTTTCAGATTTACTGCTGAAAGTTTAGCTGTTGACCTTATGGAGATTCCCTTGTATGTTATTTGTTGCTTTTCTCTTGCTGCCTTTAATATTTTTTCTTTGCATTTAATTTTTGATAGTTTGATTAATATGTGTCCTGGCATGTTTCTCCTTGGATTTATGCTGTGTGAGACTCTCTGTGCTTCCTGGACTTGACTGACTATTTCCTTTCCCATGTTAGGGAAATTTTCAACTATACTCTCTTCAAACGCTTTCTCAGTCCTTTTCTTTTTCTCTTCTTCTTCTGGGACCTCTATACTTCAAAAGTTGTTGCATTTAATGTTGTTCTAGAGGTGTCTGAGACTGTTCTCAATTCTTTTAATTCTTTTATCTTTATTCTGCTCTGTGGTAGTTATTTTCACTATTTTATCTTCCTGGTCACTCATCTGTTCTTCTGCTTCAGTTATTCTGCTATTGATTCCTTCTAGAGAATTTTTGATTTCATTTATTGTGTTTTTCATCATTGTTTGTTTGCTCTTTAGTTCTTCTAGGTCCTAGTTAAACATGTCTTGCATTTTCTTTATTCTCTTTCCACGATTTTGCATCATCTTTACTATCATTACTCTGAATTGTCTTTCAGGTAGGCTGCCTATTTCCTCTTCATTTGTTTGGTCTGGTGGGTTTTTACCTTGCTCCTTCATCTGCTGGGTATTTCTCTGTCTTCTCATTTTGCTTGACTTACTCTGCTTGTGGTTTCCTTTTCACAGGCTGAAGGTTTGTAATTTCTGTTGTTTTTGTTGTCTGCCCCTTGTGGGTAAGGTTGGTTCAGTGAGTTGTGTATGGTTCCTGTTGGAGGGGACTGGAGCCTGTGTTCTGGTAGATGAGGCTGGATCTTTTCTTCCTTGTGGGCACAACTGCACCTTGTGGTGTATTTTCAAGTGTCTGTGAACTTATTATTATCTTAGGCAGCCTCTCTACTAATGGGTGGGGTTGTGTTCCTGTCTTGCTAGTTGTTTAACATGGGGTTTCCAGCTCTGGAGCTTGCTGGTCATTGATTAGAGCTGGGTCTTAGCATTGAGTCAGAGATCTCTGGGAGAGGTCTTGCTGATTGATATTATGTGGGGCTTGGACCTCTCTGGTTGTCCAGTATCCTGAACTTGGCTTTCCCACCTCAGAGGCTCAGGCCTGACTCCCAGCTGGAGCACCAAAACACTGTGAGCCACATGGAATGATCAAGATAGTGGTCACTGATAACTGAAACCACAAGAGAAGAGGACCATGCTATGCTTTGTCCTACTGAACAATTTTCAGACTTCAGCTCATTCCGGCAACAGGCTGACTATGTCAGTGACACGAAGCAGGATGGGGTCCATGAGGTGGGCATCAATCAGCCAGTGTACAGCCTGGTGCATCTGGTCGAAGCCCTCAGGTAAGACTGACAGTGGCCAGGACTCTGGCTTCCTGCGGCATTAGCCTCTTTGGGGTGTCCTTACAGGCGTCAAGCTGCTCTCACTCCTGCTTTGGTGGTTGTGCCTTTACCCTGAGCTTCTTCATGAGGCAAGCACTCCCTCAGGCAATGCGCAAAAAACACAGGCCTCACCAGTTATGAAGGGATCTTTATAGTCCTTTCTGGTGTCCAAGTTCTTCTTCTAGTTTTCACCTGGTGTTCCGTGAGAATTTTTGCATCTATAGATGTATTCCTGATGTATCTCTGGAGAGAGATGAACTCCACATCCACTTACTCCTCCACCATCTTGAATATCTCCAATAGAAATCCAATTTTGATGAAGTCTAATTTATCTTAATTTTTTTTCTTCTTTTACTCTTAGTACTTCAGAGTTCAGCCCAGAAATCTTTGTCTACACCAAGGCTATAAAGATAGTCTCCTATACATCATATTTTGCCTTTTACCTTTAGGTCTGTAATTTATTTTGAGTTTGTGTGTGTGTGTGTGTGTGTGTGTGTGTGTGTGTGTGTGTGTGTGTGCGTGTGTGGTGTGAGGTAAACGTTTACATATTTTCCCACATATCTAGTTATTCCAGCACAATTTATTGAAAAATATTCTTACCTTGTTCAATTGCTATCAACATTTTGTCAAAACTTAACTGACTGTATAAGTTACTATACCACTTTGAGTTGGTCCCGTTCTTGGGGAAAAGCTTTACTTTAATTGGACTATTAATCTTGCATTTCTCAGATGAACTTCTCTTAATCATTATACATTGTCCTTTTAATATATTGCAGTATTTGAATGGCTAAAATTTAAAAATATGTTTTCTATCTATATTCATGTATAATATTGGTCATTAGTTTTCTTATAATGTCTTTGAGAAGTTTTGGGATCATGGTTTTGCTGAGCTTATAAAATAAGTGTGCAAGGTTGCTATTATTTTTTACTTACTTATTTGATAGAATCCACTAGTGACACTATCTGGCTCTGGAGCTTTCTTCATCATATCCTTTTTATTTACTAATTCAATTTCATTGATAAATATAAGACTACTTAGATTTTCTGTTTTTTCTTAGGTCTATGAGATTTATGCTGTTATTCCCTCTTTCATTCCAGAAACTGATAATTTGTGTTTTCTCTGTTTATTTCTTGATTAGTTTAGGTAAATATTTATCAATATTATTGATCCTTTCAAAGAACCAAATTTTGGTTTTATTGATTTCCTCTATACTTATTTATTTTCTATTTTATTGGTTTCTATTACATTTATTTTATTTATTTCTTCTACTGATTTCAGATTTAATTTCCTCTTTTTTTCTATCTTCTATAGTGGAAGATTAGATCACTGATTTTAAACTTTTGCTCCTTTTTTTTTCTTGGCTGCACTGTGTGGCTTGCAGGATGTTCCCCAACCAGAGATTGAACCCAGGCCATGGCACTGGCAGTGAAAGCCCAGAGTCCTAATCATTAGGTTACCAGGGAACTCCTTAAACATTTATTCTTTTCTAGTATTAGCATACAGTACTATAAAATTTCCCTTAAGAGGTGATCTAGTTGCACCCTAGTGTACTTTTAGATATGTCTTAATTATCATTTAATTCAAATTATTTTCTAATTTCACTTGCTATTTCTTCTTTGACTTTGGTTAATTTGCAGTGTGTTGCTTAATTTTTAAGTATTAGAAGATTTTCCAGGTCTTTTTTTGGTATTGATTTCTATTCTAATTCTGCTATATTTATAGAATATGCTCTGTATGATTTCAATCCCTTAGAACCTGTTGAAACATTTTTTTTTTATGGCCTAATAAATGTTCTATCTTGGTGAATATTCCATTGACAAGTGAAAAGAATGTATATTCTGGAGTTGATTTTTGTAGGGTTCTGTAAATAAAGAATAAGTTCAGTTTGGTTGATAGATAGCACTGTTCTTATTTTCCAGATAATTTTTAAATTTTTGTATGCTTTTTGCACCAAATACTGGCACAATAGGGTTGAGATCTCCAGATACTATTTTATGTTTATCTACTTGTCCATTTAGTTCTTGCTTTCTGTGTTATAAAGCTTTCTTATTTGGTAAATATATATTTAGTTAGTGTTGCCATTTTTTCTTGATGAATTGACCATGCTATCATTTTAAAATATCTCTCTTTATTTCAGATAATACTCCATGTCCTGACATCTATTTTGTCTAAAAGTAATATAGACATTCAGCTTTCTTATTAGTATTGGCATGATATATGCTTTTCCATTTGTTATATTTGATGTATTGTTTTTCAATTTAAAGTGCATCTAAAAATATATGGCATATGGTTACACCTTGCTTTCTGTTTATAATTCAATCTGAAAATTTCTGCCATTGTTTAGTGTTTTTAATTCATTTACATGATTACTGGTATTGTTTTACTTTGTTTATCATTTTGAATATTTGTTTTATTTTTGTTTACTATGAATTAATAGTGTCCTTCACATAAGATCCTTGCAAAAGTATATTTCCATTTTTCCTTCCTATGCTATTTTTTCTATACAGTTTACTTTTGCATATTATTTTTCTTTTAAGAGTCAGTTATCTTTTTTTGTCTTCTACTTCCTTGGGATAAATATTTGGTAAAGTTGCTGTTAACCTGAACTTTCAACTTCTTAGATTTCTTCATTATTAGGTAAAAACAACAACAACAAAATTGATGTCATCTTTTTTTTTTTTTTTTTAATGGCAGTCTCCATGGTGTGACCTGGTTTCCTACACATTCAGCTCAGTACCATTACCTTCGCAGCTCTGAGAAGGAATGGGTGTTTGTTTGGGTGCAGCCTGAGGTATTACATGATTTTGGGTCATTAAGCTTAGTGGCAGTAATCTTTAGTAAGGTGGTAAAGCAGGTCACACATAACTCAGGCTTGACCCAAAGGGGTTTAAAATTTTATTTTGTTAAATAGCACATTAATTTAACCAAAAAAGAGTCAATTATTTTTTTAAAATAAATTAAGGAACAAGAACAAAATTATTTTATATTTACCATTTCTTTTCAGGTGGGGAGTGCAGAGAAGTAAACCATGTCAGAGAAGTTGTAGTTGGAGGCTGCAGCAGAGAAGCTTCTAAACAACTTTCAAAGTACCCATGAGCAAAGTTACTGCTGGCTGTTTGCCAAGTCCAGAGAGCGTAAGACATTCACACCAACAAAACTGCCCTTCCTCCTTCTCTTCTCCTTGGTAGCCTAGTCGCTCTGACTTTTATGAAGGGGGAAGAAATGGAAGATAAAGAGGATAGAAGCCAAATATACCTTCTCTAAGGACAGCTACCCACCTCGCCTTAGTGGGGGGTGGGGTGGGAGAAGGAGTCTAATCTTGAATGAAGATTGACATGGGAATAGTGCCTTGGGCAGATACCTTCAGTAACTGAATTGAGATTGTGTTTTGTGACTTAATAAGGCAGAAGAACTACAAGAGTGAAATAAAAAGTTATGGTTCTACAACTGTTTTCAGATATTGGACAACATCATGCAGTGCAGGACCATGATCCCTGAGAAAAAGGAAGCAAATAAAGTGAGCCCTAAAACTGCCACTATTTTCTGCCTAAAGGTGATTTCCAGACTGTAGGAGCAGGAAGGGGGAATCCAAATAGAGCCTGGACATCTCGATAAAGAACAGAGACAGATAATGGCATTCAGGGAGACCAAGTTACATGTGGCTAGTGGCTACCATATTGGACAACACTACTCTAGATTGACGGGTGAAAATGGAAACAAATCCAATGAAATTGGACAGTGATTGTCTCCAACTGGTAAGATTTTGCTTTATTTATATCTATGTTTACCAATTTTTTCTGGAATAAGTATATATTCCTTTAAAAGATTTTTAAAACCCTATTTTAAAATGTATACATTAAATTCCTAATACCTAAAAAAATTTATTGTTCCAGACAATATTTCATCTCCCTCTTCTGAATAAATTTGAAAAAGGTCCTAAGAGACCAAAAAAAAAAAAAAAATCAATGTTTTTGGTCACATCCAGTGAGCTGTGCTTGTCTAATCAACTTGTTGCACTTTGAACATTCTTTTCAACTACTGACAATGATTTCCGACATCTCTTCTGTAGTCCTCATACCAGATGAGTTCTTTCAATACTGTCCACACAGATTTAAAGCACATTTCACTTGAAAAATCAAGGATTTTATAATATGCTTGCCAGTGTTGGCACAAGACTCAAGTTTGCGTGTTAAAGAAACTAGGTGTCCATGAATCCCTTTCTCGTTTCAAAGACTTTTGTCAGCGATCTTGGGAGGGATTTCTGTGTTTGGTGGGAGAAAAGCAATGTTGATTAAATGACTTGGAAGTTCCCTCTCAATGTTAAGACATTTTATTTCCCAAGGGCAGGGATGGATGGAAAGGGGGCAGAAACTAAAATGCCCGCTTGTGATGATGGACAGGTAGTCATGAGGGCTATACCAGCAGCTACTTTTTGGTGACTCCTGTGCTCAAACTGCCTCTCTTTGCTATTTTGGGGGGTAACTGTCCCCAGTTAGTTCCTCTTGGAAAGACAAACAACATTAAAACTAAAGAAAGTTTCACAGCTCACTCTATGGCATTAGAATTATCACCCAACAAAATCACTGTCTGCAGCCAAAGGACACCTTGTCACAGTCAGAGCAAGTCTGGCTGAAGGCATCTTGGGGGAAAAAAGAAGGCTGTCTAGACAGATTGGAATGTCTCATATGCCTAATTAAACAGTCCCTCTTACAGCCCATGCTATGTGAAAAGTTTGCTTGTTTATTAATGACTTCTGGAACATACCTTTAAAGGGGTGCCATGTACTTCATCCCCTTCTATGGATTCTTGGGAATTGGGAGCCCAAAAGGGCCCTAGGGATCAAATAATCCACTCTTATAAGTTTCCAGAAGAGAAAAACTGAAGATCAGAGAGATCAGAGAGAATAACAAGGCTCAGCAGAGAGTTGTGGCAATGACAACATGAGAATCCAAGTTTCCGACACTTGGTCCAGTGCTCTTTCCACCATGCCAGCTTACCTGTTATGTCAACAGATGATGTGACCACCCCCAAGGATGCTGTTGGGAAGGATCCATGTGGCAAATTATTCCCCTATAGGACTATATTATTTATTAAAATTCCTGGTATCCTTTTGGGCTGTCAGTCTGGCTTTTTGCTTTAAAACTATAAATGCCCCTGAATGAAGTAACAGAACTCAGTCTTGTATTCTCCTAGAAGCAGTTTATTTTGGAGATGATTCTGGGGAGCACTAGTGTGGGAAAGGGGAGGAGATAGTTAAAAGGAAACCAAGAGAGGTTTGCTGTTGAAAAGGTGACTGCTAGAGGCGACCAATGTTCAAGCCCTTTGGGAAATTCTGAAGTATATTCAACATTTCCTCCAAAGTTGTTCCATCAGAAGGGTGAGGAAGTTAGGGCAGTTATCTTTCCACTCTTATCTGCCATTGGTTGACAGCCACTCCCAGGGACCATAGACTCCCACGTCTTGTCTGTCATGCTTGAGCCAGGCTCTAAGGCAGAGCTACCAGTGTTTGCAGTAGGTTCCCGTGGACACATCCTGGACAGGGAATACAAGGAAGGCACTGACAATAAGTGTGCTGAGTTATCTATCAGTCATCAGCTTAGCATAAACTAGACAGATCGCTTGCCCCCATGATATCTAAAGACAGAACAATGAGGAAAATGGTAGATTTGTTGGGAGTGGGAAGAATTGTGACAAAGACTTTGGGTAAAAAGAGCAGTGCCCAGAATATAGCAGACTCATATGGTTTAAGATGAGTTTACAACACAGGGTTCTGGGGGTCTGACCTGTTTATAGGTTACTTGACACATTTTAATGAATTAAAGCTAGCGATTTATAGTCACCAGCCTGCCTACAACTGTCCTCCCCACTTCTAGTCCCAGCACCAATTTTAGACAAAACACGGGGAACCATGGAGTAAAAGATACCATAAAACTCACTTTAACTTAAATTATCTCAGTCTGTTTTAGTTCAGGCCAAACATTTCCATTCTATTTTATTTTATGTAATTCAATTCAATTCATGTATCAATTATGTTTTTTGTGCTTTATAAATGTGTTTTTATGATTTTTCTTTGAGTAAATCACCTTGCAGTAGCTTTGTTAAATGAATGGGGCATCCTGTGTCTGTTTACTGTTCTCAATCTCCAAATATGTTCCTACCCTGCTAATCAATCAATCAATCAATCTATCAATCCATCAATCGATCAATCAGTATTGCTTAGGGGGAAGCAAACTGGACTTGAAATGAAATTTAGTTCTGAGGCATCACTCAGTACCTATTTAGTCAGCAAGTCATTGGGAAATCCATATCACTAAGCTTTTCTTTCTGAAAAATAAGGTAGTCATACCTAGTATGTAACTGTTTGTATTCTGTGAGGGATTCACGGCCTAAGAGCTAAGAGAGCACTTTGTAAACTGTAATGCACTTAATATTTGTATTTATTCTGCAAACATTATCTCAGTGTCTGCTATGTACCAGGCACTGTGATAGTTGCTGGATACAAGGTGATAAAAAAAACCCGATCTTCACTTTCATGAAATTCACAGTCTAGATATATTCATTGACATTGCGACTATTCACAACACAGTGTAGGAGGCACAAATACATACAGCATACCATCCTTGTTTTTATGGATTTTATGATCTAAGGAAGAGGAGGGAAAGTTGAGGAAAAATAATAAGGCAGTATGTGTGGTTCTAGTATAGTTCTAAGGTACATAGAGAAAGAATTATTTGGGGCATGAGTAGGATTTCAATAAAATAAAGTGGGGAAAATATGGGTGTAGGATCCCATAATTCACTTTTTGCTCCCCTCTCCCAGTTTCTGAGCTCCTTTGCCTCCAAAGCCTGTACCTGTGTTTCTTCATTGGAGGCCTGCCTTTGGCTCTTCCCACACTTGCAGACAGCTATAAGTACCTGGGAGTTTACATCCCTGGGGCAGCCCTAGTTTATGACTAATTAGCATGGGAGTATGAAAGCTTGACTCTTTTGCCTAGGATTGGGACTAAGTTGGAGGCATAATTTATACTTAAGAGCTCCCCAGGGAATAGCTGAAGTTACCCTCTCTGGGACTCTGTCTGAAATCACACCCTTGCCTGGCCTCTTCTCTTTTTCTGTAGTGCTTCCCCTGCTCTTACTGGTTTCTCTTGGGCACACATCCTTCATATATTGCTTGCATACAAATTCTTGTCTCACAGTGTGTTTCTGAGGAATGCAACCTAAGACACCGGACATTTCAGGTGGAATCGATGGCCTTAAGGAGACTGCAGTTTTAGGAAGGTGGAAGGTATGAGTGAGGAAGAGCATGGTTTATGGCTTGTGACTGGAAAATGTGAATTTGGCATTAAACCATGTCAAATTCACTCATTCATGAAATATTTTTTGCGCATTTTCTATGACCCTAGCACTAGTTTTAGTCCTTGGGATATATGAGTGAAAAAAAAAAAAAGGTGAAATCTGTGACTTGGTAGAGCTTATAGTCTGATGGGAGAAAAAGAAAATAAAGAATAAACACGATAAGTAAGTTAATTTTATATGCAGTGTGTTAGAGGATAAAAGTTGTGTAAAGAATATGGATGTTTATTGATTTCAAATAATTTAGGGGAAGATTTTGTTAATAAGTCATGGGGAGATGATTTGTGATGTTGAGTTTTCAATTAAAAAATATATTTATTGAAATATAGTTGATTTACACTGTTGTGTTAGTTTCAGGTATATAGTAAAGAGATTCAGATATATATATATATATGTTTTATTTTAGATTCTTTTTCATTATAGGTTATTACAAGATATTGAATATAGTTCCCTGTGCTATGCAGTAGGTCTTTGTTGGTTATCTACTCCACCTATAGTAGTATGTATATTTTAATCCCAAACTCCTAATTTATCCCTCTCCCATGTTTCCCCTTTGGTAACCATGTTTGTTTTCTACGTCTGTGAATCTGTTTCTGTTTTGTAAATGAGTTTTTTTTTTCAGATTCCACATATAAATGATATCATATGATATTTGCCTTTCTCTGTCAGACTTATTTCACTTAGTATGATAATCTCTAGGTCCATCCATGTTGCTGCAAATGGCATTTCATTCCTTTTTACAGCTGAGTAGTATTCCATTATGTATATATACCACACCTTCTTTATCCATTCATCTGTGTTTTTTTTAATCAATGATCTTATTTCAACAGCTAGAGTTTTAGTGTAGACCTTAGCAGTGACTTAGAGACACTGTCTTAAAGTTTGGAAGAGGGTTTTTGTATTATTTATGTGTTGTTGTATAACAAATTATTCCCAAATGTAAAGAAAATTTAAAAGAACAGCTTAAAAGAACACTTATTACCTTGGAGCTTTTGTGGGTGAGGTTTCTCTGGCTTGGGGTTTCTCACAGGCTTTGGTCTAGAGATTGGTCAGAGCTGCAGACAGTTCAAGGCTGGACTGTGAGAAGATTGGAGGATTCGCTTCCAGGCTCACTCAGATGCCTGCTTGATGTAGACAGCAGTTCCGTGTCACATGGCTCTATCTATAGGGCCTCTCACAGCATGGCAGCTTATATCCCGCAGAGTAAGGGCCCTAGGCAGGAGAGAGACAGAGAGAGAGAGTCACAAGAGAGGGGAGCAAGTTACAGTCTTTTTGTATTCTCATATGGGAAGTGACTTCTCATCACTTTTGCCCTATGCTATTCGATAGAAGCAAGTCTCTAGGTGCAGCCTATAAACAAAGGGTAACACAAGAGGATGAATACCAGGAGACAGGCATCACTGGGGGCCATTTTATAGACTACTTACAAAATGATATTTTGTTTATATTCTAAATACTAGAGAATTTACTAGATCTTTGTTTTCTGAGAAATGGGGACTTGATATTCAGTTATCTCCAGCATAATTACTGGATTGATTATTGCACAGAAGTTTCAAGACAAGTTATCCCAATTCAACTCAATCTTATAATAATACTTGACTTCAGGAAACCTATTTCATTCTCTAAAATGTAATGTTTGTCATACAGCTAGGTCTTTGCATTGGAGTATGCAAAGTTGATTACTCAATATAAAAAATCTTATGTTCTTTTGGTAAACATTGTACTGTAGGCTTTACTGGGTGCTACTTCTCGAAGTAAGAGAATAATTAAGTTTAGAATAGAAGTGGATTCTTTCTTGATGAAAATTGCCATTCTTCCCAGGGATCTCCTGTCCAAACATTACAATGTGGTCAGCTGGTGCTCCATTCTCTACCTTCTGGATTGTTAGTTTTGATAATTAACTTGGTGTGGGCTTAAGCATCACATTGGTATTGGTTCCAGGTATTTGGTGGTTGTAAAAAGGTGAATTTGAACCTACAGAGGTCTTATTTGTAATGAAAATGATAGTAAAAGCTAGGGATTGAAAGATAAACCACTGAAAATCAGGGGTTCCTGAAACCCCAAAATCTTGTTTTGAGACTTACAAAGGTTTAATGATGAAGGTCATATTATCAATAAAGTTGTTAAAATATATACACTATCCCAACCTCATCACCCAAGCGACATTTCCTTTGGAAATTATCCTTCTTTTCCCACGTTTACCCAGATGGAAATAACTTCAAATTGTGGAGCAGTTTCGAGGCACAGATTTTGGGAGGAAGAATTGAGATTGGGAATTATTTTCCAACCTAATCTTCCTTTTAGCGAATACACATTTAGAACCAGTGACCAATAGAAGGGTCATGTAAATGAAAGAGAAATATTAGGGTAGGCAAGGAAAACACAGCTACATGGAGGAGAAAGGCAGGGAGCATTTCTGAAGGAAAAGTATAAATCAAGGGTTTCTTTTTTTCCTTTTATGAGAGGCCACCCAGATGGTCAGGGTGCCAAGCTGGCCATGATGTTGTGAAAAATAACAATGGAGGGGGCAGGATGTCATAACACAAACATCATCTTGAATAGGAGGGAAGGGAGGCTGCCTCTGCCCCTGCCCCGGGTCTTCACTGTCTTCTTCCTGCCCCATACCCCTCCTCTGACAGTCTCTTCGCATGATCCTGGTTGGTCCTGGATGGCCCCTGACACCTGGTTGAATGATAAACACAAATGACTGTGGTGGTTCTATCAGCTCCAGCTTTTTGTAAAATAACTGCTGATCTACAACATAGGATGGAATTGTTTTCCCATACTACCCCACATCTTTGCAGGGACATGCGTTGGAGTCTACCTTGCACTGTCTTTCCCCACATCATTGTCAGGTCTTAAGTAGCCTGGAGTCATGAGAAACACATCTTAGCGCTGCACCCAGAGTCAGTTACAAATCAAATACTATGCTTACAAACTCTTAAATTTTGAAAAGAACACTTTACAGTGATTTAATATTTATGCATGGCATGCACTTGGAACTTTGATGATTTATTCAGATTTTATAACTTAGAGTAAAATATAAATTACTGTTAAGTGATATATGCATGCGTGTGTGTGTGTGTGTGTGTGTGTGTGTGTGTGTGTGTGTGTGTGTATTATATAAAAGATTTCTTTTCCCTGTATATGGAATGTCCAAGATACTGGAAGAAAAAAATGCATCAGTTTTCCTGCATGTTTCCTTTTTTTTTTTTAATGGTTTCCATAAATCCAGGGAACTCCTTCTTGGACCACTAGCTTCTTTCAATAGAAGAATGTTTTCATTGGGATTTCCACGTTCATAATTATTCCTCTCATTTCTCTGCTGTGAGAAGACAAGCTGGTATTTCATTGCTTTGGGGAAGTTAATAATATGGTAGGCAAAACATCAGGAAAAATTATAATGAATGAAGCTACACAAATCAGAGGGAAACACATGTCGCTGTTCTAAAATGTTCTTGTCATAAATCCTGGAAATTTCACTATGGTCACAAGCAAATAACTCTTTAAGGCATAAACACTCAATTAATTAGACATAATATGCTATATAAGTTTGGAGGATTTCTAAATAGAGAAATGGTCAAATAATGGTACTTGAAACCACTGGCAAATAGGAGTTCATCTCTTATTTGAAATTTCTCAACTGGAATGAGACCTTTCCACAGCCCTTGTTAAAAGAACTGCCTACATAGTTTATAAATATAGTATTACTTACTCCTTATTTGGTAATGGTGATCAAGTCTCACACCCAGACTTAAAAAAAAAATCTTTTCTTGTCTTAAATTTCTATCTCTTGGGATGTCTCCTGAGGAGTTGTTTGAAGAGTTCTGTTTTCTCCATTATTTCCAATTTATGGAAGCGTGGGTTTTATTATCCTCCTGCTCCTCTTAAGTTTCTTGAACCATTTTTATATGGTGCTTAAGAGGACACATCTCACCTGACTGATATTTTGTAATCCTTAAATAGCTACTTCTCAAATATGACTCTGAAAATACTCTTAATAGAGGGGCAAACATTTCGAGAAGGAAAAAGCTTTTTTGGACACCAGGGTGAGCTAGGTGGCTATTCTGCAGGGATTCATATCACTTCATGCCTCTCACTGTATTCACTGTGATTAACTGAAGGTAGTTTTTAGTATATCTCTGCTTCCTACATATTTGGGACTATATCGTCTTCATCCTGTGATCATAATGGCTAGCACTTTACCTGGAAAAGAGTAATGTTCAATATATGTTTTATACTTGCACTTATTCATTAATTCATTCATTCAGAAAATATCTCTTCCATGCCTGGTACTGGGCCTGACACTGGAGAGCTATGATGAACCAGATACAAAAGGATCCACTGGATCTGAGTGTTCACTATGTTTTTATATGTTTAGGTGAGTAAAATAAAAATAACTCTATAAAAGGAAGGACCTTGGAGATTTGCTCTTCAGCTCCTTCACTGTATAACAAGGAGACTTTGACCTGAGTCACAGTGTGTCTTATTTTTAGTGTCAGAACTGATTAGACCCAGTTCTTTTTCATTGTGTTTCCCCCAAACCATGCGGTCTCTACTTACTATCTTTTAATTGCACAAAAACATTTATAAAATTATGCAAATGTCATGGAACAGATGAAACAGCAGGCCTCTTTTGGGAAGAGTTGTTGGGCCAATTTTCTTCTTTTAGAAACCAGGAAAATCAAATCCATTGATACAGAAGCGTTGACTTAGACTTAAATCAAGAAAAAATTAAACTAATTATAGAAATGATAGCTCTTAGTATTACGCTTAATGCATAATACTGTATAGAAGTTTTAGAACTATAGAATATTTTTCTATGAGGTAGAGAGAATAAAGAAAGGAAGACTTGTGTGATTCAGTTTTGCTGCATTAAAAACAACAACACTTCCCCCACCCCTCAAATCTCAAAGGCTATAACAACATACGTTTATTTCTCACATGTTGGTGACTGTGGGTCAGTAGCAATCCAGGAAGCAGGATGAAGGAGCAGCTCTTCTTGGGGACATGCCGTCTTCATGGCAGAGAGAAGTGAGCAAGAGAGAGCCTGTAGAAATGCATGCAATGGATTTGGAATCTTTTGCATAGAGATGGCGTGCATCAGGTCACCTTGCAAATGACATGCCCAAACTCAACATCCATGGGGTGGGGGATGTGTGCAATCCACTTGCAGGAATAGGGAGAAGATGTTTAGGAATGACAATAAAATCCACCTCAGAGGAATAGAATGTTTGTGAGGTGGAGTGCTGTCATTTTGGGCCCTCTTCCTTTTTCCCTGCCCTGAACAGTGTCAGGTTCTTTGCTACACAGTGGACTCTTTTATAAAAAATACAGTAATTTGAGGAGACAGGATTAGCCTCTCACTCCTCAGGATGTTAGAGATCCAGACCCCTTGTGAAATTTTCATGTTCTCTTGTTTTCTACTCATTTTGTTTCCTAAGAACCTAACATTGTCTCAAATATAATTAGGTTCCTCAGAAATGGGTGTTGTATACAGTATGGTGGAAAGTTTGTAATCAGAAAAGGTTTAAAAGTAAGCATATTGTGGTGGTAGGGAATAGAGATGATGTTTACAGGTGATTTTAGAAACTAATATCCATAGTTTTAATTCTCTGTACTAAGAAATGATTTCCTGTGTGACTGTCTTCTTGTAATTCCCCTTTTACTAGAAACACAAGCACTGCAGAAGCAGAAACTTCTTCACATATATTTCTGTCATATCAAGTTAGTATCTAAATACCCTGAGGTACCCAGAGAAAAATCACCCCAAAGTACTAACCATGCTGCCTTGAACATAGTAGGTCCTTCATAGATTTCTATAAGCTAATTTGCATATTATTTTAAAAAGGAGAGAAGCAGGACCTTTACTAATTAATCTATTAGTATATTCTGATATCTCTTGGCAGGAGGAGTTAAGATACAATGAGAAATTCTGAGGCTAATTCCTCTTAAAAATGAAAAAAAAGAAGTATCAGAAGGAAGAGGAGTAGGAGGAAACAGAAGGAAAATATTACATGGAAGAAGCCTGAAAATTTTAGTAATTAACCAATCACTGAAATAGATTGTTGATATCAAGCATGTTCTGAGCATCTGCGTGACTATGAATATGAAAAGAGAGGGACAAAGAGGTCCATCTTCCTCATCCTTTGACACCTGGAGAATCATTCCAGAAGTCTTCAGGATACTCAGTACTGCAAATCCTGTCTACTACTGGACTCATGCTCTATTTACTGAATTCTCCATCCTATCTTCTGCTGAGAGTTCTTGAAGACCAATCTTTATGGGCAGATGTTTTTTCTCATGTCACAGATGCTCTGTAGTTTAAAGGGGTGCTGTCTTAGGAAGAAGAAAGCAAGCAAAAAAGAAAGAGTAAAGTAGGTGAAGGGAAGGGAAGGAAAGAGGTCACCAGGAGAGAAAGAAAGGAAAGGAATAAGGAAAGGGATAGAGAGGAAAGGAAAGGAATAAAGATGCTGATTCTGAATTCAATGAAATGAAGTTCTGAATGATGGGTGTACATCTATTGTATATGGACAATGAAAAGAAAGAAACCCCCACTTCTTGAAGACTTCCTGCTTGCCAAGTACTTTGCTAGGTGTTCTGCATCTATTGCCTTACTCAGTTTTTCTTTTCTTATATAAGTATTATGACATCCCCTTAGAGGTGAACACATGGTGGCTCAGGGAGGGTGAGTGAACAGAGGGCTAGTGCGTGGATCACAGATATTTTTCCCACTGCCATGGAGCTTGAACCTAATTGCTAGTAAATGTCCTGATTAAATAGACAGGACATAAATTATTTAAATAGGCATGTGAGCCTGAAAGGCAGGCAGGAGATGCCAGGTGTCCTTGCTGATTTCAAGGAGCCTGTTTGAGAAAACTGGGTCCAGAGTTGAGGGCTCTGAGTGATGACTATTAGAGTCAACCAGGTTTAACTGCAGGTCTCCAGTATTTGAGGTGAACATTAGTGTTCTGAGAAGAGGTAAACTGTGGTCAAGACTTGGTATGTGCTAGGTTATCTGCAGGGCTTCTCAGAGCCTTTAACATGCTAACCTGTACTGTTGCTCTCTTAAAAGGAGGTGCAACCTACAGAGATTCTCAAATTTATCTTACTCTAGCCCCTTTCCATCCATCTCTTGAGACTACTTGTTCACAAAACATACATTGCATTATAGTCCCTGGCTGAGACTTACAGTGGGAACTTGTCAAAACCGCTGCCCAGGACTCCATGCTCCTCCCGGGGCACTGTCTCCATCTCTTAATCCCTCCACATAATTTCCATGAGACACGCCCTCTTCATGTCACATGGTCCTGCACCTTTGCAACATAAATTGTTTCAAAAGTTAACACCTGACCAAATTTGAGCCATTCAGGATGTTTCTTCAGGAGTTTTACAACAGAAACTGAGCTTAGTATCTCTCTGGGTGCCTCGAAAAGAAGCAGGAAAAGAAGCAACTCCCCTTGGATCCCACTGGCTGGAAAGTGAGAGACAAGGATAAAGCAGATGCACCAGGGGAAGTGGGTGGTGAGGCAGGAATAGTCTCCAGCCCTCTGCAAAGCACCAGCCTCAACTCTGCTCTCTTCCAATGCAATAATTACCAGGTCTGGAATCCCATAAGACACCTGACATCTTTCCATGGAATCCCCTTAATGTTTTAAGCTACTTTACTCAGAATTTCCATTACATAAATAACAAAGTAATGCAATGGAATCAAAATGAATACCATGTAATCAAAGTATATCTCTATCTATCTATCTATCTATCTATCTATCTATCTACCTATCTACCTATCTATCTATCTGAATTATTTAAAAGAAATGCATCAGTTTTGCTTGCATGGAACTAATAACAACAACAACAACGACAAAAACAAAAATGAAAGAGGGACATAGACCCATAACAGTAAAGTGTAAATGGGAAGGAGAGAGAAAGCAGTTAGTAAGCCATCAGTGAGGTTCTAGGGATTTAACAGGAGCAGATTGCATTTCCTCCAACAGACTGAAAAATTCCTTGTATTATTCAAAAGTATTATCACATATATTTATTCATAACTGTTGTAGTCTTCTTCCTCTCCCTCTCCTTCTCATCCTCTTCCTCCTTCTTGCTGTAATTATTCACAAAGATCCAGGTGAAGAAACTGTCCTTGGTGTTGAGGACATACAGATATGTAAGGCATGGTCTCTGCCTGAAGGAGGCTCGCTGTTCATATGTAAATATAACAAAAAATATACAACTGCATGATGGTGTGGTATTTTATACTTGTTGCATTCAGATCCATTCCGCACCTTTCCCCTAATCTGCTCTGTATCACAGGGAGTGACCTCTATAAACTGCATGGCCAGCCTCCCTCATCAACTGGTCAGCAAAGACACTTTCAGGAGATTGGACAGCAGGGAAAGTGAGAATGGCAGTCTGTCTGCTCTCCTCTCTGCTGTCAGTATTTGTGGCTTCCCTGGTGTTCCAACTCTTGTGGGCAGCTGCCGACTTCAGGGTGGATTATAGATTCTGAGTTCTGGTGACACAGCCTCCACCATTTGCCTCTCTGGCTCAGCAGGGATAATGGCTTCTGGCATTGTTAACCTCTGCATGGTCTCACTGTGTCCTGTTTGTTCTTCTAGCCCTTCCAATGACATGGTAACTAGTTCCTTATATTAAATGGCCCCATTGTGCTCTCTGGCATGGCTTGCTTTTTTTCTGACTGGGCTCAGATTGCTACATCATCTGAATGAGCTAGAAATTCTAATAGAAGAAACCAGAAAGGGGGACAGATCAGAAAATTCATCGTAGTGAAGGTGACTATGAACTGGCTTTTGAGAAATCATAGACATTGAGCACACAAGGAAAAAAAAGAAAAACTAAAAGTAACTGTATTTTACCTTGACTCTGTGGTTCATTGGGTAAAAATTTTTATATAGAAAAGCTGGGACCAGACTGAGCGTCCATGCATATGATATCTGTCCAATTATAGTTTGGATGTACTCTAGGTACAATGAGAGAACCAACATACCAGGGAAGCAGGGAAAGGTGACCTCGTGGAGCAATAAATAAATTTTGCTGATTGGAGCAAAAGGAACAGCCAGAAACAGAAAAGATGCATAAATAAAAAAGACTTCCAAAGACCAGAATCAATAATACTGTTTGTGATGCTTTTTTATTACTTTGGAGAGTTTACCCATCTGCTAGCCTATGTAATGTGTTTATTCCTTCATTTATTCTTTCATTTAGCTGACATCCCCTGAGCCCAGGCCCTACGTCAGGCTCTGTGCTAGGCGTGGGCACATAGTGACCAAGGAAAGACAGCCTAGCCCTCTCAGCACTCAGAGCCTCGTGTTGGAGGAAGGAAGGTGACGGGGAATGAAATGAGGGCATCGTGTGCTGGGGAAAGAGGTCTGGGAAGTTTTGAGAGGTATGCAGATGGAACTGCCAAAACTTGGTAACAAGTTTGGTGTTAATGGAGAGTGGAGAATCAGGAATAAATTTCCAGAGCTTCAGAATTGCCATAGGCTGTGTAGGTAGTGGCACATGGCAATCCTATGACAAATATGGATCAGGGAGATGAGTGAACCCTGGGGCTGACAGGTGTGGTGGTCATTGAGCGACTGAGGAAAGGCTAGAATTCATACCAAGAGGCAGAGCACTGATAGCTAGTTGCTTTGTTTTCATTTTACAGATTATTGGGGCATAAGAAAGGGATGGAGACTCAAGGCCATAGGTGCTTGTGAAAATACATATTCTGCTTTGAAAGGGCAAGGGTTTTGTGTCTTACCTTGTGGGGGTTAAAACCTACTTTCATCACTTAACTATTACATGGCTTTGAGCAAATTGCTTCTCAGCCCCATTTTCTTCACCTCCAAAGAGTGATGTTCCTGGATGAGATGAGTAATAACAACACTGTCGAAGAGCTGAGGTATGGTTCACTGGGATATTGAAATGAAAAGGGCCTGATTACCTGCCTGGTACATGGTAGGTGTTCCCAATATGTTAATTTTCATTCACCACTTGCTTTGTTAACCCTGATGTAAGGTTTCATATTTTAAAACATCAAGGGAATAAACTATTCTCTTTTTTTAGAAGATGATAGCTATGTGCCTCATAAGTACTCAATTAGGGAGGATTTCAATGGAAAATTCCATATTTTGAATGAAAAAAATAAAACAACAAAGTCCTTAAGTGTGTCCCAGACACACAGGCATAACTAGAAATTAAATACATTTTAAAAAAAAGCTCAGTTGGCTCCTCCAACACTTGGAGATATTTTCAGGTATTTGAGTTTCTTCTACGTATAAAATATACAATCTTTTTGTAATACTGGCAATTTGGTGACAGATGCTGCTGAAATTCCATATAATAGAGTATGTAAAAGCGAGGAAGCAATTAAGGCATTTTTAGTTCCCTCTGAGGCTTGCAAAAATTGCTTAAATATAGCTATCCAAAACAACATACATTTTTTATCAAAGCCAAATTTAAATGTTATTTAATGCTCAACCTTTTGGCCGGGAATAGATGTCAAGTTTTCCTTTTTATTGCTATTTTTAATTTAAACAAATGTTGCCTTGGATTGCTTTCCCTTTAGTAGAATGTTTGTGAGTCTCAGAGGAAACTCCAAGCATGCTTTTTACTTGCTGTAACATTTACAAAGAATACTGGCTTCTCTAGTTGAAGGGAATGTTGCAAATATCAAATGCATGCCATAGCAAATGGTTTGGTCATTTCCCACTTTTTTCTCCTTTATGTCTCTGCCATTTGGAATCCCAGCCACCTTTCAAGGCCCAGCTCAATTTGCTTGTAGTGGAAAGAGCCTAGAGTTTGCCACTACAGGGAAAATTGTAATAGTGATGCTCGCAGGCTCTAAACTCAGGCAAGTTCTTCATTCAAGTTCCTTGGGCTACTTGATTAAACTTGCCGATCATCACTCTTTCCTTCCATGGTACTTCATAGGATTGCTGAGAGGAGAACAAATGTAACTGTCAGCTCTTGTTATTGTGGCCCAGCATCTACTCCTCCTTTGTCTGGGAATAGCACTACAATTGTACTTTGGATATCTCCATGAAGAGACTGCCCATCAATGTGACCTCCCTCTCCTGGCCAAGAGGTGGCCGTGTGACAAAAGTGAAGCCAATCAGAGGTTCTCTTCCTGGAATTTGAGCCTTAAGGGGTGGGACACTAAGATGGAAAACACTTGGAGCTGTTCCTGTGGATGATTGTGCCTTTAAGTCATTTGTATGCCCTACAGGGATCTCTAGAAAACATCCTGGGTCCTGATCTTTGCTAAACCTAGCTTTCAGTTTTTCCTTCAATTTGATGAGCTACTCCCTGTATTTCCAGTCATTTTTCTTTTCTTAAATTATACATAATTTATTTCTATTTCTTACAATCAAAGAACTGCCAATAAATATTAACTCCTTCACCTTTTTCTTCCCTTCAACAACAAAAAATTGTGTTCCTCTCAAATGAATAGGCATGCTTTTCTTCTCAGTGTCAGAGAGGGTTGCTTGTATCACTATCGATTCTTAGTCCATTATGCCTTGTGGGAGCAGGGAGTCTGTGCTCAGTGTCAGTGCTCTGTACCTGCTGGAGCCCTTGCCTTGCTGACTTGCTCATCTTCCCAGGTGTGTGGCCCTGCATGAGAACACACATTCTGAAGGGCTGATTTCCCAACAAAATGGCATCCAAGCCAAATTTCCTTGGGAAATCCTGAGGTCTGCAGACTCTGGGGCTGGGTAATCCCATGGTAAATACAAATCAAATCAAATGAGAACAAAATGTTTCATATTCAGAATTTTCTAAATTAATTTGACCACAGATACCACCCCCTACCTTTAATATTTCTTTGGGTAAGGATGCAGGGAGGATGGGTCTGTTGAGAACACAGTCACAGATGTGGCATTTTCTCGTCTTCTAGAACCAAGGTGCATAGTACCAGTGTTTTTGGATCACCCCAGTTTTCTCAGTAGAATCCAAATTGATTCATTCACTATCAGTACAACTAAATATTTTTTCAATAAATGTTCACTGAGGATCACTTTACTCAACAGCTAAATAGCTACTTTGTACTAGGCTTTGCTCTGGGGTCTTGAGATACATGGATGAATAAAATGCAGTTTCTGCCCTCTAGGGGCTTACACAAAGTGGGGAGCCCAACACAATGGTGGTGATGTCAACAAACTACAGCAGGTGCTGGCACATAGCAGACATGGGGGTGAAGGGAGAGTAGGAAGCATGTCATAGTTGGGTGGGGATGACTGGGGGAAGCCTTTGGGGTTGGCACCACGACTGAGCTGTGATGGTGAATAAGGGGGATGAATAAGAGTCTCAACTCACAGATATAGAGGACAAACCAGTGGTTACCAGTGGGGAGGAGGGAGGGGTACCATAAGGGTGGCGGTTGAGAGGTACAAAGTATTGAGTGTAAGATAGGCTCAAGGATGTATTGTACAACATAGGGAACATAGCCAATATTTTGTAATAACGGTACATGGAAAGTTAACCTTTTAAAATTGTGTAATAGCTGATTCACTTCATTATACAGCAGAAACTAACACAACATTGTAAAGCAACTATACCCCCATAAAAATATTTTTTAAAAATCTAAAAAAAAGAGTAACTGTCTTTAGTAATAATGATATCATACATATATACTGAGGGAGACCCTTTATGTTTGTTTGTACATTTAATCCTTACAGCAACCTCATCACTAGGTACTGTTGGTATCATGCATTTTACTCATGGTTACCAAAGGAAAAAGCAGGGAGAGGGATAAATTAGGAGTTTGAGATTAACATATACAAACTACAGTATATAAAATAGATAACCAAAAAGGACCTACTGTATAGCACAGGGAATTATACTCAATATTTTTTAATAACTTGTAAGGGAAAATAATCTGGAAAAGTATATATATATATATATATATATATGTGTGTGTGTGTGTGTGTGTATGCGTATATATATATGTACATATGTATATATATATGTGTGTATATATATATATACACACACACACATATATATATATATGAATCACTGTGCTGTACACCTAGAACTAACACGACATTGTAAATCAATACAAACTGCACTTCAATAAAATAATAAGAAACTGAGGTGCAGAGAGAAATCTATATTTGAGCCCCCATGCCCTCAGGCTCAAGACAGAGTTAAGTATGTTCTCTTTCACTGTACCTCTCACGCACGTTTACTATGAATCTTACCCCATGTTTTTTATTTTTTTTAACATCTTTATTGGAGTATAATTGCTTTACAATGGTGTGTTAGTTTCTGCTTTATAACAAAGTGAATCAGTTATACATATACATATGTTCCCATATCTCTTCTCTCTTGTGTCTCCTTCCTCCCATCTTCCCTATCTCACCCTTCTAAGTGGTCACAAACCACCGAGCTGATCTCCCTGTGCTATGTAGCTGCTTCCCACTAGCTATCTATTTTATGTTTGGTAGTGTATATATGTCCATGCCACTCTTTCACTTTGTCAGTGCTTACCCTTCCCCCTCCCCATATCCTCAAGTCCATTCTTTACTAGGTCTGTGCCTTTATTCCCATCTTGCCCCAGGTTCTTCGTGACCTTTCTCTGCATGACAGACTCTAGGTCCATCCACCTCACTACAAATAACTCAACTTCGTTTATTTTTATGGCTGAGTAATACTCCATTGTATATATGTGCCACATCTTCTTTATCCATTCATCTGTTGATGGACACGTAGGTTGCTTCCATGTCCTGGCTATTGTAGATAGAGCTGCAATGAACATTTTGATACATGACTCTTTTTGAATTATGGTTTTCTCAGGGTATATGCCCAGTAGTGGGATTGCTGGGTCATATGGTATTTCTATTTTTAGTTTTTTAAGGAAACTCAATACTGTTCTCCATAGTGGCTGTATCAATTTACATTCCCACCAACAGTGTAAGAGTGTTCCCTTTTCTCCACACCCTCTCCAGTATTTATTGTTTGTAGATTTTTGATGATGGCCATTCTGACTGGTGTGAGATGATATCTCATTGGAGTTTTGATTTGCATTTCTCTAATGATTAATGTTGTTGAGCATTCTTTCATGCGTTTGTTGGCAATCTGTATGTCTTCTTTGGAGAAATGTCTGTTTAGGTCTTCTGCCCATTTTTGTATTGGGTTGTTTGTTATCTGATATTGAGCTGCTTGTAAATTTTGGAAATTAATCCTTTGTCAGCTGCTTCATTTGCAAATAGTTTCTCCCTTTCTGAGGGTTGTCTTTTGGTCTTGTTTATTGGTTCCTTTGCTGTACAAAAGCTTTTAAGTTTCATTAGGTCCCATTTCTTTATTTTTCTTTTTGTTTCCATTTCTCTAGGAGGTGGGTCAAAAAGGATCTTGCTGTGATTTATGTCATAAAGTGTTCTGCCTATGTTTTCCTCTAAGAGTTTTATAGGGTCTGGACTTACATTTAGGTCTTTAATCCATTTTGAGTTTATTTTTGTGTATGGTGTTACAGAGTGTTCTAATTTCATACTTTTACATGTACCTGTCTGGTTTTCCCAGCACCACTTATTGAAGAGGCTGTCTTTTCTCCACTGTATATTCTTACCTCCTTTATCAAAGATAAGGTGAACATGCCCTCAGGCTCAAGACAGAGTTAAGTATGTTCTCTTTCACTGTACCTCTCACGCACGTTTACTATGAATCTTACCCCATGTTTTTTATTTTTTTTAACATCTTTATTGGAGTATAATTGCTTTACAATGGTGTGTTAGTTTCTGCTTTATAACAAAGTGAATCAGTTATACATATACATATGTTCCCATATCTCTTCTCTCTTGTGTCTCCTTCCTCCCATCTTCCCTATCTCACCCTTCTAAGTGGTCACAAACCACCGAGCTGATCTCCCTGTGCTATGTAGCTGCTTCCCACTAGCTATCTATTTTATGTTTGGTAGTGTATATATGTCCATGCCACTCTTTCACTTTGTCAGTGCTTACCCTTCCCCCTCCCCATATCCTCAAGTCCATTCTTTACTAGGTCTGTGCCTTTATTCCCATCTTGCCCCAGGTTCTTCGTGACCTTTCTCTGCATGACAGACTCTAGGTCCATCCACCTCACTACAAATAACTCAACTTCGTTTATTTTTATGGCTGAGTAATACTCCATTGTATATATGTGCCACATCTTCTTTATCCATTCATCTGTTGATGGACACTTAGGTTGCTTCCATGTCCTGGCTATTGTAAATAGAGCTGCAATGAACATTTTGGTACATGACTCTTTTTGAACCAGTAGTGGGATTGCTGGGTCATATGGTATTTCTATTTTTAGTTTTTTAAGGAAACTCAATACTGTTCTCCATAGTGGCTGTATCAATTTACATTCCCACCAACAGTGTAAGAGTGTTCCCTTTTCTCCACACCCTCTCCAGTATTTATTGTTTGTAGATTTTTGATGATGGCCATTCTGACTGGTGTGAGATGATATCTCATTGGAGTTTTGATTTGCATTTCTCTAATGATTAATGTTGTTGAGCATTCTTTCATGCGTTTGTTGGCAATCTGTATGTCTTCTTTGGAGAAATGTCTGTTTAGGTCTTCTGCCCATTTTTGTATTGGGTTGTTTGTTATCTGATATTGAGCTGCTTGTAAATTTTGGAAATTAATCCTTTGTCAGCTGCTTCATTTGCAAATAGTTTCTCCCTTTCTGAGGGTTGTCTTTTGGTCTTGTTTATTGGTTCCTTTGCTGTACAAAAGCTTTTAAGTTTCATTAGGTCCCATTTCTTTATTTTTCTTTTTGTTTCCATTTCTCTAGGAGGTGGGTCAAAAAGGATCTTGCTGTGATTTATGTCATAAAGTGTTCTGCCTATGTTTTCCTCTAAGAGTTTTATAGGGTCTGGACTTACATTTAGGTCTTTAATCCATTTTGAGTTTATTTTTGTGTATGGTGTTACAGAGTGTTCTAATTTCATACTTTTACATGTACCTGTCCAGTTTTCCCAGCACCATTTATTGAAGAGGCTGTCTTTTCTCCACTGTACATTCTTGCCTCCTTTATCAAAGATAAGGTGATCATATGTGAGTGGGTTTATCTCTGGGCTTTCTATCCTGTTCCATTGATCTATCTTTCTGTTTTTGTGCCAGTTCCATACTGTCTTGATTACTGTAGCTTTATAGTATAGTCTGAAGTCAGTTACCCCATGGTTTTAACATTTTTTTTTCTTTAACAGGATGTTTTTGTCTATCTAGGTCATAGGGATTATTCTTCAAAAGAATCAGCCCTGCCCTTTCAGTATTTGCTTCACCAAGAGTACTGCCTGGTATTTGTCAGGCTTTTCATAATTGCTTGTTTAATTATTTTCAACCTTGTAAAAACTGGTCTTAGAGAAGTTACAGCCTTACATGCCCTAAATCCTGAATTAAGATGGATTCTCCATATTTGAAGACTAAATCTTGATTGATATTTGGTCAAATTTCAGCCAATATTAAGCCAAATATA
>NW_020172818.1:8421068-8432067 GCF_003031525.2 Neophocaena asiaeorientalis asiaeorientalis
TATATATATTTATTTATTTATTTATTTCTGGCATAAATATTTGTTGGGTGGGTCTGAACTGAGATAAGGAAGTCTGTACAAGGCTCACATCCAGAGATGATAGAGACCTGGTTTCCAAAGCAGAAAGAAGAGGATGTGAAATTCTGGGCTAGTGGTGGCACTAGGGCCCATGTGACTGTCATCACAGGGCCCTTCTCCAGGCTGGGCTAGACCTGGCATGTCTGCTGTCAGTTTTGAAGGTTTGGGGCCCAATTTTAATGATTAGCACTGCAGATGGTGACATATTTTTCTATTTGAGGTTGCAATCTGAAATATCTTACCTCTATTAAATCTAATGTTCTATAGTCTAGTAATTGTAGTTTTCCACTAATTAGATTGCTTAATTGAGGACACGGGTATTCAGAAAAATAAGTTGACTTCCTTGACCAAATGTTGGGCTATGATGATTTGTAATACTTCTCTTCCCTAGCATAAATTGCTATGCTCTGCCAATCTTACCTGACACATAATCTAGAAAGTGTAACCAAAGAAGAAAAGAAATAAGTGACTGAGGGCATTGCCATGGCAGCTGAGCTTTAGCCTAGAGCAAGTTAAGAATGGATTCTACATTTTCCATGCCGACCTCCGTTGAGGTCATATCAAGTTGGACATCAAGAATCTCAACTCTAAGTTTTACAACAAAAAAAATACCAAACATATTCTCTATTCCTCCCCAAAGTTTTAGGTTTCTAATGTTCATAATGTCCTACAGTTTTGGATTGTAATTACCAAGATAAATGACACACTTATTTTAAATAAGTATGTTTCCTGGTAGAGGCATCCTGACAAGATGTTTTGGTCTATTTTCATGTGTCCTCGGTGAGGTGCTTTGGCAAGGGCCTCTGAAGAAATTTTCATCCCTCTTGAGCACAGATCCTAATTTTCTGAAAAATGCTTCTACATCTTCCATATGGATTTTTCACATGTTCCATATCATCTTGGGCCAAAGAGGTCCAAGTTAAAAACCTAGATTAGCGTTTTTACCTGAGAGGTTGGTACTGCCATCATCATTGGGTTCATTACCTTCTCCTTCTCCTTGGCTTCTACCTAAACTGCTTTATCCATGGCCCTTTTTTTCTGGTAGCTGTTTGATATTTAAAGTACACACACACACACACACACACACACACACACACACATATATAGTGAGCTTAGAAAGCTGTAAAGGGAGTCAAGTTCAATGCCCAGATTCGTAGAGTGGTAATAAAATGTCTTTGAGTATCAGATGATGTTTATCTACCCCACCCACTGGATGACCTAGGAAGAAACTTTACCCATAAATATTCAGTGTAACAAACACCAATGTTGAGGAGGAGTAGGAGGATGTGGAGTTCATCTCTCCCCACAAATGCATCAAGAATACATATACAAATGGAAAAATTCTCAAAGAGCACTGGTTGAACACTAGCAGAGGACCTTGGACACCTAAAAGGACAAGTAAGATCCCAGCATAACCGGGTAGGACAAAAGAAAGAAGAAGGGAAAAAGAAGAAGACAGGAAATGGAATAGGACCTGTGCCTCTGAGAGGGGAGCTGAAGGAGGGAAGAGGTTCCTGTATCAAAGGAAGTCTTCTCACCAGCAGAGAGATCAGTTGGGACAGAAAGTGAGCTTCAGGGTCTATCAGAGGATAGAGCAGCAACCAATCTGTGGCAGGCAAGACAGAGTGAGACATGCACAGATGGTCCATGCCACAGCCTTGAGTGCCCCAGCTCGAGATGTGTGTCCGATGGTGTGGATGGGGGCTGGGTGCTGGAATGTTGGGTTTGGAGAGCAGACCCAGGGAGAGGACTGTTGTTGGCTCTGAGAAGATCACCTGAGGGGATGGGAGTAAGGAAATCTGCAACCGAGAATGCTTGTGGAGGAAAACCCAGAATGCCATAGAAGTGAAGAGCTACTGTTGAGTTATGTGCAAGGGGTGGGGCTGCCACTGCCCTTGCCCTTACCCATGCAGTGGCCCCTGCCTCCCTTGGAACTAGGAAGGGCCGCCACGAGGGCTAGGCTCCCCCTCACAACCTGTTGTCACCTGGACTGGCTCTCTTGCACCCATGGTAGGACACTAGGAAGAGCCTCCACAAGGGCTGGCTCTCTTATGCCCGTTACTGTCAGCTACCCCATACATCCCATCCCCAGTGCGGTTCCTGTGACCCTGGCCATCATGGCCTCCACAAGTGTAGGGCTAGGTCAGAGTCTGACCTGCTTCCATAGTGCCCACAGCAGGTCCAGATCCATGATTATTGCAATCCTGTGACCTGACTTCAGTGGATCTATGCTGGTGGCCTGGTGAATGGTGCAAACACCTGAGAGACACCAGGGTCAATTGCTGGCATACTTACAATTAAAGTAGGGCTGAAAGCAGTGCCAAAAACAGTGTAGTCTGAGAACTCACACAGTGGGTGAAAGATGACACAACAGAGCACACTCACTGGTGAACACTTCCAGAGGAGGAATACTCAATGGTTTCCCTCCCAGTGGGAGTGCTCCAATCCCACCTACCTCTCACTACAGATCAGAAACACAGGTAAGAAACGGATCTGGGGGCCTCTACTCCAACAACTAGGGAGCAGACCCTACCCCTGAGAGGGCAGTGACAACCACAGAGCAAGGAGGAGGCCCTACTCAATATCTGGTCACCACAACATCAGTCACGCCTCTATAAAGGGGACAACAGCCAGCATACACTGAGGAAAGAGGTGGCAGACATCTATACTAAAAACAACCTTCACACCAAATAATAGTAAACCCATGCAGGCTATGCAGGGATATTTCCACATAAAATAGCCCTCCAAGAGAACCTGAGGGTCTGGAATCAGGTGGAAGAACCCCCAGAGCATTTAGCCTTGAAGACTAGCATTGCTTCAGTGCAGGAGCTCCACAGGGCTGGAGGAAACAGAGATTCCACTCTTGAAGGGCGCACACAGGTCTCATGTGCATTGGGACACAGTATAAAACAGTATGTCCATAGGAACCTGGGCTACACCTACCTAGGGGTCTTGGAGGGTTGAGGGGAGGCAAAGGTTGACTATAGTTCACTGTGAGGCAAGGACACTTGTAGCAGAAGCCCCAAGGAATATTGATCACAGTGAACTCTCCTGGAGGTCCACATTTTGGCACGAAGGCCTGGCCCCACCCAACAACTTGCAGGCTGTAGTGCTGCAAAGCCTCAGGACAAACAACAACCAAGATAGGAATACAACCTTATCCATCAGAAGACAGGCTGCCTAAAGTCATACTGAGCTCACAATCACCTCAAAATGCACCCCTTTGCATGGCCCTGCCCATCAGAAGGATAAGACCCAGCTCCACCCACCAGAAGGCAGGCACCAGTCCTTCCCACCAGGAAGCCTGTACAAACACTGGGCCAACCTCATCCACCAGGGGGCAGACACCAGAAGCAAGAGGAACTATGATCCTGCAGCCTATGGAAAGGAGACCATAAACAGAGAAGTTTAGACAAAATGAGATGACAGAGAATTATGTTGCAAATGAAGGAACAAGACAAAAACCCACATAAACAACTAAATGAAGATGAGATAGGCAATCTACATGAAAAGTTTCAGGGTAATAATAGTAAAGATGATCCAAAAATCTTGGAAAAAGAATGGAGGCACAGATGGAGAAGATACAAGAAATGTTTAACAAGGAGCTAGAAGATTTAAAGAACGAACAGAGACGAATAACACAATAACAGAAATGAAAAATACACTAGAAGGAATCAATAGCAGAATAACAGACATAAAAATGAATAAATGAGCTGGAACACAGAGTGGTGGAAATCACTGCCACAGAACAGAATAAAGAATAAAAGAATGAAAAGAAATGAGGACAGTCTCAGAGACCTCTGGGACAATATTAAATGCACCAACATTCACATTAAAGGGGTCCCAGAAGGAGAAGAGAGAGAGAAAGGGCCTGATAAAATATTTGAAGATATTATAGCCAAAAACTTTCCTAACATGAGAAAGGAAACACTCACTCAAGTCCAGGAAGTATAGAGAATCCAATATAGGATGAACTCGAGGAGAAACATGCTGAAACACTTATTAATCAAACTGACAGAAATTAAAGACAAAGAAAAAATACTAAAAGCAACAAATAACATACAAGGGAATCCCTGTAAGGTCATCAGCTGATTTTTCAGGAGAAACTCCACAGGTCAGAAGGGAGTAGTGTGATATATTTCAAGTGATGAAAGGGAAAAACCTACCACCAAGAATATTCTGCCCAGCAAAGTTCTCATTCAGATTTGATGGAGAAATCAAAAGCTTTACAGAAAGCAAAAGCTAAGAAAATTCAGCATCACAAAACCAGCTTTACAACAAATGTTAAAGGAACCTTTCCAGGTGGGAAAGAAACCAGCAACTTAAAACAACTTTTTACATATATAGAACTGCTATATGAAAACCTCCTGGAAACAGCAAACCCAAAAACTACAATAGATACACACACAAAAAAGAAAAAGCAACCCAAACACAACACTAAAGATGGTCATCAAACCACAAGGGAAGAGAGCAAAAGAGGAAAGGAAGAAAAAACACCTACAAAAACAAACCCAAAGCAATTAAGAAAATGGCAATAGGAATATACATATCGAAAAGTACCTTAAATGTAAATGGATTAAATGCTCTAACCAAAAGGCATAGACTGGCTGAATGGATATAAAAACAAGACCCATATACATGCTGTTTACAAGAGACCCATTTCAGACTTAAGGACACATACAGACGGAAAGTGAGGGGATGGAAAAAGTATTCCATGCAAATGGAAATCAAAAGAAAGCTGGAGTAACAATACTCATATCTGACAAAAATAGACTTTAAAATAAAGACTGTTACAAGAGACAAGGAAGGGCATTACATAATGATCAAGGGATCAATCCAAGAAGATATAACAATTGTAAATATATATGCACTCAACATAGGAACATGTCCGTATATAAGGCAAACGTTAACAGCCATAAAAAGGGAAATTGACAGTACTACAATAATAGTTGGGGACTTTAACACCCCACTTACACCAATGGACAGATCACACAAACAGGAAATTAATAAGGAAACACAAGCCTTAAATGACACATTAGACTTAATTGATATCTATAGGACATTCCATCCAAAAGCAGCAGAATATATTTTCTTCTCAAGTGCATGTGGAATGTTCTCCAGGATAGATCATATCTTGGGCCACAAATCAAGCCTTGGTAAATTTAAGAAATTGAAATAATATCAAGCATTTTTTATGACCACAGTGCTATGAGATTAGAAAACAATTACAGAAAAAGAAACTGTAAAATAACACAAACACATGGAAGCTAAACAATATGTTATTAACAACGAATGGATCACTAAATAAATCAAAGAGGAAATCAAAAAATACCTAGAGACAAATTTCAATGAAAACATGACAATCCAAAACCTATGAGATGCAGCAAAAGTAGTTCTAAGAGGAAAGTTTATAGCAATACAATCTTACCTCCAGAAATAAGAAAAATCTCAAATAAACAACCTAATCTTATACCTAAAGCAACTAGAGAAAGCAGAACAAACAAAACCTAATGTTAGTAGAATGAAAGACATCATAAAGATTAGAGCAGAAATAAATGAAATAGAGATGAAGAAAACAATAGCAAAGATGAATGGAACTAAAAGCCAGTTCTTTGAGAAGATAAACAAAATTGATAAACTGTTAGCCAGACTCATCAAGAAAGAAAGGGAGAGCACTCAAACCAATAAAATTAGAAATGAAAAAGAAGATACAATGGACCCCACAGAAATGCAAAGTATCATAAGAGACTACTACAAGGAACTATACACCAATAAAATGGATAACCTAGAAGAAATGGACAAATTCTTAGAAAGGTACAAACTTCCAAGACTGAACCAGGAAGAAATAGAAAATATGGACAGAACAATCATAAATACTGAAATTGAGGTTAAAGAACTTCCAACAAACAAAAGTCCAAGGCCAAATGGCTTCACAGGTGAATTCAAACATTTCGACAAGAGTTAACATGTATCCTTCTCAAACTGTCCCAAAACCTGCAGAAGAAGGAACACTCCTGAGCTCATTCTATGAGGTCACCATCACCCTGATACCAAAACCAGAAAAAGATATCACAGAAAAAGAAAAATACAGGCCAATATCACTGATGAACATAGATGCAAAAATTCCCCCCAAATACTGGCAAACTCAATCCAACAACACATTAAAAGGATCATACACCATGATCAAATGAGGTTTATCCCAGGGATGCAAGGATTTTTTAATATCCACAAATCAGTCAGTGTGATACACCACATTAAAAAATTTAAGAATAAAAACCATATGATCATCTCAATCGATGCAGAAAAAGCTTCTGACAAAATTCAACGCATATCTATGATAAAAACTCTCCAAAAAGTGGGCATAGAGGGAGCCTACCTCAACATAACAAAGGCCATATATGACAAATGCACAACAAACATCATTCTCAATGGTGAAAAATTGAAAGCATTTCCTCTAAGATCAGGAACAAGACAAGGATGTCCACTCTCATCACTGTTATTTGATACAGCTTTGGAGGTCCTGACCATGATGATCAGAGAGCAAAAAGAAATAAAAGGAATCCAAATTGGAAAAGAAGAAGTAAAACTGTCACTGTTTGCAGATGACATGATACTATAAATAGAAAATCCTAAAGATGCTACCAGAAAACCACTAGAGTTCAGTGATGAATTTATTAAAGTTGGAGGATACAAAATTAATACACAGAAATCTCTTGCATTCTTATACACTAACAATGAAAATCAAAAAGAAATCAAGGAAACAATCCCATTTACCATCACATCGAAAAGAATAAAATACCTAGGAATAAACCTACCTAAGGAGGTAAAGGCCTGGACTCAGAAAACTATAAGGTAGTGATGAGAGAAAGAAAGATGACACAAATAGATGGAGAGCTATAATATGTTCCTGGATTTGAAGAATCAATATTGTCAAAATGACTATACTACTCAAAGTAATCTACAGATTCAATGCAATCCCTATCAAATTATCAATAGCATTTTTCACAGAACTTGAACAAAACCATTTTACAATTTGTACGGAAACACAAAAGACCCCAAATAGCCAAAGCAATCTTGAGAAAGAAAAGCGGAGCTGGAAGAATCAGGCTCCCTGACTTCAGACTATACTACAAAGCTGCAGTAATCAAGACAGTATGTTACTGGCACAAAAACAGAAATATAGATCAGTGAAACAGGATAAAAAGCCCAAAGATAAACCCATGTACCTATGGTCACCTGATCAATGACAAAGGAGACATGAATATACAATGAAGAAAAGACAGTCTCTTCAATAAGTGGTGCTGGGAAAACAGGACAGCTACATGTAAAAGAATGAAAGTAGAACATTCTGTAACACCATACACAAAAAGAAACTCAAAATGGATTAAAGACCTAAATGTAAGGTCAGATACTATAAAACTCTTAGAGGAAAACAGGCAGAACACTCTCTGACATAAATCACAGCAAGATCTTTTTTGACTGATCTCCTCAGTTAATGAAAATAAAACCAAAAATAAACAAATGGGACCTAATTAAATTTAAAATATTTTGCACAGCAAAGGAACCCATTAATAAAATGAAAAGACAACCCACAGAATGGGAGAAAATCTTTGCAAACGAAGTGACTGACAAGGGATTACTCTCCAAAATATACAACTAGCTCATGCAGCTCAATATATTAAAAGAAAACAGCAACAACTCAATCAAAAAATGGTCAAGAGGCACATGAAAAGATGCTCAACATCACTAATTATTAGAGAAATGCAAATCAAAACTTCAATGAGGTATCACCTCACACCGGTCAGAATGGCCATCATCAAAAAAATCTACAAACAATAAATGCTGGAGAGGGTGTGGAGAAAAGGGAACCCTCCTACACTGTTGGTAGGAATGTAAATTGGTACAGCCACTATGGAGAACAGTATGGAGGTTCCTTAAACATCTAAAAATAGTGCTACCATATGATCCAGCAATCCCTCTCCTGAGCATATACCCAGAGAAAACCATAATTCGAAAGGATACATGTACCCCAGTGTTCATTGAAGCACTATTTACAATAGCCAGGGCATGGAAACAACATAAATGGAATTGATGGAAGAATAGATAAAGAAGAAGTGGTACATGTATACAATGGAATATTACTCAGCCATAAAAAAGAATAAAATAATGCCATTTGCAGTGACATGGGTGGACCTAGAGATTGTCATACTGAGTGGAGTAAGTCAGACAGGGAAAGACAAATATATGATACCACTTATATGTGGAATTAAAAAAAATGGTACAAATGAACCTATTTACAAAACAGAAATAGAGTCATAGATGTAGAAAACAAACTTATGGCTACCAAGGGGGAAAGGGGGAGAGGGATAAATTGGGCAATTGGGATTGACATGTACACACTACTATATATAAAATAGATGACTAATATAAACCTAGTGTACAACATAGGGAACTCTACTCAATACTCTAATGGTCTATATGGGAAAAGAATCTAAAAATGAATGGATATATGTATATGTATAACTGTTTCACTTTGCTGTACCCCTGAAACTAACACAACATTGTAAATCAACTATAATCCAATACAAATTAATCAAAAATAAAACCCAAAGACCAATATTGAAACAAAGTGCACCTACCCTTTCCTCCAAATCTCTGCATGTAGCCATAGGGAGTAGTATCTATAGAAAAGTATGCTGCATGAGGCATCTGGAAGACAGAGTCCCCAACTCAGCCTGTGCATTGCTGCCTAAAGTGCTCTGTGGACCTTGGTGAAGTCTCTTGATCTTCCCACCAGCCCCTTCAACTTTCAAACAGTCATTGTTTTACCTGTTTCAAAGATGTCGCATTAAAATGTCAATTCTCTTGGGATATGTCAAATATTACACATTAACACATTTTTGTCTCACCATGAGCAAGTAATCATTTAAACATCAGAGATTTTGTTGCTTATCAGAAATTGAAATTCTCATCTCTCCTTTCTTAATTGTTTTCTGTACGCTGGCCAGAAAAAAAGCAAATTCTTTTAGGTGGCACAGCAAACTCAGGCTGTTTGTATACAGTGACCGTCATTTATCAAGAAGTACAATACATAAACCAGAGAGTGCTGAGTAAACAATAAAACAGAGAAACATTTTAGTTTGCCTTTTCTTTCAGTTAACCTTTTGCCCTCATTCTTTTTGATTAGTTTAGCATTTGAATAGTCTATGTTCACAGACTTAAATGTGTCCTTGACTTTACATAGTGTATGAGAGAGTGACCTGGGCAGGATATTTTTCCCTGAGTACCTCTCACTGACTGGGAGGATGGCTGCTTCATTGAGGTAGTGACATGCCTCACTAGAGAAATTTCTAAGTCAGTCAGATGCATGTGAGTGCAATGTGTCTTCCAATGGGTGAGATTTCTAATGTAATTGTCTGCTTTTTGCTTAGAGTCATCAAACTGCAACCTGCATTGGTGTTCTTCTAAGAACTATTTCCTTTTGGAGCAATCCCCATTTGGTACAAATTTGAATAGTAGTGTTTGTTATGGGTTGAATGTGTCTTCTCCAAATTCATATGTTCAAGTGTAACCCCCAGGATTTCAGAATGTGCCCTTTTTTGGAGATAGGGTTTTTACAGAGGTAAATGTTAAAATGAGGTCATTAGGGTGGTGGGCCATAATGTACTATGACTGGTATCCTTATAAAAAGGGAAAATTTGGATACAGATATACACAGTAGAGGGAAGGCGATAAGGAACATAGGGAGACGATGCCATCTACAAAACAAGGAGAGAGGCCTGGAAAAGATTCTCCCTCACAGCCCACATAAGGAACCAATCCTGATGACATCTTGATTTTGGACTTCTAGCCTCCAGAATTGTGAGACAATGAATTTCTGTTTTTTAAGCCATCAAGTTTGTGTACTTTGCTACAGCAGCCCTTGCAAACTAACACAGTGTTAATAGTGATATAATTAATAGTAATGGTTAATTCTAGCTAATAAATGTTGAGTGCCTACTATATTTCAGGTCTCTTACATATATAGTAATGTCACTGTTACCCAGGGTAGTCAGTGAAAATCTCTATCGGGGGTGGCTTTAGAGGATAGAAAATAGAAAGGAGATAACTTTTGAAATTGTGAAGAGAAGAATAGTCTTAGAACGGGAATAGTAAATTTAAAGACTTTGGCAGGATATGTAGCTCAGCATATTAAAGAAACAGGAAGGCTAGTGTGGTTAGATTAAAATTACTGAAGAGGAAACTGACACCAGAGAGATCAGAGATAAACCTGCTCAAATCAGTAGGGCTTGCTCTGCTATACTAAAATATAGCTTAACTCACTGGTATCAGCTAACATATGGAAGGTCTTTTCTTATAGGATGGTTCTCATATCAACACATTTCTACAAAATACTAGGTTTAGATTTGAAGAAAATCTTACACTTTTTTGAAGCACCTTTACATTCAATACCTCAAGGACTTCTTTCCCAAATCCTGTGGTAGGTTGGAGGTAAGGGAAGCAAAGATTAAAGAGGAAAAGGATGATTCTTATTTCAAATGGGAAAACAAAATCTCTGAGAATTTAAACATGTCTTAGAGACTGAGTCAGGCATGGAGCACATAAATTCTGACCCTCAAATCAGTATGACTATCCTTCCTCACACTGTGTATAAATAAGCACACCACTGGGGATTTAGCATAAAAAGATCTGCATTGGAAATGTCCAGCTATTGAAATCCTGTTTATTCTTCATGGTCTCTACACAAGTACTACTTCATCCAGAAAGTCTTCCTATTTTTCTACTGAACCCAATCTCTCCACCTCCAAAATCCATCTAGGACACCACTTTATATGTTTCTGTGTGCATGTCTTATTTCCCCCACAAGAGAATGAATTTCATTCCCTTAATATCCTTCCACAGGGTATGACCTACATATATA
>NW_020172818.1:8432257-8609251 GCF_003031525.2 Neophocaena asiaeorientalis asiaeorientalis
AATTAATTTGTGTGGAAGGAAAGAATTAAAGGATTAAATAGACCAGAAATTTCACTTCTAGGTATCTACCTCATAAAAGTGTTCACACACAGACTTGCATGCAAATGTTCACAGCATCTTTATTCAAGATGGCTCCCAAACTAGAAGTAACTTCTTCATGCCCATCAACTAGAAAATGGATAGGCAAAATTTGGTGTATTCATGCAATGGAATAAGAAGGAATAGGCCACTGATGTATGCTATGTTATGAATGAACCTCAAAAACATGCTAAGTGAAAGAAGCCAGACACAAGAAGCCACATATTATGACTCCATTTATATGAAGTGTCCAGAAAAAGAAAATTTATGGAGACATAAAGTAGATCAGTGGTTCTATGGAGCAAGGGGCAGGAATAGAGATTACTATAAATGGCACAAGGGATCTTACTGGGGGATGACAATTTTCTAAAACTGACTTATGGTAATGGATGTATCACTCAGTAAATTAAATACAGATTATTGAATTGTACATGTGAAGGGAAGGGATTTTATGATACATAAAATATACCTCAAGAACCTGTTTAATATTTATTTATTTATTTGTTTATTTATTTTGGCTGCACCGGGTCTTAGTTGCAGCACACAGAATCTTTTTTCTAGTTGTGGCCTGTGGGCTCTTAGTTGCGGCATACATGCAGGATCTAGTTTCCTGACTAGGGATCGAACCTGGGACCCCTGCATTGGAAGTGTGGAGTCTTACCCACTGGACCACCAAGGAAGTCCCCCAAAATCTGTTTAAAAAATAAAAATGGTATCCAAATCTATGGTAGCTATTCTAGAATTTAAAAAGTTACAGAACAGTCTGTCAATTCATGTAACCATCAATAGTACCTGAAACCAGCTTAAGAAATTGTGACTCAGTAATCCTGTTTCTACTTTGTCTGTGGTGGGATAATATTCACATTTCCTCTTAATATAAAGAGTAAATACTTGCCATATATATAAAGAGTAAATACTGTGGTCTCCCTTCAACTACTTTTTGTATGTAAATGTATGAATAGAAGAACAATCAATGAATCCTGATAATACTTGAAAAAACCCAGAGAGATTAATTCTACCAATGAGAGGCCCACGGCAGAAGATGGCATTGGAGTTGGCATTCTTGCTCTAAATACATTCATTGCATGTTTTCCTAGAAAAGACTGTAATGTTGTATGCCCTCTCTAGAAATAGCTCTTTAAGCCTTTTGCATAATGGAAGGTGGAATAGTTTGCAAAGGAAAACATAATTAGTCACACAACCCCATCCTTCAACCTGAATGACAGGACCATTTCCTAAAAAACAAGGCCACTCAAAATAGCATTAGGGTGTTCCCTCTTCTAGTGGAAAGGAGACTGGATCTTTTCACTGCAGTGGGTTTCAACTCTCAGGGCAACATCCTCTTAGGCTTCAAGAATTGCTCCAAAAATCTACAAACTGTATCATATTAGGTTTTGAGCTATGTAGAAAAGGAAACACTTGCAGCCAGCTGGAAGAAACTATTTACTACTATCAGGTAATGGTACTTATTATTCTTGGGGGTATCAGCAGCAATCTTTGCCATGGTTTACCAGCCAATCTCCCCATGATATTGCAGGGAAGCTCTGGCAAAGTACCCAAGTCTCTGGCACACTTTGCCTGGCCAGTTTTATTTTCAATATTGGGGTGAGAGTGTTGTAATTATGAGCATTTTCTGGTGGAGACATGATTTTGGCTTTTTTTCTTCATAATTTTTGTGTGGTATTATAAGACCTACTACTTCAAAAATAGTTTAGAATATCTTTTGGATAACTTGAAATTGAAAATTACATATATACAATTATATATATAACATATTACATGTTATATATATAATGAAATAATCAGAATGTAGCCAATATCAAAGAGATTTGGAAGTCTTGGAAAGTAAGAGCTGGTAAGGGTTTTAGAGATCAAAGTCCAACTCCTTCATTTTTGAGAAGAGGAAATTGAGCCTGGAGAAGTTGATTGCTATCCTAAGGTCACACACATCACATTAGTAGCAAAGCCAGTACAAAGTGAAATCATCCAGACTTTCACCAAGAATCATCATCCCCACCGCACTAGGCACCCTGCAGGCCAAGTCCCTCCCACTTTTTCCTAATGCATTTCCTCCAGTAGATGTGTCACTGCCTTCTAATAAAATCTAAATGCATTTACCCATTCATTCATCCACATATTTATTCAATGAAGATATATTTGATGATGGCTACGAGTCAGATGCAGTGTTCGAATCAATTCATAGACACTTTAAATGGATAGTAAAGGTAAACATTTTGTCCCTTGCCAACCAGCTTGTTATAGGAGTCATTGGAACTGCTTATTTTGCCTATGAATCTCAAGGTTGTTTTTTTTTGGATTTAGCACTTAGCTCACCCATGATTAAAAATGCCTGATATTTTTTAAGGAAAGTTTAGAGAAATAGCCTATATAATATTTGTTTTTGTTTTAATCTTTTTGAAATACTTGTAATTTTCTTCTGTCATCGGGACAAATTATACAAAATAAGGGTCACAATGTAATACATTTGCATTTATTTTCACAACAGATATTCTGGAATGCATTGTATGGGCCACTGTGATATGGTCTAGACACAATGGAGAGAGAAAGCAAACCTGATCCCTACCCACCTGGTCGGTACCTCATGGACTTTAGGGGGGGAGATTAATTTCATTCAGATAATCACACAAGTGAATGGAACATTGCAACCATAGTGCATTCCCCAAGCAGAATTCAGGTTGCTCTGGGTCTCTGAAAGGTACAAGGTGCTATAAGAGCTGAAGATGAGGGATTTCACATGGTCATAGGGGTAAGATGTATTTCGCCTGATGTAGAGATGGCTGAAATGAGAGGTAGGAATTAACATCTTTTGTAAAGGTCTTGTTCTGACTATGGCAGATGCTCATGAGCATGAAAAAGAGGGTGACATGAAATGGAGCCCAAAGCACTGTAAGACTTTTGCTTTTTCAAAGAATTATGGGAAAAGATTGGAGGATTTTAGCTATGATAGTGAACTGTAGGAGAGCAACAGTGAATGCAGGTAGGTCACATGGAAATTTTTTGTAGCCTAAGCTACATGATAAATAGGGAGAAAATGGAGATAAATAAGGAGAAAATGATAAATAAGGTGATAAATAAGGAGAAAAATGGAGAAAGTAAAGAACTATTTAGGAGTGATTATAAAAGGATCAAGTGATAGTGGGATTTGAGGGGTATGGGAAGGAAGGGACCTAAGATAAATCCTGTTTCTGGCTTGCATGATTAAAAGTGGGTTAGTGTGTTACTCACTGCAACAATGAACTTTGACAATCAGGTTTGGGGTAAAGAGTATGAGTCTGACTTTGGACATATTGTGTTGTAGTAGTTTTGAGATATCTAAGAGGTGATGGCAATTAGGCAGTTAGATATAGGGGGCTCTAGATGTAGATTGGCTCTCTTCCTAAAGTGGGCCCCTGAGATTTACATCTTATATTATTTGCCCAGCAGAGAGCTAATCTGGATGTTTCTGATCCCAAGACCAAAAGTCCTAGGAAAGTTTCTCTTTGTCCTGGTTTCTGCCAGTCAGGAGCCCAAACTTTGTAAGAATGATTCTATTAGAAAGTAGGTATAGGGCTTCCCTGGTGGTGCAGTGGTTGAGAGTCCGCCTGCCGATGCAGGGAATACGGGTTTGTGCCCCTGTCTGGGAAGATCCCACATGCCATGGAGCGGCTGGGCCTGTGAGTCACGGCCGCTGAGCCTGCGCATCCAGAGCCTGTGCTCCGTAACAGGAGAGGCCACAACAGTGAGAGGTCCGCGTACCACAAAAAAAAAAAAAAAAGAAAAGAAAGAAAGTAGGTATAGATAGGGTCATGGAATAGCTTGTATGTGTGTGATATGGCTTTTGGAAAGGGGCAACTACCAAGAGGAGGGGAAGGAGAACAGATAAAAATATAAAATTTAACTCTAATAGGGCTAGGCTAATTAAGTGTATGAAAGTAACCTTGTGGTGGATCTACATTTCCAGTATCTTAGGTATTCCCAGGAACACTTGGATGTGGGGAATGGGAGAACAGAAATCTAAAAAGAGATAAAGTCAGCCTAGGGAAACATAAAAAGGAATGCTGAAAGTTGGGATAATTTCTTACGTATCCCTGTGTTTCTAGTGACTAGAAAAATACCTGCTCAAAAATTCTTGATGAGTTAATTATTGAATAAATACATTAAGAAAAACACATGTATTCTGGTTACCAAACAGGAAAGGGTGGGGTGGGGGGGGAGCAAATTAGGAGTATGAGATTGACAGATACAAATTGCTGTACATAAAATAGATAAACAACAAGGAGTTACTGTATAACACAGGGAACTATATTCAATATCTTATAATAACCTATAATGGAAAGAAATCTGAAAAAATATATATATCTGAATCACTTTGCTGTACAATTGAAACTAACAGAATATTATAAATCAACTATACTTGGAGAAAAAAAGAAAAGCACACATAAAAAATTGAGGGTAATATGACTTTGAATTAGCTCCTTAACCTTTCTAGACTTGGGTTTTACATCTGTAAAATGGACTTATTTTAAAACATATTTTATTGAATATTTAACTTTTGATTATCTGTAAAGATATTTTCAAGTAGTTGATAATCTCAAATTCTATGTTAGTTTTCTACTCTCCTACTTATTGCAACCTAGGTCGTGGAGAAAACACATGGGCTTTGCATCAAATGCATACAAGTTCAAATTATAGCTTCTTCACTCGCTGACGCTGTGCCTCTGGGTAATTTATTTAGCATTTATTAATGTCAGTTTTTTAAAAGTTTTAAATAGTAATGATAGAGTCTATGTTGCAAGGCTTCTGTGATGCTTAGAAAAAATGAATTATAGACATTGTAGCATAGGAGGTCCCAGTACATAGTAGTTATTATTTTTCTCATCGTTATGCCTTGGTACCAGTGGGGATTAGGTTTGAGTTGTGGTAGTAAAAGCATATTTGTTAGTTTTTGTTGAGTTGTTCATACTTCACACTTTTACCTGCTCTTTGTGGTTTTGAATAGTGTAATTCAGTTGGTCTTAATGTTTCCATAGAACATCAGTATTCCACAGCTAGATTGATAATGTCAAAAAATACTGATCTTTTCCCAATTATTAGGAAAATAAGATGCTTTTTAAATTTCAAGTTTTTACTTTATATATTTTTCCTAAAAATATTTTGGACTTCTGCTTGTTAATAAACCCATCAAGGTTAACTAAAAGTCATTTTCATGGATTTTTGTTTCATTCAAAAAGACACTTCTGAGTACCTACAACACAGCAGCACTGTTCTATGTCACTTAGATACAAATATTCATCAGACTTGGGTCCTTCCTCACTGGATCTTATAGCTACACATTTCTCTAAATGTGTAGAGAAATAGCAAGTAGGGAATTTTTTTGGAGTGACAAGGGGCACTTGCATTGAATTTTGAAGGTAAAATCTGTTAAGTGGATGCAGAGGTGGGTGCAGGGCATCCCAGGAAAAGTGCCAAGCAAGAGCAGGTAAGGAGGGTGGATCACACTCTTTAGTCACAGCGGTAACTTTGGTTTATAAACATGCAGTCATTTCTTGCCAGTAAAATTACAGTATTACTGATGCTCAGAACAGATTAGATAGACAATGACATTTCTAAAGAAACACCAGGAGACCAAGTGAGAACCACAGGTTAAATCATATCACTCCTGGGTGAGGTTATGATAATCTCATTTGTAATATGTCTAATACTCTGGCATCTTCTTTCAAAGCCGTGCTTTCTTACGGTATCAGAGGGCCGTTTTGATGCAACAAGATGTAATCTTGATATATTGTCCTTGGCTATCTGTGTGCCTTTTGTTACAGTGAATATTTGTACATTAATACAAAGGTTTCTATGATGTTCACTTTTTTAATAAGTCAAAATGAGATAAAGCATATGAAACCTCATGATAATGGATGAGTGCCGAAACTGGATTGAAAACACAAACAAAGGGAAGCTGGATTAGAATGCATTCCAGGAAAGGATATAAACATGAGCTTATAATGAAAATACTTAGAGGTAGTCACTCTGAGCCAGGCCTTGTATCATTTGATTCTCACGTTAACTCCATGCAGTGAGTGCCAAGACTCTTCCCCTTTGACAGATGCGCAATTGAAGCACAAAGAGGTTAAGTGATTTTCCCTAGGTGACACAGGTAGTAAGGGCTGGTACTTGGATTTGAATCCAGGCAGTCAAGCTCCAGAGCCTGACTGTTAATCTCTATTTCTATACAGTCTCATTTTATATGAGGGTGACACCACTTTCTACTTTCACAACACAAGTTTTCATTAACTAGTTGATTCACTTGAGCATTGGCTCAGCTTTACCTAAAAGTTGTTCAAGTTTCAGTCACTGAGCCATGTGCTAGAGTGGCAATCAAGGATACTACATGCTCCCTATTTATTGAGGAACTTATACAAGTTGGGGATAGTTTACAAGACATTTTTTACCTGTGCTGTTTTACTTGAGCTACACAGATGATTAGAAGGATAATACCCTCTCCATGTTTCAGAGGAAGAACCTGAAACTGAGAAAAGCTATGTGACTTCCTTGGAACAGTTTCCAGCAGTTAGGAAGTGTCAGCATTTGGGTTCAAACTCAAGTTTTCTAACCTGGAACTAATGGTCTCAGACACCTCCTACACATAAACTGGTAATTGTGACTCACCATTGAATAGCTGGGTGATCTTGAGTGAGTCATCATTTCGGGATCTGAGTTGTCCCATCTATAAACATGAGGGGCTTATGACATGATTGAAGGTGTATTTCTGTTCTGATATATTTAATTATAGTCCTAAAGTACTAATTATTCAAGATGGGGTTATTGGTGATTCAATATGTGATTTTGAAATGTTATGTTATTAGCTTGTCACTTCAGTGCACTTCAGTTAAAGTCAATAAGGCATCTACACTGAGAGCTAAGAAAAGAGTGATGAGTAATTACGATTACAAGGCTCTCAGAGTGTCATGGGACTGAAAGATACAAAATAACTAAGTGTGCCTGTGGTCCAGGTTGAGTCTGTATTTTGAGTAGTCCTAGAAATCAAAATCCTGATGAAGGGCTAGTGACATGATAACTGGGCTGGCCCAGTATCTTTTAGGGTAGGAAATGTTCTTCCCAAAGAAAGTTTTGACTTGAGGACACAACCTTGACAATCAATGCCTAAGGAAGTTCTGTTGGTCAGTTTGCCCATGGCCTATGCCTTTGTCTTAGGGAAATGGGAGCTACTAGTGAAAAGCTAAAAGAACACTTTATCCTTCTGTAATGAAAACTCTAAGACATGGAGGAGCAAGGCAACTGTGCATTAGAACCTGATATTAGAAGGCAACGTAGATGAGAGGATGTTCTGTGTTGCTCACCTTAGCATAGAAGATATTTTAGTAGGCCTAAAAATGGTCTCCAAAAAGATATGTCCAAATCCTAATAATTCCTGGAGCCTGTTAATGTTACCTTATTTGGAAAAAGGCTTTCTGCAGATGTAGCTAAATTAAGGTTCTTGAGATGATGAGATCATCCTGGCTTATGTGGATGGGTCCTTAATCCAACGGCAAGTATCCTTATAAGAGATACACAAAGGAGAAGACACATACAGAGGAGAAGTGGATGTGAAGATGAAGCAGAGTACAAGGCAAGGAAACCAAGGAATGTCAGTACCACCAGAAGTTGGAAGAAGCAAGGGAGGATTCACCTCTATAGGCACCAGAGCCTGCTGACCTTTGTTCTAACGTCGACCCTCCAAAACTGTTGATAGAATAAATTTATGTTCTTTTAAGCCATGAAATTCATGGTAATTTGTTATAGCAGCCACAGGAAACCAATATGAACACTGGCATCTTGGGACATGGTGCCCAGCAGACATGGTGGGACCAAGTAGAAGTGAAAGTGGTACTCACTTGAGAAGGCTGTGGTCACCACAGTGATGCCTTGTCTGGTGAATTTCCCATGGTAACTGTAAATAGGAAACATGCCTTGAAACACAAACACAACTTAATGGGAAGGCTGGGAAGGTATCCTTTATTTTTTTTTTAAGTTCATCTTTAAAGTTCCTTTATTTTTCATATTACACCATCACAATCACATTTTTAAAAATTGAAGTATAGTTAATCTACAATGTTGTGTTAGTTTCAGCAAAATGATTCAGTTATATATATATATATATGTATATATATATACACACATATGTATGTGTATGTATGTATATATATATATAAACATATACACATACGTATTCTTTTTCAGATTCTTTTCCATTATAGGCTATTACAAGCTATTGAGTAGAGTTCTCTGGGCTATAAAATAGGTCCTTGTTGTTTGCCTATTTTATACATAGCAGTTTGTATATGTTACTCTTAAACTCCTAATTTATCACTCCCCCAACCCCTATCCACTTTGGTAACTGTAAGTTTGTTTTCTACGTGTGTGAATCTCTTTCTATTTTAGAAATAAGTTCATTTGTATCATTTATTAAAATTCCACATATAAGTAATATCATATGATATTTGTCTTTCTCTGACTTACTTCACTTAATATGGTAATCTCTAGGTCCATCCATGTTGCTGCAAATGGCATTATTTCATTCTTTTTTATGGCTGAATAATATTTCATTGTATATATATACCACATCTTCTTTATCTATCAATGGTTGCTTCCATGTTTTGGTTATTGTAAATAGTGCTGCAGTGAACATTGCAGTATATGTATCTTTTTGAATTAGAGTTTTCTCTATATATATGCCCAGGAGTGGGATTGCAGGATCATATGGGAACTTGGGAAGGTATACTTTTTTAAGGGAAGACTGAATGTGACCCCAAGGATACCCAGGGACTGGTAAAGGCTGACAAACCAAGCATAACCTCTCTAGAACACAAAGAAAGGTGAACTATGAACTGTCATCTAGTAGAAAGGTACAGATAATTAATGCAAAAGAAAAGAACCCCCACATACTTGATATTAATATTATAATATTTAATCTCTCACTGGTGCTAAAGTCTATGATATGGTTCTACTTCATCTTGTACTATGTCATCTGGTACATGTTTTCCAGGCCTCTGTAGCTGGAGGAGAGAGAGATGGACGAAGCACACTTAGTCTCAGCTTCCTTTACCCGAAAGAAATACACATCACTTCCAATTATGGTCCACTGACCAGAACTAGTCAAATGATCCCAAATGAAAACTAACTACAAGGGAGGCTGGGAAATATATGTGGTTGGAAAAACCATGTATACTTGGTAGCATTAATGGTCTTTGCCACACAAATAAGTGAATTGTTAATCTTGATTAACTTAATTTTGACTATAAGACCTGGGCTATTTTTGGGTAACCAATGACCTTAATTAGCAATTATTTCTTTCCTAATTGGTTCAAATGTAATATATATATATTTTTTGACTTTATTAGTTATTTATTTTGTCTTTTTTTTTTTTTAAACATCTTTATTGGGGTATAATTGCTTTACAATGGTGTGTTAGTTTCTGCTTTATAACAAAGTGAATCAGCTATACATATACATATGTTCCCATATGTCTTCCCTCTTGTGTCTCCCTCCCTCCCACTCTCCCCATCCCACCCCTCCAGGCTGTCACAAAGCACCGAGCTAATATCCCTGTGCCTTGCGGGTGCTTCCCCCCAGCTATCTACCTTACTACGTTTGTTAGTGTGTATATGTCCATGACTCTCTCTCGCCCTGTCAAAACTCACCCTTCCCCCTCCCCATATCCTCAAGTCCATTCTCCAGTAGGTCTGCGTCTTTATTCCTGTCTTACCCCTAGGTTCTTCATGACATTTTTTTTTCCTTAAATTCCATATATATGTGTTAGCATACGGTATTTGTCTTTTTCTTTCTGACTTACTTCACTCTGTATGACAGACTCTAGGTCTATCCATCTCATTACAAATAACTCAATTTCATTTCTTTTTAAGGCTGAGTAATATTCCATTGTGTATATATGCCACATCTTCTTTATCCATTCATCCGATGATGGGCGCTTAGGTTGCTTCCATCTCTGGGCTATTGTAAATAGAGCTGCAATGAACATTTTGGTACATGACTCTTTTTGAATTTTGGTTTTCTCAGGGTATATGCCCAGTAGTGGGATTGCTGGGTCATATGGTAATTCTATTTGTAGTTTTTTAAGGAACCTCCATACTGTTCTCCATAGTGGCTGAACCAATTCACATTCCCACCAGCAGTGCAAGAGTGTCCCCTTTTCTCCACACCCTCTCCAGCATTTATTGTTTCTAGATTTTTTGATGATGGCCATTCTGACTGGTGTGAGATGATATCTCATTGTAGTTTTGATTTGCATTTCTCTAATGATTAATGATGTTGAGCATTCTTTCATGTGTTTGTTGGCATTCTGTATATCTTCTTTGGAGAAATGTCTATTTAGGTCTTCTGCCCATTTTTGGATGGGGTTGTTTGTTTTTTTGTTATTGAGCTGCACGAGCTGCTTGTAAAAAAATGTAATATATTTTTAATGTTTAAGTTGAACACATGGTCTTTCTGATTTCCATAAGATAAAATTCTGATATGAAGTGATTAAGTTTCTTAAATTCTATTATAACTAAGCAAGAAAAATAATCAGTAAACTTTTTGATTAAAAAAATAAAATGAGGAAAATTCCAATAGTCTTAATGAATTTTAGAAATTACTAGAGTTCATAGTTAGGGTATCATTTTGGCAGTCTTGATAACCTTTCACAGATGAGACAATTTTAAAGGAAAGCATTATTAGGGATTTTAAGAACAGTGATACTAGAAAAAATATGGCTTGTTCTTCGACCACAGCACAATTCCACAAGGTAGGCTAAGAGTTGGTCCAGTGGAAACCGAGAAATGCAGGGTATTTTGTCTACTCCAAAGAAAAAGGAGGAGGAAATGACCACTTCTGTGTTACTAACTGTTGGACTGAGCTGTTGCTAAGTGCCTTATGTTTATCCCATTATCATGATCACATGAGCCGTTTTGTAGGCATCATTTTCCCCAAGTTATAGCCAAAGAAACTAAGGCACAGAAGTTTTAGATGACCAAAGTCACACAGCTAGGAAGTAGAAGGATAAGCCATAAAACTGGGTCCCTCTACACTTGATTTTCTCATTCTTTCCTCCTATGGCACATTGCCTCTCTTGTTAGAAAATCGATCATCTCTTGCACTTCATTGGTAGTGGGTGCTGGCGAGGAGGATGTTGTTGCTATGGTTCAAGCACTCTGTGATGGCAAAAATGGAACTAAGATCATGAGCTACAGAAAAATCTGTCCCCCTTTTACAAATAAGCTGTCTGTTTTGGTAAAGGACAGTTTTTGGTTTCATGGGGTACAACTTTGTTTTTAACAACTCATTAAAGAAAGATGACTTAGTGCCCTGTTTTCTAAATCTAGTCACAGACCACAATCACTTGCAGGAAATGGAATGTTTACTTGAGTTTATTATACAAGGCTCTGGATATGAGCTGTGGGATTTTTACACCTCATAGCAACAGTATTACAATTTATTTACGACTTCATGTTGGCAGCTGCACAAACTCTTATGAAAAAGGACAATCACACCTTGGGGACCAGTAATTATAGGAAAAGGTATAAATTGGGCAAAGCAGTGTAAGCATTTGGCACTTAAGTTGAAGAGAATAGAAATGGCTCTGGAAATTGGACAGAAAGCCAGTCTCTTGTTCATTATGAGGCCATGAACTAATTAAACTGAACTTGTCAGAATTGAAGGAGGAATAGATTGAACTGGATTTTGGCACCAACTGATCCCACACTCATGAAAACCAAGTTGTTTTAGTGATGTCATCATTTGGAACTTCTAACTATGATATCACTTTTGACAGAATTAATGTGGAATTAATACCATATGTACAAGCATTAATAGGCACTGACTTTGAACATTCAGTGTATCATTTGAGGTAAGTTTCCAAAGGAAAACTATGAGATATGTCTTTCTAGCATCTCCAGTTATCAGATATCAAACCCAGATTAGACATGATTTCAACACGCTTATTAGAATTCTTCTGAGAAAAATCCATATGTGTTTCTAAAAAATATTTACATACGAACATGGTTTAAAACATGTTTTAGTTGTAGTAATATTGAACTATGGGATGAGAAGATTTAACATTAAATTCACAGTTAAAAGAAACTGCCCAGAGTTTTCTGTAACAAAATTTTGGATTTTAGTTAAAAATAAAATTAAGATGTGAGATGCTCTTATGAGTCAAAGTAGTAAGTTCTAATTTTCCAGAGTTAATGGGCTCTCTCTTCCTTTTTCTCACCAAAGTAGATACTGTTTAGGTGAAATTTATCTTTTTATGTTTATCATGACAGGTCCTTTTAAGTCTTGGGATTAGGTGGGACATAGTAGTTTTCATTCATTAAACATATTTATTTAATGCCTTCTATATTCTGGGCATTTAAAATAGCTCTTTAGATACCTTATAATGAATTGCTTGCATATGCATAGTAATAAAAAATGTAGAAAGCGTTATTGCATCCATGCAACACAACAACCTAGGTACGTATGAGTTAACAGATAAGCAAAGGAAGTTGAAGTGAGCTCAAGACACAACCCTGAATAAATGGTGAAGCTGGGATTAAACCAGGTATTCTCCTGAAGAGTGCAATGCAACTTCCTTAGTGGGATTCTCTGTGGGACACTTTTTATAGTTTATCTCATTGATCCTCACAACAGTCCACTTCACAGTTAAAGAAATTGAGGCCCTTGCTGAGCATAGCTGAGAATAACTGAGAATATAACTGAGGGTCTTGCTGAACATAACTGAGAATTGAACTCATTGAGAATTGAACTCATCTGTTCAGCACCAACGGCCATGCTTTTTCTAAAAAGGTATCCTGACTGACTGTCTTTTCTAAGAAGGTACTCTTCTTGCTTACAGGTAGGAAGTAAATAGATGCAGAAGAAGCAAGTAAAGCTTATGTTCATGATAGGAAGACAACATGGTGGATTAGGAGCCTGTGGTTCTAGTGCTGGCTTGTCTACATGTTCATTGCGTTGCTCTGGCAAATCCCACAGCCTCCTTTTTTTTGCTCCTCCTCTGGGATGCCAACATCTCCTCACAAGTATTCCTATGAAAACCTAAGCCAACTCCAGTAAGTACTACAAAGTACTGTTTAAATGTTTGCTATTATTACTGTGTTGTGATGTGTTTCTCACTGGGGTAGGTCAATAGTCTTTATGGGTGTGAATGATTATTCTACAGAATATACTTGGTTTCTAAGAAAGTTTTGCTATCCAGTGCAACATTTAAACAAGGGATACCCTTTCTCTTCATAAAGATTAAAAGGAAGGTGGAAAATGGAACCCACAACACCCAGAAGCATGGACTTTGTAATAAGGCTAGCCCGCCAAGTTTGTCAATCACTCGCTATGGTTCTTTGCGAAGACAAACAAATATTCTAGGCATAAGTTTCCAAAAAGTGAGAATAATAATACCTCCCTTTGTGGATTGTTGTTACACTGCTAGGGCTGCCATAACAAAGTGCAATAAACTGGGTGGGTTAGAAAAAAGAAATTTATTGTCTCATAGTTCTAGAAGCTGGAAGTCCAAGATCAAGCTGTTTGTTGGGTAGCTTTCTTCTGACAGTTGTAAGGAAAAATCTTTTCCATTTCTTTCTTCTAGCTTCTGGTGGTTTGCTGGCAATCTTTGGTATTCTTTGGCTTGTAGAATCATTACCCCAATCTCTGTCTTCATCTTCACATGATATTTTCCCTGTGTGCGTGTCTGTGTCCAAATTTCCCTTTTTTTTTTTGTAAGGACATAAGTCACATTGGGTTAGGGCCGACTCTGATGACATCATCTTAGCTAATTATATCCATAAGGACCCTATACACAAATAAGATCACTGAAGGTTAGGACTGCAACATATGAATTTGGGGGTGGGGTGGATAATTCAGCTGATGTCAGTTGTTGCACGGATAAAAATGAAATAATGCACATAAAATGCCTAGTGGCTGGTGCTCTGCGCTAGTAGGACTTCATTCCTGTTGGTTAATGATGCTTTGGAGTTAGGTGAATATAAAATGTGGAACTGATCTCTTTATGGCTCTTTACAGAAACTTTATCACGAGGACCGGAAGCAGTGTTTGTAGTCATTAATTACTGTTTTCTCACAGTTCCCTAGGACTTTGTCCCTAATGTGTGAGTTTTTGAGGGAAGTCCAACCCTTCACACAGACCAATATGTCCTGCCCAGCCACCTGCTTTGGATTCAACTCTTTTCTTCCAGACAACTCTCAGAGGTTTTGTAACAGATGTGTAAAATGTTCCAGGCTACTTTTTCATCATTTATATTGAAAAAAACTTAGATGAAAAGTTTTCCCTAATGCATTCTACATTCAACACTAAAGAGCATATTAGTGTTTCTTTCGAAAGAGCAGGCTAAGTTTTACAAAGAAATTACAACATAGATTTAAATGATAACAGCAAAACTAACTACTTGGACACCTAATCTCATGTAGGCATGCCAATATACTAAGTTATTCATACAATATACTAAGTTATTTCATACCCTAAGAGGTAGATATTATCATTCCTATTCCATAGATGCAAAAACTGAGACTTCGACTAAATAGACTATTGAAGATCAATAGCTGGCAACTGGTCAAGGCAGGTCTCATGGTCAGTTGTGTTTGCTCAGTCCACGCTCATTCCACAATCCGATAGAGTAAACGATAGTGTAAATGGGAGAAGGAATCCTTGTTCTCTGGGACTCCACCTTCTGCCACTGTCATCAGTGTCTCTGAGTCTCCACTTCCTCATCAGAAAAAGGGAGACAATTAATACCATTTGCATGTTTTTTTTTTTTCAAGGATTAGATATGAGAACCTATGGTGTAGAATTTAGCTTATGCTGGATGCTCAAAACATTTTGTTGAAGCAATAAGACAATGAACAAACGAATGAATGAGTGAGTAAGAAATTACATAGGAAATCTGTTGAGGACTAAGCATGAGTTCATATGCAAATATCAGGGACAGTGACTGAGCATAGGTGTTAAAATTAATTTTCTTTTACTTTTGAAGATATTTAAAAGGTAGCACCTACTTCAAGAGAAACCAGTTCCTATATGGTAACACGTGTTGACCATTTGCTGCGGATGAAGCAATGTGCTAAATGTTGTAAATGGGGTTGTATTTACTCCCCACAGTGACCCCTTAAGGTAGATGTTACATCCATGACCAATTACAGATGAGACCCAGAGAAATTAAGCAGTTTACCTCTGGTTGCCCAGCTTGTACCTGTCACACAGCCAGAATTTGAATTTAGACAGGCTGACTGCACAGATGGCTCTCACCTTCCATATTCATGGCCTCTCTAGTAGAAAGATACACACACCTGAGAACAAGCCATCAAGCTTAGATTCTTGGGTTTGTTTCTTACCAGCTTGTGCAGTATTGAGCAAGATGCTTGAACTCTCTGTGCATCAGTTTCCTCCTCTGTAAAATGGAGACTGCTATCTACTGCACAAGGATGGAGTGAGAATTAAAGTGAATTAATTCCTATTAAATGCTTAGAATAGTTCCTGGTACATAGTGGGTGCTCAATTATTGTTAACCACCATATATTAATTGTGACTGTTGTGCTATTTAGAGGGTTAAAGTCACAGTGGGACACTAGATAAAGACCTTTAGCCCCATTTTCTATATTATAAAGCTTAGAGTCTCTAGTGAGATCCAAACATTTTAGTATAGGGACAGCTGGCTTGACTCAAAATCTTAGAAACTGGTAACAAAAAATAGAATTCTATAAAGAAACAAAGCTGGGAATTTTCCTGATAAATCACATAAGCTCTCCTATTGAAACAAATTTTCATTGCTTCATATAGTCTTAGGCTGACCAATTCACCTTAAAAATGTTTTTGATAATTTTACAATAATAAACATATATTAGCATTTACTATAGTCTAGACACTCTTGAAAGCACTTTGAATGCATTATTATATTTAATTCTTAAAGCAAGTCTACAAAATAATATTATTATATTCTCCATTGTATGGAAGAAGGAAGTAAGACACAGGTTTAAATAACTTGCCAAAGTCACTTGGCTGATAAGTGAGAAAGGTAAGATTTGATCCTTAGAAATCTAACTCAAAAACCCATTCATATAACCACTTTGATTAACTATATCTGTAGCACTAAGGTTCATATTTATCTAAATGAAAATAGCAAACAAGTTTCTTTCTGATTTTATAAAATCAAAATTATTTTTAATTTCTATGCTTGGATAATTCAAGTTTATAATACCAATGGACTATAATGCTACCCCCAAAGTATCTGGTATTAAAAAAATGATAATTTATGATAGTCAAATCATAGTAGGCAAAATAAGGACGTCCAAAGATGTCCACATCTTCATCCCCACAATCAGTTACTTTACATGGAAAATAGGACTTTGAAGATGGGATTAAGTTAAAAATTTTGAGATGAAGAGATTACTCTGGATTATCTGGGTATTCACAATATAATCACAGGGTTGTAATAAGGGGGAGGCGGGAGAGTGAGAGGAGATGTGAGGATAGAAGCAGAGATGAGAGAGAAAGAGAGAGAGATTTGAAGATGTTATGCTGCTAGCTTTGAAGATAGAGGAAGGGGCTATGAGCCAAAGAAAGCAATCTGCCTCAAGAAGTTGGAGCCTCCAGAAGGCATGCAATTTTGCTAACCCATTTTAGACTTCAGAATTGAAAATAATTTTTTAAAATTATACTGTTTAATCTCCTAAATTTGTGGTAATTTTTTATAATAGAAAAGGAAAATAATATATCCCCATATGGCACTATTAGTAGATTTTGTGCTGACTGTATGGATTTTCCTCTTTATCCCCCAATCCCCATGTTTTGTTTTTTCCCTTGCTCAAAGGTAAAAGAGAATAAGCCAGCAATTCTACTGCTAGGCATATGGGAAAAAGATGTGAGAATATATGTGTACACAAAACTTGCACACAAATATTTATAACAGCATTATTTATGAAAACAAAAATGTGGAAACAACCTAAATGTACATCAACTGATGAATGGATAAAAATATGTTATATATACATAATGAGATATTATTCAGTGATAAAAAGAAATTAAGTGCTAATAGACAAACGAATCTTGAAAATATTATACTAGGTGAAGGAAGCCAGTCACATTAGATCACACTGTATGCTTTCATTTATATGAAATGTCCAGAATAGGCAAATCTATGGGGACAAAAAGCATATTAATGGTTTCCAGGGGCTGACAATAAGGAGTGGGAAGTGGGGAGTGACTACTATTGGGTATGAGGTTTCTTTGGGGTTATTAAAATGTTCTAAAATTAGACTGTGGTGATAGTTGTATAACTCTGTGAATATACTAAAAATTGCTGAAGTGTACACTTTCAAAGAGTGAATTTTATAATATGTGAATAATATCTCAATAAAGATAAGAAAAAAGATAAAGGAGGCAGGTATTTACAAAGTAGGTAACCCATGTTTTGTTTGACTGGTGTATTAGTAAAGGTTCTCCAGAGAAACAGAACATATATATATATATATATATATTAATAACAATGTTTGTTTCTTTCACTGGTACAGAAGAAAGCAATTTAAACGAGCTATTTCCTAAAACACATGACCCTGGAACGCTCAATGCTGTAGTTAAGAAAAGACCATCTATATTATAGAAATACCATTTCTGGTAGTTCTGACATGAGCTAAGCAATAACATCCCAATTTTCAGTGTGAAAAGATGATGCCTTGTTCAAATTCGGATAACCTCCAGCTTGGTATAGAATACATGAAAACCATGTCATCCAAGATTTTACTCACCAGAAGGACCAAAATATTTTTGCTGGCCCCAGTTCACTTTCTCTCACACATTTTGCAATGTGTGGTATTTTAATCAGAGTCAACCTGCCACACTTTCAGAATAGAAGCTTTGGAAATGCCCAGTATCTTTTTTCTTTCAGCATTTAACTCTTTAAGAACATATATACTCCTTTCTTCACTGTATGCCCCACAGAAAATTAAACACTGAAGAGATTCTTGAAAAGTTAGAACTGCACTTAATGCATGCGTATCAAAAAAACAAGAAAGGAGATTCTGTCATTTAAAAAAATAAGGCAGGTCTATACTATGCAAGGATGACATTGATTATGAAAAGAATAGGGATAATGACTTCATCCGGAGTGCTTTGACGGTAAAACAGAGGAAATATATAGTTGCCAGGGCTTGGGGAAAGAACGGGAGGGTAGGAAATGTGTCTGCAGCAACATAAATGGTCTGGGAGATCTTGAAGTTCTGGGCTTGTTTTGAGCCTTCTTGTTAACCAACTCATTGATGGTTTTGATCTTGCTTCACCTGCTGACCCATGTTCTCAAGCTCACTCTTTCTCAGAAGTGCTCTGCCCATCCCAAACTCCTCTTGACGACTAGGATTTGACTGGTAGGAATGTGGAGAAACATCATGAGAGTATTGCCTCTGGCCTCTCATGTTGCCTCACTCAGCTATTCCTGAACGGTTTTCTGATGTTTGATTCATGAAAGAGAGATTGGACTCACATAGTTCGGTCCCATCCTTCCTCCCTTTCTCTCTTGGAAACCAGATTCCCACTGGGAGAACTTGCTGTCTCTGCTGCTCCAAGCAGGATCATTTTTACAAAGATTTCCCTCCTGCACGGTAGTCCAGCAAAGCTTGTAGTGGGGTGTGCAAGGCTGTATGTAATTTTGGAGTTTATTGTGAGAAGTTTTAGTTTCTCATAGACCTAGCCTTTACTAAAAATAAAGTTGCTGTTTTATCTCTCATCTTCCAACGTCCTAATTTTGTGCACAGTTGCTTTAGAACTCAGGTAAGAAAGAGAAATGCTATTTGTCAGGAGCCCTGGAGGACCTTGATCTGCCTCTTGTCTTTAACCTGGTTATTCTATTCTCAGCACATTTACCTCATAGTGTCCATTCCTGGCACAAAACTCTGCAAAATTGGATGATGTGCACATTTTAGGAAGAATTGTCTAACAGGTATGTGATCATGACCCTTTGGTTCATTGTCATTTATTTCTGTCTTTTAAACACCAGGATTTAAATTGGACACTTGTTCTAATAAAAATATAAATTTGGGAGGCCCATTAATGAATCTAGTTGGTCATTCTATGAATATGAACATTTATTAAGCACTTACAACATGCCATAGGTTGAGCATAGAATATAGTCCTGGTCCTCAAAGGTCTGCCATTCTAATGGGAGTTACAGTACCCAAAGCGATGATTATACCAAGGTTATAAGCTCAGAGATAGATACATGGAGAACATTCTATCAAAAATGGTTTGGTCAGGGCTTCCCTGGTGGCGCAGTGGTTGAGAATCTGCCTGCCAATGCAGGTGACACGGGTTTGAGCCCTGGTCTGGGAAGATCCCACATGCTGCAGAGCAACTGGGCCCGTGAGCCACAACTACTGAGCCTGCGCGTCTGGAGCCTGTGCTCCACAACAAGAGAGACCGTGATAGTGAGAGGCCCACGCACCGCGATGAAGAGTGGCCCCTGCTTGCCACAACTAGAGAAAGCCCTCGCACAGAAACGAAGACCCAACACAGCCAAAAATAAATAAATAAATAAATATTTAAAAAAAATGGTTTGGTCAAAATGATGTAACAAGGTGCTTCTATTTCAGTTGCAGACATATTTGGCCTAAAGATATATGTCATAACCTACCATAAATCAGAACAGCCTAATTCTTGAATTGTAAAATATGATCAGAACTAGAATCATGGAAGCCTCTTTAAGAGTACGGATTTTGTTTTATTATTATTATTTTCCTTCACCTTAGGAGCATACTTGGCACATAACAGGATATGTATATTTTGTTTCATCCATTCATCATCCATTAATCCATATTTTTCACAAGTATCTGAGTGTACCCTGAAAAATGCTCAGTATATAGTTAAAAGTGACAGAGAATCTTGTTTTATGGAGTTTATTAATGCTAGACTTCTAAAAACCCTTTTATTTAAATGCATTCACATTTTAATGCACACGTCTGAATACTTACTGTTATAAATTATATACAATATAGTTACATATTATAAATATCACTTAATGTTTCTGTGGCTGTCCCCTTCCATAGGATGTTTATATCTCCCTTGTAAATTATTGTTTTTATTTCCAATTCCTTGATGTAGAGTTTCACATATAAGAGGAGGAATAACCACAGAATGCTGATGGTCCAGCCTCTAGTCCTAGACCCAAACCAAGGAAAAGCCAAGTTAAACATTATTTAGACAAGATTCTAGAAGCATATTTAACATTTCTGAAAAGTAAATTAAATTTCAATAGAAAAGATATAAGTAAATACATTTAATTTTATTGTTTAGATTGTTTCAGACTAGGAGTCAATAATAATTTTCATAAAAGAGCTACCAAGGTTTAAATCCCTTCCACTGAGTTGAATCTCTAGGTGATAATTACCAGTGGGAGGCTCAAATCTCTGGACAGCTTCATTCCCATATTTGAGGCTTTTTTCTCTGTGACAGGTAGTCTGATGAGGGTGGACATATTCTTGCACCGGCTGCAATGATTTTTAAGGGAAGACTCTGATCTCCCCTCACTAAGGAGGTTCCACTTTTGACGCCCCCCCTCCCTGACCTGACCTAGATGCAGCTCTTTGTAGTCAGTCCTCCTATTGGGCCACTTCCCAGGGTGTGGGAGGCCTCTAGTAGAGTTGGTCAAGGTCAGTTCTAGGACGTTTATCCCTCTTTTTTTGGGGGGAGGGGATACCAGATGGTGGACACTTTTATTTTAAATCCCCAAAACAAGATGGGTTGTTACAGCCAATTATTTTCAGACAATGATGTCTTCTCTTAAATCCACCTTTCTAAGAAAAGTCACCCTTAAAGATGGCAAGATGCATTAACCCTTCTGAGGGATGGGATGATAGATGAAGGGATGTCAGGGAGGGAGGTTGGAAAGAAGGGAACTAGGACAGAGCAGGTAGGATTAGTATTGGTTCAGAGGGAGGACATGTCTTTATCTGAGACAGAAAGGGAAGATGGAAGACAGACAAAGACATAGAAATACAAAGCAGAGAGACAAATCGGAGATTACTTTTTTCTGTAGACTAAAGTAATTGTGAAGTACTTAGGTTCAGAGTTGTGTCAGCTGCTAAAATAATGCTGTGTAACAAATTACCCCAAGACTCAGTAGAATACAACAATAAATATTTATTTCTAGCTCATTGGCAGGGATCAGATTATCTAGGATGGTCCTGACAGGGCTTGACTGGACTCACTCATGAGTCTGCAGTTTGGCTTGGCTTGCTCATGTGTCTGTAGGTTGGCTCTGCTCCACTTGTTCCTCATCTTCTCATAGGGCCAGTGAACTGGCCTGGGCATATCTTTTGCACAGCTAGAGAAGAAAGCAGGAGAAGCAACTTCAGTTGTACAAGCCTTGCTTTGAGCCTGCTTGTATCATACTCATCAACATCACATTGCCCTAAAGCAAGGCCATTGTGGGATATACTCTGAGGCTACATGGCATGGATATGGGGCTGGGAAGAATTGGGACCATTCTGCTGCTCTACCAAAACATTGTTTACTCTTACCTGTCCTCTGCCCTATCTCCAAAAGCTCTTAGTAATTTTGACACTTAAAAAAGTATAGCAATGTTCCTACAATGATATTAATTCCTAGAGTTTGAGAATTCTCAAAATAATCTTCTAGCCACTAATCACACAGCAAAGTAAAGAATGTTCTATTTAAAGGGGACCTTAGAGCCTATTGATTTCTATTGGTTTATGTTACAGATAGGGAAACTGAAGACAGGAGAGATGATTAGTGGGAAAGCTGGTATTAGAATGTGAATTCCAGTCCATTAAACATTCCACTTGATTTTGGACTCTATGCAGCTCTGTAATGGCAGAAAGAATTAGGACCCCATTTTACAGATTGTTAGCTGAGAGATAAAGTTACATCCCAGGGATCGGATAGCCATTCTGGGCCTCTCCATTTTACTTGACCAGTTGTACATTCTGTGTTCCTTCTCTCACCATAGGGCACTGAGCTAATTTTGAAGGAGGAAGTGAACGTTCATTTGGAAACCACAATGCAGTGAAAACGAGGTGTGATACAGAACTTACAAATTAGATATTAGCTTGTAATATGATCTGGCCATGAGGAAAGCCTACACTGGTGGGGCCGGGCTGTGCTAGGAGTCGAGCTGCAGGAAGGGGAATAATTCCCCTTTATATGGCACTGGTGAGACTGCACCTGGAAAACAGGCCCCTGCTCCAAGCCTTGGTACCCAGGCCATGTGGATGGGGAGAAGGAAACTGTGATTCATTTGTAGCTGGAGGAAATGACCTAGCGGGGAGAGATTAAAGAGCTTAATGGGCTTGCCTTCCTCTTCAACAAGGGACCCCTGACAGTTGAGAGGCCTGGTGGCTAGTCCACTGTTCGAGGCCTTTGGGTCTTTGTGGTAGAAGGTCCTACAAGATCTGGTCCTACTGTTCCAGTCCCACTTCATGTCCCACCATCCCCTCTTTTTATGTTTCTTTCCCCTGTCTGGATTCTTAGCTTCTCAGATTTTGCAAAATCTTTCCTACATTTGGGCTTTTGTACCTATATTTCCTTTTTCCTAGCAACTGCCTCCTGCCATCCCTTTTCCATATCAGCCACAATGTCACTTTCCCAGTGAGAATTGTCTGGACTCCCTGGCAGGGTGAGGGCTTCCTGTTACCTGCTCTCCTAACTCCTGCATATCTCACCTTCAGTGGCTTACTCAGGGTGTTTCTTATGGTATCAGAAGCTGTGTCTATTTTGTCCACTGTTGTATTATATCCCTGGCACATTGCAAGGGTTAGTAAATATCTGCCAAGGGAATGAAGAGTAATCAGCAGATGGGTGGTGGCAGTTCATCAGTTCTTTGGGCTTTTGCTTGTGCTGAGTTACCTCCTTGGGATGCACTGCTTTGTTCTTGGACCTGTCCAAAGACAGCAAGAGGAGCACTGGGTGAAGATACAGAAATTGTGACTCCAGTTCTGTCTCTCCTGCTTATCAGTCACATGATCAAAGGGAAATCACTGACCCTCTCCAAGCCTTGGTAAAATAGAGATAGTAATGCCTTTCCTGCAGGGATGTGAAGATTAAATGCAAAATCCCTTCACAACTTTAAATGGTTTCTAAAACACATTTTAAATGGTTAATTGCATGTTCACAAATACAAGGTCTTTACCAGTTATGTCACAATTTCTTTGAACATTTGTTTCTTCTCTTGAGATATGGAATGATCATATCTGTCCCACATCCAGAGCTCTGGGGTCTGGGGAAGGGAAGTGGGGCAGATGGAAGATGGTGGTGAGAACATGGTCAGCATGGACAGGGGTACCACACCCTCCCCACCAGGCTCTATGCCACCCCTTCTATCATTGGACTGACATGACTTGTAAGGTACAGAGATCCCCATGTATTCAGGGATGTAGAACTGGCAAATGCACTTAATTAAATGTGAATTGAATTTCTTCAATAGAGTATATGAGGGCTGGGGGTGTCTCAGAGTCAGCAGTTTTCATCACTTTTGCAGCTGCTGGTTACTTACGTGCCTGGTAGCACCGCCAACCCCCGCCCTGGGTGGCAGTGCCTTGCACATAGTAACTGTTATCTGTATTTGGCAATAAGAAAGAAATAATTGCCATTTAAAAAAAACTGATTCTAGACTCATTCACTCCTCAAGGAGTGATCAAGCTAATTCAAGCTCAGGAACATGATTATCTTACTTAGGAAAGCACACTGGTGAGGGGGCCAGGCTGAGAAAAAGACCTGTGGACTTGTTCTGCATTGAGGCATGTGGTTGAAAGCATGGATCCTGAGTCATAGAGCCGGGGGTTAAATGTTGGGGTCACTTCTCAGCGGCGAGACCCTCAGTTTATGGTTTTCTTGTCTCAGATATGAGATGGGAATTGTTCCTGCCTCAGTGGATTCTTGTGAGGATTACCTGAGGTAAATACCTGAAGAGTTTAGATCAGTACCTGGCAAGCAGTGATTGAACGATAGATATTAGGTTTTTTTTTGTAATTGCAATCGATCCTCATTATTCATGCGTTCTGTATTTGCATATTAACCTACCTGCTAAAGTGTACTGTAACACCAAAATCAATACAGTAGGAACCCTACATACAAATGAGTTCCATTCTGAGAGTGCGTTCATAAGTCCAATTTGTAGGTAAGTTCAACAAAGTTAGCATAGGTACCCAACTAATACGATCAGCTATATAGTACTGTACTGTATTTTTTTTAACATCTTTATTGGAGTATAATTGCTTTACAATGGTGTTAGTTTCTGTTTTATAACAAGGTGAATCAGTTATACATATACATATATCCCCATATCTCTTCCCTCTTGCATCTCCCTCCCTCCCACACTCCCTCTCCCACCCCTCTAGGTGGTCACAAAGCACGGAGCTGATCTCCCTGTGCTATGTGGCTGCTTCCCACTAGCTATCTATTTTACGTTTGGTAGTATATATATGTCCATGCCTCTCTCTCAGTTTGTCTCACTTTACCCTTCCCCTTCCCCATATCCTCAAGTCCATTCTCTAGTAGGTCTGTGTCTTTATTCCCATCTTGCCCCTGGGTTCTTCATGACCATTTCTTTTTTCTTGGATTCCATATATATGTGATTTTCTCTTTCTGACTTACTTCACTCTGTATGACAGATTCTAAGTCTATCCACGTCATTACAAATAAATCAATTTCGTTTCTTTTTATGGCTGAGTAATATTTCATTGTATATATGGGCCACATCTTCTTTATCCATTCATCTGTTGATGGACACTTAGGCAGCTTCCATGTCCTGGCTATTGTAAATAGAGCTGCAATGAACATTGTGGTACATGACTCTTTTTGAATTATGGTTTTCTCAGGGTATATGCCCAGTAGTGGGATTGCTGGGTCGTATGGTAGTTCTACTTTTAGTTTTTTAAGGAACCTCCATACTGTTCTCCATAGTGGCTGTATCAATTTACATTCTGACCAACAGTGCAAAGAGGGTTCCCTTTTCTCCACACCCTCTCCAGTGTTTATTGTTTGTAGATTTTTTGATGATGGCCATTCTGACCCATGTGAGATAATATCTCATTGTAGTTTTGATTTGCATTTCTCTAATGATTAGTGATGTTGAGCAACCTTTCATGTGTTTGTTGGCAATCTGTATATCTTCTTTGGAGAAATGTCTATTTAGGTCTTCTGCTCATTTTTGGATTGGGTTGTTTGTTTTTTGATATTGAGCTGCTTGTAAATTTTGGAGATTAATCCTTTGTCAGTTGCTTCATTTGGAAATATTTTCTCCCATTCTGAGGGTTGTCTTTTGGTCTTGTTTATGGTTTCGTTTGCTCTGCAAAAGCTTTTAAGTTTCATTAGGTCCCATTTGTTTATTTTGGTTTTTATTTCCATTTCTCTAGGAGGTGGGTCAAAAAAGGATATTGCTGTGATTTATGTCATGGAGTGTTTTGCCTATGTTTTCCTCTAAGAGTTTAATAGTGTATGGCCTTACATAGTTTTCACACAAATAATACATAACAAATGAACAAACACAAAAAATAAAGAAAACATTTTTAGTCTTACAGTACAGTACCTTGAAAAGTACAGTAGTACACTACAACAGATGGCATACAGGGGCTGCCATAGAGTGAACAGGCAAGAAGAGTTACTGACTGGAGGAGGGAGAGGAGGTGGAAGATAGTAGAGCTGAGGAGTCATCAGCAATAGGAGATGGAGGGCAAGCTGCAATTTCACTCACGCCTGACGTTAATGGCACAGGTTCTGGCCCCTTGCTGGATTCAATTCTATCTACCCTCTTGAAAAAATGATCTAGTGATATCTGGATAGTAGCTCTTTTTTTCTCCTCATAGATGACACGGTGGCACTGGATTGCATTCCGAACAGCCACTGCAACCTTCGTGTGTGGTTCTATGTTCTAGTCCTGTGCCTCAAAAACTAACAGTACCATTTCAACTAAAGAAAATCCCCTTGCTATTTCTTGTGTCATGAATCATTTTGGTTCTTCAGTTACTTCTTCCTCTCGTCTCTCTTCCTCCTTTCTCTGGGGCTCCAATTCCATCAGATCTTCATTAGTAAGCTCTTCGTGTTGCACAGCAAGGAGTTCAATGAAGTTGTCCTCTTGCAGACCTAGCTTGAAATAAAGATACTGTACTACTGTACTCTATACAGTACTGTACAGGAAAGTACACAAAAGCACAATCACTTGTAGAGGATGCATGCATGTGACAATGTACACCAGACATGTGAACTAACTTACATGATTGAACATGTGAATGCATATTCGCATCTTTGAAAGTTCACCACGTGAAGGTTCGTATGTAGGGGACTTACTATACTCATGGTGCTTTCGCAGTCATTTGTGAAGGTACACAGAATGGTGACAGGTTTAAGTCACCTCTCATGTACATTTCCAAGTGGGGTCGAACAAAGCTCTGCTTTCTTGTTCCAGATCGTACTGTAGACAATTATTCTTTCCACAGTCTATTCAGTGCTATGCTTTTCCTGTTTTTGTGTTTTTTCTTGGTTTTAGCTGTTTAAATGGACCCCCAAGCTTAGTGCTCAAGTGCTGTCTAGTGTTTCTAAGTGCAAGAAGAATGATGTGGTTTACAGAGAAAATACATGCGTTAGATAAACTTCATTCATGTTTGTTTATAGTGCTGTTGGCTGTGAGTTCAATGTAAATGAAAAAACAGCATGTATTAAATAAGGTGTCTTTAAATAGAGACACATATAAAACAAATCTATGTATGGATCAGTTGAAAAATTTGTGACCAGAGGATTATAGGAACATAACCCTGTATTTCCCCTAGGAGTGATGGCTCAGTTCAATAAATCAGTCTTTGTAGTAATTTTATAAAACATAACTACCACAAATAATGAACATCTACTATACTTTGATATCCATTCTCCCAAGAAAAGAATTGAGTAGTTGGAGTTTGCAAGAACGAGGAAGATATGAGTGATCTCCCTCTCTCTCTGTCTCTCTCTCAAAATATAGATAGATGCAGATCCCAAGAACTGATGGGAGCCCACAGAAGGATGCAGACTATGAAAATTCACTCTGACTGGGAATGGTCCATACATGAAGAAAAATATCTTTATCTTGGTGAGACGGATAATCAATTCTGACCAGCAGCAGTTTCTCCTGGCCCCACGTCTGGTGAGGAATCAGTCCGTTTCTCCTGGAAAGTAAATGCACCAAGTAGGTTTGTAGTTAATACAGACCCTGATGTCCTGCTGCTTTCTGATACAAGTGTAGTCTGATCCATATTCATAGGTCACTTTAGAAAATTGGTGGAAATGAAAGCAGGTTTTGCCTGCATACTCTTACATTGGCTTTAGCATCTGAGAGGTGAAATGGTTGTATTCATGCTAGTTATTCATCCCGTCCAGTTGAATGACCTAAGGAAAACAATGACTTCATGTTTCTGCTAAGTCCCTTCACTTAAACTAAAGAACAGAACTATTTGTTGTTTCTGCTCAACATCATTATGTAGGGTCATTTTCTTAAGACATTAGTGAACCTCTAGAAATTTCTGTCTAAGGATTGTACTGTCTGAAACAGACTCTAAAGTGCGTTGGGGACTTGAAAAGAAAATGTGACCCTAGAAACTAAGAATGCTTGGGGATGTCCATATTGGGCCCTCAAGTTGGAGCCATTTTGGTTGCTAATGCTATTTTATATGCTGCAAATAATTGTGATTTTTCAGTTTGAGGCCAGCAACAGAAGTGCAAATGCTGGGCTCCTAAAATAATCTTAGTTTACTATTCCCTCCCACCGGACGTTTTCTCTCTTCCCCTTTGTGCCCATCCCAGACTGTATTTCATTTATTCATTCCCTCTTACCTCTGTTGAGAATTTATTATATAGAATGAGCTCTAAATAGCTCGGTGCTGAGGGGACAAAGTCCTACCATATAGAGACAGTTTTATTCAGTATAGTTATTTTATCTTAGGTCTACTAGAAGTTTTCCCTACATATTCATCCATTCTGCATTCTTCCCCTCTTACCTCATTTAGTAACTATTGGTCAAGTGACTTTGGAATAAGAGAGAGTAGGATTAGAGAATTAAATGTCAATCGTGTATACACTGCTATTTTTTTTAACAGATAACCAGCAAGGACCTACTGATAGAATAGGGAACTCTGCTCAATATTATGTAATAGCCTAAATGGAAAAAGAATCTAAAAAACAATAGATACATGTATATGTATAACTGAAACACTGCAGTACACCTGAAAATAGCACAAATTGTTAATCAACTACACTCCAATATAAAATAAAGGTTTTTTTACAGTCAATAATGACAGTCTCTGTCTTCCAGTAATCCACAGTGTAGTGAATTTGCATCTTATTCTTTCAAATAACATCCTAGTCTTTGTATTTTATTCTTGTTAACGATGCATCTTCATGTGTGAGCATCTCTTGATTTTTTTAAACATCTTTATTGGAGTATAATTGCTTTACAATGATGTGTCAGTTTCTGCTTTATAACAAAGTGAATCAGCTATACATATACATATATCCCTATATCTCCTCTCTCTCATGTCTCCCTCCCACCCTCCCTATCCCAGCCCTCTAGGTGGTCACAAAGCAACAACTGATCTCCCTGTGCTATGCGGCTATTTCCCACAGCTATCTATTTTACATTTGGTAGTGTACATATGTCCATGCCACTCTCCCACTTCATCCCAGCTTACACTTCTCCCTCTGCATGTCTTCAAGTCCATTCTCTACATCTTCATCTTTATTCTGGTCCTGCACCTAGGTTCTTCAGAAACATTTTTTAAAAATAATTCCACATATATGTGTTAGCATATGCTATTTGTTTTACCCTTTCTGACTTACTTCACTCTGTATGACAGACTCTAGGTCCATCCCCCTCATTACAAATAACTCAGTTTTGTCTCTTTTTATGGCTGAGTTATATTCCGTTGTATATATGTGCAACACCTTCTTGTCGCTGGACACTTAGGCAGCTTCCATGTCCTGGCTATTGTGAATAGAGCTGCAGTGAACATTGTTGTACATGACTCTTTTTGAATTATGGTTTTCTCAGGGTATATGCCCAGTAGTAAGATTGCTGAGTCTTATGGTATTTCTATTTTTAGTTTTTTAAGGAACCTCCATACTGTTCTCCATAGTGGGTGTATCAATTTAAAATCCCACCAACAGTGCAAGAGGGTTCCACCCACTCCAGCATTTATTGTTTGTAGATGTTTTGATGATGGCCATTCTGACCTGTGTGAGGTGATATCTCATTGTAGTTTTCATTTGCATTTCTCTAATGCCTAGTGATTTTGAGCATCCGTTCATATGTTTGTTGGTAATCTGTATATATTCTTTGGAGAAATGTCTATTTAGGTCTTCTGCCCATTTTTGGATTGGCTTTTTTTTTTTAAATATTGAGCTGTGTGAACTGCTTGTAAATTTTGGAGATTAATCTTTTGTCAGTTGCTTCATTAGCAAATAATTTCTCCAATTCTGAGGGTCGTCTTTTCATCTTGTTTATGTTTTCCTTTGTGTGCAAAAGCTTTTAAGTTTCATTAGGTCCCATTTCTTTATTTTTCTTTTTATTTCCATTTCTCTAGGAGGTGGGTCAAAAAGCATCTTGCTGTGATTTAAGTCATAGAGTGTTCTGCCTGTGTTTTCCTCGAAGAGTTTTATAGTGTCTGGCCTTACATCTAGGTCTCTAATTCATTTTGAGTTTCTTTTTGTGTATGGCGTTAGGGAGTGTTCTAATTTCATTCTTTTATATGTAGCTTTCCAGTTTTGCCAACAGCACTTATTGAAGAGGCTGTCTTTTCTCCATTGTGTATTTCTGCCTCCTTGATCAAACATAAGGTGACCACTGTGTGTGGATTTTTCTCTGGGTTTTCTATCCTGTTCCATTGATCTATATTTCTGTTTTTCTGCCAGTACCATCATGTCTTGATTACTGTAGTTTTGTAGTATAGTCTGAAGTATGGGAGGCTGATTCCTCCAACTCTGTTTTTATTCTCAAGATTGCTTTGGCTATTTGGGTTCTTTTGTGTTTCCATACGAATTGTGAAATGTTTTGCTCTAGTTCTGTGGAAAATGTCATTGGTAGTTTGATAGGGATTGCATTGAATCTGTAGATTGCTTTGGGTAGTATAGTCATTTTCACAATGTTGATTCTTCCAATCCAAGAACATGGTATATCTCTCTAACTCTTTGTATCATCTTTAATTTCTTTCATCAGTGTCTTATACTTTTCTGCATACAGGTCTTTTGTCTCTGTAGGTAGGTTTATTCCTAGGTATTTTATTCTTTTTTTTTTGCATTGGTAAATGGGAGTGGTTTCTTAAATTCTTTTTCAGATTTTTCATTATTAGTGTATAGGAATGCAAGAGATTTCTGTACATTAATTTTGTATCCTGCCACTTTACCAAATTCATTGATTAGCTCTAGTAGTTTTCTGGTTGCATCTTTAAGATTCTCTATGTATAGTATCATGTCATCTGCAAAGAGTGACAGCCTTACTTCTTCCTTTCTGATTTGAATACCTTTTATTTCTTTTTCTTCTCTGATTGCTGTGGCTAAAACTTCCAAAACTATGATGAATAAGAGTGGTGAGAGTGGGCAACCTTGTCTTGCACCTGATCTTAGTGGAAATGGTTTCAGTTTTTCACCATTGAGCACAATATTGGCTATGGGTTTGTCATATATCGCCTTTATTATATTGAGGAAAGTTCCCTCTGTGCCTACTATCTGGAGGGGTTTTATCATAAATGCATGTTGAATATTGTCAAAAGCTTTTTCTGCATCTATTGAGATGATCATATGTTTTTGTTCCCTTGTATTTGATAATATGGTTTATCACATTGACTGATTTATGTATATTGAAGAATCCTTGGATTCCTGGGATAAACCCCACTTGATCATGTAGTGTGATCCTTTTAATGTGGTTTTGGATTCTGTTTGCTAGTAATTTGTTGGGGATTTTTGCATCTATGTTCATCAGTGATTTGGGTCTGTAATCTTCTTTCTTTTCGATGTCTTTGGCTTTGGTATTAGGGTGATGGTGGCCTCATAGAATGAATTTGGGAGTGTTCCTACCTCTGCTGTATTTTGGAAGAGTTTGAGAAGGATAGGTGTTAGGTCTTCTCTACATATTTGATAGAATTCGCCTGTGAAGCCATCTGGTCCTGGGCTTTTGTTTGTTGGAAGAGTTTTAATCACAGTCTCAATATCAGTGCCCGTGATTGATCTGTTTATATTTTCTATTTCTTCCTGGTTCAGCTGCAGAAGGTTGTGCTTTTCTAAGAATTTGTTCATTTCTTCCAGGTGTCCATTTTATTGGCATATAGGTGCTTGTAGTAATCGCTCATGATCCTTTGTATTTCTGCAGTGTCGGTTGTTATTTCTCCTTTTCCATTTCTAATTCTATTGATTTGAGTCTTCTTTTTTTTCTTAAGAGTCTGGCTAATAGTTTATCAATTTTGTTTATCTTCTCAAAGAACCAGCTTTTAGTGTTATTGATCTTTGCTATTTTTTTTCTTTCATTGTTTTGTCATTTATTTCTTATCTGATCTTTATGATTTCTTTCCTTCTGCTAAATTTGTTTTTTTTTTTTTTACTGCATCCTATAGGTTTTGGGTTGTCATGTTTTCATTGTCATTTGTTTCTAGGTATTTTTTGATTCCCTCTCTGATTTCTTCAGTGATCTCTTGGTTTTTTAGTCATGTATTGTTTAGCTTCCACGTGTTTGTATTTTTTCGTTTGTTTTTTCCTGTAATTGATATCGAGTCAGATACCATTGTGGTTAGAGAAGATACTTGATATGATTCAACTTTCTTAAATTTACCAAGGCTTGATTTGTGACCCAAGATATGATCTCTCCTCGAGAATGTACCATTAGCACTTGAGATGAAAATTTATTCTGTTGTTTTTGGATGGAATGTCCTATAAATATCAATTAAGTCCGCCTTATTTAATGTATCATTTAAAGATTGTTTTTCCTTATTTATTTTCATTTTAGATGATCTGTCCACTAGTGAAAATATGGTGTTAAAGTCCCCTAATATGATTGTGCTACTGTCAATTTCCCCTTTTATGGCTGTTAACATTTGCCTTATGTATTGAGGTGCTTCTATGTTGGGTGCATAAATATTTACAATTGTTATGTCTTCTTCTTGGGTTGATCCCTTGATGATTATGCAGTGTCCTTCTTTGTCTCTTGTAATAGTCTTTATTTTAGAGTCTATTTTGTCTGATATGAGAATTGCTACTCCAGCTTTCTTTTGATTTCCATCTGCGTGGAATATCTTTTTCCATCCTCTCACTTTCAGTCTGTGTGTGCTCCTAGGTCTGAAGTGGGTCTCCTGTAGACCGCATATATATGGATGCTGTTTTTGTATCCATTCAGCCAGTCTGTGCCTTCTGGTGGAGCATTTAATCCAGTTACATTTAATGTAGTTATCAATATGTATATTCGTATTACCATTTTCTTAATTGTTTTGGGTTTGTTTTTGTAGGTGTTTTCCTTCTCTTGTGTTTCCTGCTTAAAGAAGTTCCTTTAGCATTTGTCGTAAAGCTGGTTTGATGGTGCTGAATTCTGTTAGCCTGTGTTTGTAAAGCTTTTAATTTCTCCACTGAGTCTGAATGAGATCCTTGCTGGGTAGAGTAATCTTGGTTGTAGTTTTTTCCCTTCACCACTTTAAATATGTCCTGCCACTCCCTTCTGGCTGGCAGAGTTTCTGCTGAAAGATAAGCTGTTAACCTTATGGGGATTCCCTTGTATGTTATTTGTTGATTTTCCCTTGTTGCTTTTAATATTTTGTCTTTGTAATTAATTTTTGATAGTTTGATTAATATGTGTCTTGGCATATTTCTCCTTGGATTTATCCTGTATTGGACTCTCTGTGCTTTCTGGAGTTGATTATTTCCTTTCCCACATTAGGGAAGTTTTCAACTATAATTTCTTCAAATACTTTCGCAGTCCCTTTGTTTTTCTCTTCTTCTTCTGGAACTTCTATAATTTGCATGTTGGTGCATTTCATGTTGCCCCAGAGGTCTCTGAGACTGTCCATAATTCTTTTTTTCCTGCTCCATGACAGTTATTTCCAATATTTTATCTTCCAGGACACTTATCCGTTCTTCTGCCTCTGTTATTCTGCTATTGATTTCTTCTAGAGAATTTTTAATTTCATTTATTGTGTTGTTCATCATTGTTTGTTTGCTCTTTAGTTCTTCTATATCTTTGTTAAACATTTCTTGTATTTTCTCCATTTTACTTCCATGATTTTGCATCACCTTTACTATCATTGCTCTGAATTCTTTTTCAGGTAGACTGCCTATTTTTTCTTCATTTGTTTCACCTGGTGGGTTTTTATCTTGCTCCTTCATCTGCTGTGTGTTTCTCTGTCTTCTCATTTTGCTTAACTTACTGTGTTTGGGATCTCCTTTTTGTGGGGTGCAGGTTCATAGTTCCCATTGTTTTTGTTTTCTGCCCCCAGTGGGTAATGTTGGTTCAGTGATTTGTTTAGGCTTCCTGGTGGAGGGGACTGGTGCCTGTGTTCTGGTGTTTGAGACTGGATCTTTTCTTTCTGATGAACAGGACCATGTCCAGTGGTGTGTTTTGGGGTGTCTGTGACCTATTTTGATTTTAGGCAGCGTCTCTATTAATGGGTGGTGTTGTGTTCCTGTCTTGCTTGTTGTTTGGCATAAGGTTTTCTGCACTGTAGCTTGCTGGTCATTGAATGGAGCTGGGTCTTATTGTTGAGATGGAGATCTCTGGGAGAGCTTTCGCTGTTTGATATTATGTGGAGCCAGGAGGTTCCTTGTAGACCAATTTCCTGAACTTGGCTTTCCCACCTCAGAGGCACAGGCCTGACACCAGGCTGGAGCACCAAGACCCTGTCAGCCACACAGCTCACCCTTTGGGCAGCCAACAGGATCTCAAATTACCACAAGGACTTTTCAGGGACAAGTTGCCCATCATTTCAAATTTAGCTGCATGTCTCTTTCCCATTCTGGAAGTCAGAAGTCCTAAAAATCAAGCTGTTATCAGGACTGTATTCCTTCTGGAAGCCCTAGGAGAGAATTCCTTTCCTTGTGTTTTCCATGGCCCTATTTTTAGGAGTACAATTTTTATGAAGAGTTTTCCAAATTGAAAGCTCTGATTAGACTCCTGTATCTCTTTTCCAGTAAAGAGAGGATGGAGAGAGAAGCAGATCTTTTATTCAGATTGGTCCCATCATAAAACCACTTGTAGAGTAGAGCTGAGATCTCTTATATGGCAGGGAAGGCAGAGGCAGATTCACCATTTCCAGGCACAGATTATTCAAACACCTTAAGTGCCAGGAAAGTGGTGGTGGTCATACTCACAGAACTGGGACCCGTTACCAAGAAGCCTCGGACCTCCATCTCTTGACTTTTGTAATTATTTCTCATCTCTTCCGTCCACTCTCTGCCTAGGCAATTTCACTCCACTTCCATGGCTTGTATTATCAGTCCTTTAATCACCTCCAAATACACCCCTTTAATCCTGACCTCTGTCTTTGCCAAGGTCTGGACCTGTATTTCCATCTGTCTGTTGTGCATTTTTCCTTGGATAAGACCAACAAATTACTACATGCTGTGCTCCTTATGAAGAAGGGGATTAGGAAGGAGACTACTAATTGAACGACAAACCAAGTTCATGATACATGACTTTAAGAAACTGTAGGAAATTTAACAATCCAAGAATTCCATTGTTTTTATAAAATATTTCAGTAATGTAAGTATTTGAGAAGACACAGGAAAACATGAATTAAAATGGGATTTTTATGATGAGTAATGGAAAAGTTGCTGGTGTTTTGGTTTTCTTAAATAATTACTCTAAGTCAAAGAAGTGGATACATTTAAGAACAAACAAAATCTTTGAGCCCAACATTCCTTCCAAAGGAAAAATGCAAATTTCAAAGTGAGTACACTAAAGCCCTCCATTGTGTATTAAGTGTATTTCTATAATCCCACTAACAGAGAGCTTATAGTAAATTCTTGTGTTTGATCTAAAGATTTCAGATAAATGACTCAACAAGTTTAAATTGAAATCTTTATCCACCCCCTCCTTACATGCACCTGTTTTGTCTCCTCTTCTCACAGTCGTGGTTGATGGCACCATAAAAGTAATATATGTACATTCTTTGAAAAACTGAATGTCACTAGTAAGTAAAAAATTAACACCATTCCCTATTCCTTCCAGAGTCCCACTCCTTAGCAGGATTGTATTTCTTCTAATTGTTACTAAAATAAATCGAACAATTTATTTTTACATATTTCTCTGTTGACACTTTGCTGAGAAAATTTAGGACTTTGGGTCACATGCACTATCCCGTTTTGTTGAATGTTATAATTAAAATTGTACTTTTTGTTCCACAAAATTGAGAGAGTATTTCTTCATGATCCACCATTTATAATGAGGAAATTAAAGCTTAACACACACTTGACCTCCTTTCTTCCTTGTAGCTCTCAAATTGTGTCAACTGTGTAATTCTTATCCAATATCAGAGTTTTAACATTCACATCCTGTTTTATGATTATATTTGACTATTTTTGCTTTTCCTAAAATTGATTCTAAAATTTTGAAAGCAAACAATTAGCCTTTACAGTATAATGACAATGTCAACATAATAACAGTAACCATTCCGTAGAAACAAGTGCTAGTGTTGGATTCAGAGTGAAGGAAATATAATTCTAAGTTATTGAGAATCGACAGAGAATGCTTCCAAAGTTAAGTTTAAATAAATTCTCTTCTATTTTGATTATTCCATATCATGCCACATTTTAGTTCACTTTATACTTAAACCATGATATTCTCATACATCCTTTAATTTTTCTTGGTGTTTCTAATTGTTTTCTTTCTCTTGCTGACAAAAGAACCATACACTTTCTTTACATTCCATAGAATGTCTTGGCTTTTTAATCATATTCTTTGTTTTATAAAGTCTACTTTATTCTTAAAGATAATACTATTAAAGTGTTCTGAATTGTGTTCAAATTGGGACTTAGTGCTTAATAAGCATGGCTATTTTTCCAGAATTTTTTCCCATTATATGCTTGTATTAATCAGGGTAGGTTTAATGCTGTAATATCTCCAAATTTCAAGGCTTGATTTTATTGAAATGCATTCTCCTCTCACATCCCAGTTCAATTGGGTCTAAAAGGGAGCTCTACTTCCTGCAGACACTGTGGAAACAGACCTTTCCATGAGGTGTCTCAGCTCTCTTCTAGGCTTTGGACTCCTCTGCAGTTAGCCAGTGACTAGGCAAAGGTTGTAATAGGGAAAACACACATGTGCTTTTAATCTCTTTGGGCCAGAAGTGGCACATGTGACTTCTGATCATTGACAAGAACAGTTACATGGCTTATCTAGATGAAGGAATGCCAGGAAAGGGATCCACTGTTTGCCTAGGAAGAGGTGGAGAACACAACCTCTACCATCACTCCTGAGTTAATCCCATAGTCTCCTCTGAGAGCATCTTCTTTTGTTTTCTTGGAATACATAATAAAGGTTTTATTTTTTTTCCCCACCAGAAGGCTACAAGAAACCAACTGTTCTAATTCCTTTTATGTCTAGAAATTATTTTATTTTACTCTTACACTTAGTATTGTGACTCCGTATGAAATTCTGAGTTCAAAATCACATTTGTCCTTAAAATCTGATAGCAATTGCCCTGTCTTGCAACATTTAAAAATTATTTTAAAAAAAATTAATTTTCCTTCATATTCTCTCTCCTCTTCTTCTAGAACTCTTTTGGAGGGAGGATGACCTTTTTGGGTTGATCTTTTAAGACTTTAATTTTGTCTTATATTATTTTCTTTTTTCTTTTTTTCTGTTATGTGTTCTGGGGTATTTTCCTTAGACCATACTACTCAAATTTTTTTTTTTTAATTTCAGCCATCATTTTTAAATTTCTATGAATACTTTTTTGTCCCCTGATTAATCCTCTTATATCAACCTATACTTATCTTATTGATGTGATTTTTTTCAAATATTGCTGGGAATACCCATTAAAATTATTTTGAAAGTTCTCATATTCTGTGGATTATCTTTGTTTATTTCAGTATTTTTTTGTCCATATTAATTATCCTGCTCTGTGCTCTTTTGCTCCTCACATGGTTGGAAACCCTTAGTTGTTTAAAATAAATAACTGAAGAGGGTTTCCTTTATAGTTAATTTTATTTTTCTGATTTCTTAAATGTCTCACAATTATGTATAGAAGGGAGATATTCTCTTAATATTCTGGGGAACTAACTAACACACTAGAAGCCCTAAACTTTTCCAGAAATATCTATCCATTTTCTCAAGAAGCAAAGCTCATCCTATTTGGTGTCTGTTGTATGCAGAATAATGGTCTTCCAATGCTGCCTGTTTCCTAATTCCTGGCCCGTGTGTATATATTATGTTGTATGGGGCAAAGGGGACATTAAAGTTGTAGATGAATCTGAGGTTGCTAATCAGATGAGGATATTATCTTGGAATATCCAGGTGAGCCCAATGTAATCACAAGGATCCTTCTTAGCAAAAGAGGGAAGCAGAAAAGTCAGTGATTTGATGATAGAAGAGGTCATGAGTCAAGGAATGTGGGTACATCTCGAAGCTGAGAAAGGCAAAGAAACTGATTTTACACTGTAGCCTCCAGAGGGAACATAATTTTGCTGACACTTTAACTTTGGCTTAGTCAGACCCATTTCAGATTTTTGATCTCCAAAACTGTAAGGTTTTTTTAAAAAATTTTAAGCCACTAAGTGGGTTAATTTGTTATAGCAACAATAGGAAACTAATAAAGTCTCATATAAATGTGGGACAGAGTTGACCATTCTCTACTTCTTTTAAAAAATCTCCTCTCTCGGAGAGAGAGATTGCTCCAATGCTCTTCTGTTTTTCTATCACCAATCTAGCCCTATTTTCTTCTTCTTTGAAGTCTCCTCCTGACCTCTGATTGTTGAAGCACTCTATGTTTGGGAAATGGGCACATTTTTACCTTTTTTTCTATGCGTTCCCTCTGTATGATCTCACCCATACCCTTGGTTCTAAATATCATCTTTATGCTGGTGACTCCAAAAGGTTTATCTGTACCTTTATGGAATTGTGTAATCAATTTCCTACCTGATATCCCCACTTGGATATTTCACAGCTCTCTCAAGTTTGACATTTCAAAATTGAACTTATGATTTTCCCTTAAATCTCATGATTTCTGCCTCACCCAGCTATGGCCACAGTAATACTGTATAACAAGGCACGCCAAAACTTAGTAACAATATATCTTTTTATGACATGCACCAGTCTGGGGTGTCTGGACTTGTTCTTATTCAGGCTACAGGCCAATAATCTAATCTGTCTGTCCTCTCAGAGGTTTTCCCATCTGCCATCCTTTGCCACATAATTTGTTGCTCAAGCTATAAGTGAAGGTGTTGATCTTTATTTGTTTTTCTCTCTTCACTTTCACATCTATTCTATTTATAAGTCCTTTATTTATTTATTTATTTTTTGCCTTCAAGTGTATCTCAAATGTGCCTACTTCTCAACCTCCACTTCTACTACTGTATTTAAGCTACTGTAATATTCTTTTCTGGAGTACAGCAATCTTTATTCATTCCTTCATTCATTGTATATATATATATATAGATGATAGATAGATAGATAGATAGATAGATAGATAGATAGATAGATAGATAGAATTCCTCTTAAATGCCACATACAGGACTTCTCTTATTGATCCTAAGTAAGGCTTTGCCTTTATTCCCCATCAGAACTGATTCACTAACTTCATGGCACAACTCTTACTCTAAGTACCAGAGAAATATTACTGTATAAAACAGACACAACCCTTTGGAGCTTACAATCTAGGGAGGGAAGCAAAACTTATCTGGTTTCTCTGTATCCTTTTGTGCCTTCTACCATTCTATCCACTTCAGTGAATCCAGAGTAGTTTTACTACTGAGAGATGATGTATCCTCTTGCTTAGACTGTTCATGGCTTTATATTATGGACAGACCAATATGCCATTGTCCCACAGTGACCTAGCAAGTCCTGTTTGACCTCCCCTTAGCTACTGCTTACACTCATCTCAGTTCCTTTTCATCTCACACACTGTGCTCCATCCACCAAGACTTCCTTTCTTTTTCAATTCCAGAACACACCAAGTTCCTTTCCTCCTTAGAGGTTAGCACATGCCAGTTGTCTCCTACCTAGAATAGCATGTTCCTAGATCTTCACAGTACATAGCAAGTCTCAGCTTGACAACCACTTTCTCAGTGGCTTCAGTAATGACCTTAACTAAGACTCAGACTTCTAATTTTTCCCAGAGTAATGTGTTCAATAACTTTACAGGGGACTCTCCCTTTGCATGTATGTATGCGTGTATTTACCTGTTTAATTCAGTCTGTTCCTTCCAACTAGACTGCTCTTAGGATCCATGTTTGTTTTACTCATGCCTGTATACCTAGTGCCTACTACAATACCTGGCATGAAGTAGGCACTCAAAAGTGTTTTTAGATTAAACAGATTTGTCAATGGTGATACCTCAGGCATTGGTGAAAAAAGTGTAATGGGGAGATGTGAATATTATAGAACTGGGCCTGAGGTCCCAGTGGTGCCTTCTTGGCATCCCTCAAACCACGAAATTCTGGCTTATTCATAAGCTTGGCCTCACTAGAAGAAATTATTTTGTAATTAAGTAAAACTAGGGCAGGGCAGGGTGAATGACTTATGTAGGGTAATACAGGAAAATCACTGTGGAGCTGGGAGAGAGCCAGGTCCATAGCACAGGTCTATCTGTTGGAGGCCAGGTCCTCACATTCAGTTCCCAATATGGGTCCCATGGGGGCAACTCAACGTTCCAACCACACTGTGACCCACTCACCCGAGAGGGGGCCGGAAAGGGAAAGGCTCCCGCCAAGTTTGAGAGTTTCCAGGCCACTTTGCTTATGGTTTGGCTTGGGGTTCCTGTTTCCCTTTGCCATTGCCCCTTGGGCTCCTGACCTTAAATTAGACTCTCAATCTTTTCTCCTGCTCAGAATGAACTGGCGACTTTTAATTGTATTTTCCATTCAGCGTCTTTGAAATCAGCATTGCTTTGCTTTTGTGGGTTTAGCTTGACCTTTAATGTTCTCTTGGCAGATTTCTGTTATTGGAGGGGATGGGATTTTTGATTTGCTAGAGAGAATGGAGTCTAAGCTTTGGACTTCAGACCCTTAAGCTTTCCGTTAGAAACAGAGAGATGACTAATAACTATTTAGTGTGTAATGATGGCTTAGCAGTATTTACCACTGATTTGGGCTCTCTGGCTTCATTACCTAGGATATTTTCCTGACTTAAACATTTCTCAGTTCTTTAGCCAACAGCTGTCCACATTTTTTAAGTCCCCAAACCTCCAGAAATTATGATTTCACATTTCTAATAGGCTCCTTTCACTGTTCAATCAAAAAGACCTCTTGTGCCTTGTAGCCTGTGTCCAAAAGTGAATTCACTTCAAATCACAAGTGGAGAATACAAACAAAGGATAAAGTCCAAATCTTCCTTAATGGGGCCCACACCCAGAACTTCCATCTCTGACTCTCAGCTGGCTCTGAAGCAGGTGTGTGAAGGAATAAGGGGTAAACAGAGAGGGAAATAACACAAAAAGAAACATCCCTTGAAGGAACAGGAATGTCTGATTCAGTCTCTCTCACCTCCATCAACTTCTGGAGTCCCTTCTGGTTGGAGGGGAGAGGAACCCACATAAGAATTCAAAGGTAATTATTCCCATAGGATAATACTTCAAATAAATGCCTTAGCATGGCAATCATTCCTTAATCATGGCATTCAAAAAATATGAATTGATTGGTGGGGGGTACAAGAACAAGAGAGACACAGTCTCTAACCTCAGTGGCATATACGTATTTTAAAGCTTATAGCATAGAAAGATAGTAAGGAGTAGGGAAAGCACTGGTGATTCAGAATCTGGGTTTATAAAAATAATTACAACAATAAGTAATTTGATATTTATGCCAGTCACAGAGAGGTTTCTACATGATAGGCATTATACTAATTGCTTTACAACATATGCCCATTTAATTTTCTTTACAAGCAGAACAGGTAGGCAATCATTGGACTCATATTACAGCTGATAAAACTGCAACCCAGAAAGACATTTTTACTGGCTTGTCATCAGAAATCCCCAAATTGGTGCATTCTAACCCTGATCTTTCTTACTTTTAATCCTTCATTTTTAACTACTAGTGGAAGTTTTGGGAGGTTGGAGGTTGGGATTGAAAATGACTTTTCAAGGTTTATCAGTCTATGAGTCTATAACACCCACAACTCAGGGAGTATCAGTGGAGACTCTGAGAGATGACACATACTCTGGGCATCAGGCCTGTGGACTGCATGGTTGGGAAGTTAGAGATCTGAGCTTGGGGTCAAAAGGCTGTGACTTTGGTCATGACCCTACTTCTTATTGGCTGGAAAACCTTATTTTCTTCTTTTCTAAAGTGGGGGTTATTATACCAAATTTTACTACTTCTGAGCATTGGGGATCAGGAGGTATAAGCTAATAGGTAAAAAAAAAAAAAATTGTAAACTATATTGATCTTCAGGTCAAGTAGTAAAAAACTAATGGAAGCTGGTTTAAACAGAAAAGGGATTCACTGGTTTGCATAAATGAAAAGGCAGTTTCAGGCATAACTGTAAGCTGTAGCAAAGGACTCAGCCAATGAATCATCAGGATTTGTTTTCTTCATCTCTGAGCTCTACATTCCTTTGTTTTGGCTTTTTTTTTTCATGTTCCACGTGCTAGCTCATGGCAGCAACAGGCTTATATCATCCTTGTTGTGGGTAGTCTTAGGAGAAAAATTATCTCTCTAACCTTGATCTTATTTGTACCAGCCTCAGGTAGGTCATTCACCCATTGCTGAGATGATTATTATATTCAGGGAATAGACCATGTGTTGGTTGAGGTTTGACTCCCATGTCCCTTCCAAAACTATGTGTACTGAGCATAAAGGAGAAATTGTTGCTGAAAAAGAAATCAACCTGGTGTTACTGGAGGAAAGGGGTACACTGGCGGGCAGGCAGAAACAACAGATATCCTCTATGCTCATGAAGATCCAGACTTATTTGTGGAAGTCATTCAAGTTGCTTCCTTGTTTGTCTTCTATTTTGAAATTTCCCCTTGTCATCTCAGAGGTAGACTCCATGGCTCCTATTTTGGCATAGTGCCATCTGATACCTCCCCTCTAACACACAGTATGATACCTGGGAATGTTGGCGTGGAGAGTGTAAAAGGAATCCCTAGTAGACAGGTTAGTGGTAAGCTACACACGACAGACATATAGGATTAAGAGAAATGCCAAGCACTGATACACTCCTAGTTGGCATTTGTGGGTAATGGCAGTCACATACACAGGTGAATTATAACTTCTGTAACTTTCCAGGTAAGAACCACTGATCACATTTTCTCTTTTAGAACTCCACATTCAAATGAAACTCTCAAGTTGGGAAGCTGGAAGAGCTCTTTAGAGAAATCTCACCCAACTCCCTTTTTGGACTTTGGACAAAGCTAGGACTGAATGACCAATACGGTTTTCCTAACATCACAAAACTAGTGAGAAGTTCATCTCAGCCCAGAACCACAAACTCTTGACTTGACCCTCCCCTGAAGGACAGCTGGATAATGTAGGTCTTCTGAAGTGAGATATTATATGAACAAGTGAGAATCTGGCAACCAGCAAGCATGGCAATGTCTGCTGAAGACTCACACATTCTTTTTTGGCCTTGAATGTTCTCATAAACATTGCAGTGCTGGAAAAATTGCTACAGACCCAAGACCTCAATGTTTGTGCTCCTGTTCGGCCTTAGATTAAGTTAAATATTGTTTGTAGATGATACAGATAAATTGGCTCAACCATGAGCCTGTCTGGATGGTTAAAAGGATGCTGTTTATTTCTCTAAGAGGTTGCCCAGCTGAGTAAGAGGGCTGTTGGACTATTGCCTCATTTCACACACAGCCTTCCTATTTATTTCAGGACTTGACTTCAGAGAATGCACTTAACTGGTTTGCCTGGTTGTTATTTGTCAAGCTTCTATTGGACTTAGGGGCTCCCATGGCAGTGAGCTTGTCATCTCACTCTCTCCTGACCCTTCCCTGCCCATGCCAAGGATAGTGACAGCATTCTGTGACTTCTCCATCAATGGAAATTGAAGTCACTGTATGAAAGAGTGATTGATTAATTAGAAAATTAGAAGAGGTTCTCAGGATTCAAGTGTGTGAAAATATAATAGATGAGTGACAGAGAACAGTTGGTCCATGTGTCCATTCAGGCAAGGAAAACAATGAAAAGAGATTTGTGTAAAGCTGTTGGAATGTGAAACAGTCATTAAGAAGGACAAACTGGCAATGATTGTGAAACTCGTTGAAATGCTTTTGGCTGTAGGAAGGACACTGGAAATAAGAAAATGCTTTGTTATTTATCAGCGGTATGACATTGGAAATAATCACTGGTCATCTCAACTTCTCTACAGAGTACCCTGAAGTAAAAGCTGAACTCGTGAAGTTGTTGGAAGGATAAAAACTGAGTAATGTATGAAGATCCCAGCACAAGGTTTATATGTAGTCGTTGCTTTGTATGCTACCTCTCCACTTTCTCTTTTCTTTTCCCACCTTAATATTTAATCTTTTATTTTTATTCAAATAAGTAAAATAAGCTTCCAAAATTAGAAAATAACAGATGATGAAGGCTTGAATTAAAACAGTTTAAATGGATAGAGGATAGTGAGAAGGATTAAAAAATATTAAGAAAAGTTGGATTGACAGAATTTGGTGTGTGAATGGATGTAGAAGTTGAGACAAGAAAAGGTACTGCTCTTCCCAGAGATGGACACAATGAAGGGAGGGAAGTTATGTTACACTACCCAGGTAGATCAACAGAATTAAAATCATATTGTCAAAAAAAAAAGGATCTGCCTTCTCATGTATGAGAAAAAAATCAACTTAGAGTTACATTTGCTTGGGAAAAATAATATTAAACAAGCTAGTTTACTTAATTTTAGTTCCATCAGTCTCTACAAAGCACCTCCCCAATAAAATGTGACCCAACTATGATTTTCAAAATACTCATTTAAGTGTTGACAGCCATTTCAGATGGACCTGGCCACTGAGATTCTCTTAGCCAGGCTTCATTTTTCTCACCAGCTCCTGTGGTACATATGTGCAAATGATTTTGTCATATCTACCCAGAATGATTCAGTCCCATATCTTAGACCCTACAAACTGTGGGTTATAAACTGTTAAGTGAGCACAAAAACCTTTTGCAAAATGATAGATTATTATTATCAATATTTTGATAAAATGTGTAATATTAAACATGTATTTTGAGAGAAAATATTGAGTGTTCACTCTGGAATCATATTATTTAGGCTTGAATTCTCAATCTGTCATTTACTAGTTTAGCATTTCTCAACCTCAGCATTATTGACATTTTGAGCCAAATAATTATTTGTGTGTTCGTGTGTGTGTTTGTGTGTGTGTGTGTGTGTGTGTGTAAGGGGGTGTCCTGTACCCTGTAGGATGTTTAGTGGCACTTATGGCCTCTACCTATTAGATGTGAATAGCATCTTCCCAGTTATGATGATTAAAAATGTCTGCAGACACTGTCAAATATCTCTTTGCTTGTGGTGGAGTGAGAAAGGGGGTGATTATCCTAGACAAAGAAGCACTGCAGTAGCTGATGACCTTGGGAAATGTTTAAACCTCTGTGGGATTCAATTCCTTTTAACTGTAAAAAATGTGTATAATAAAACCCAACTTATACCATTGTGAAGAGATATAACACATAAATTCATCAGCATCCTCTTGGTATAGAGTAAGAGCACAATAAATATTAGTTAGAACAGTTACTTATCATTGTTTATCACACAAATGCAATATTGTTAGATTAGGAAGGTCATGCTAAAATTGGGAAAACTGAAATAATAAGTTTGTTATTTTCCCTAAATTTGGGTAGCAGTTTGAAACACAGATAGATTTAGAGCAATCAGATCTAAATATTCTAGGGTGTTATTTTGAGTGACATTGCCCAGATCTCACCCTATTAATCCTTGAGGTAAATTTCAGATTTTTGTCCTATTATCCAAATAAGTTTTTCATACAGAAGTAATTTGTTCATACAGAACTAGCTTAAAACTGTAATATGAATGTAAGACAACAACAATAAATTGATTTTTTAAAATATTAAATTTCAAATAATTAAATTCCAATTTGATTTCTCCATTAAATATAGAGCCCATTCAGGAATTACCCAAGTTGTTCCCTTGGAAAGCCATCCCAAGCGTAAGAGCATGGCCCAGTTGGATCCAAATATAAACTCCTTGAGGAATTTAAATCTCCTGAAATTACATGAGAAATATTGAGTGTATGTGCATTTTTGCCAAGTTCCATAATATTCATCCAGTTCTCAAAGGGCTTCATATTCCCTAAAGGTAAATAATCACTGTTTAACTTGTTGAGTTGAAGAGAGAGGTCAGTCTGGCTGTCTTCAGAACTCTGCCACTGACCATTAGAGGGATGATCTGTGCTTCTGGACTTCAAATTTCCCATCTGTAAAATGGGCATGATTAATGTAATTGATATCTAAAACCCCATTTCATTCTAACCTCCTATAATTAAAAAATTTAGCCTTAAAAATCTTGATAATATTGTTAAGCTTCTAAAAGTGCTGTCAACCTAAAACTTTTGCTTCTCAAAAATCTCAGATTCGTGATGGTCATCATGATTTTACTCACCTTTTAAAAAAAATTTTGGCTGCATACAGAAAATATACTTCCAAGAACTAGGTTTATGAAGTATTCTACCAGGTAACAGATATCATAAGTGGCAAGAAAGTCAAAACAACATAAAGAAACCTAGTTTGGATTAGGAGCCTGATGGTCTGTTCAGATCCCAGTCTACTTTCAGCAGGAAAGAAAGCAATGAAGTAGATGTGCTTTTCAGTGCAAAACATTTCTTTTGCTCCCAAAGCAACTCTCTGAAAGAACCCAGTGGGAGTGAAAGGATGATGTTGACCATAACCCTGTTGCTTTGATTTGGGGAAAACTCATAAAACACAAAGTTCCTGGGTTTGGTGGTCCCTCAGTACCCAATAATGTAGAGACTGTTCCTTTCCCCATAGGTTAAGTGCTGCACTCATATTAAAAAAAAAGAAAAAAGAAGAAAGAAAAGAAAGAAAAAAGGGTTCAACTCTCAGAGGCACATTAAGCTCAATGGTGAAACCTTAGAAGATAATTTTTTTTTTTCTCAAGAGCCTTCAGTGAGAAAATAACTATTTTATGTTTAAGAATCAATTATTTTTAATTAATTAATTATGTTTACACACAATAAATTATAACGAGTACATTTATTTTTATTGTCAATAATTCTATCACAAAACTCACCTTGGGTAACCAGGAAAACAATGTCAAAGGCTTACACTATAGGCTTATAGGGAGAATAATTGACTTAGGGGATATGAATTGTTGTTAGTGTGTCATCAGGCCCTGTCTATCAAACCCAAAGATTAAAAGTTTAGATCTATGATCTATTGATCCTGTGGTTTATGGTAGAGCAATGCTTGAAAGTGCAGTTTTATGCAAGCTTTGGCAGCTATAGAGAACCAGAGACTCTCCAGGGATCAGCATGAAACAAATTTAGGTTGAATAATAGACATCAGAGAGGGAAAAATAAGAAAACCTGGCAGAAGTTATGGCAAGACAAGTTTCATTTCATTTAAAAGAGTGTTTTAATAATTTCCAATGTTCAACAATCTTAGCATCACTGACCCTCCCAATTTGGTCAGGACTGAGGGGGTTCCAAGTCCAGGGGACTTTCAGTTATAAAATTGAAGAAAGTTCTATGGAAACCAGAATGAGTTGGTTGCCACCAACAGACTGAGAAAACTTTTGAAGTAGTGAGTGCTCCATCATTAGAGGTGATCAAGTAGTGGCTGATTGACCAAATCTTAGATGTGTCAGAGAAGCTTTTGTTTTGGAGAAGGAGAATAAGCTCAATAACCTCTGTGGAAGTCATCCTAGTCTGAGACACTGAGAGACTCTACAAAGAAAAATGATCTGTGATAGAGTCAACTTCATTGCTAAATCCTCTGGAATGATAAATCCTTCCATATTTAGATCCCATTATTTAGAATTTAAGTGAGCTGAATATTCTAAAATCATCCTTAATCCCTTGGAAGAATTTCTTCAGTAAAGCTATCCATCAAGAAAATATTTTAGACAGAGGTAGACATTTAGCATATTTACAATTGGAAAAACAAAGAATTTAAAATCAAAAGATTGATGCTTTAGTTCTAAGTCTAGCACTCAGTAGATTTAGACAATTTGTTTAACCCCTTGATCATTGATTTCTCACCTCTGATATGAGGATAATAATATCTACCCTGGTTATTTTATGGGGTTGTCATGTAGACCATACAAGCTAGTGTATGTCAAAGCATATAAACTGCAAATCACATCCATTTTCATTGCAGATTTTTTTTTAACATGATTCTCCCCATCATTCTGAGATCTTGAGAAGGCTGGTGTTGTGCTCACAAGCCAAATAGGTGTGGACAAGCTGCATTATTTAAAGTAGGCTAAACAATGGTTACAAAAAATGGCAGAATATATGAGAGGTCAATCTCAATAGCAAATTATTTCTGGTTGGTGCTGATTATTCATCAACAGCAGTAATTCATGGACTCAGGCATCTTCCAACTTATGGCTCTGGCACTCCCTAGGGTTTCAATGCCATCCTTACTAGCTGGTAGGACACTGAAAGGAGAATATGGAGACAATACACTTGCTTCTTAAAAGCTATGCCCAGACATGACACCCTTCACACTCTGTTGGCTAGAACTCAGTCACATGACCAAATCATGCAAGAGAGTCTGGTTATTGTTGGCCTAGGACTACTGGAAAGATCATTGGAGGCAGGACATGTCAAATCATTGGGAGCTGTGATGCTCTTGCCCATGGGTTTTAGACTTATTCATTGTGATTCTTACTACCATTCTGGGAAGTTGAACATGGATTTTAATTTTAATGAATAGTCAGTAGTCGCTGCCACAAAATTCTCATGGTTATGGCACATTTACAGCTACTGCTTCACTAGTTCTAGTCTTTGGACTTAGTTCCTGGTACCAGCCCAGCCTCATCTACTCAAATATGCCATAAGCAACTGGGAAATGCTTAGATGAAACTGAGAATAAATATCAATTTCTAGACCTCTAATTTCCTTCTGTTCCTTGATTCTGCATTTATAGAGCACCTGTCATGTGCCATTCATGTTGCTGAATATTGGATATACATAGCAATAGACAAAACATGGTGCCTGCCCTCAAGGAGCTCACACAGTATTGATTTATTTTCCTCGGTTTCTCTAAAGATTTTTCTTTCTCCTACTTGGTCTGTTAGTCTAATATGTATAAATATTTAAACTGCTTCTTAAACTCTGTGATGAAAGTTTGACTTCATCTCACAAAATCAGTTCATGTTTCCCTTTCATCATATTCTTGGTCCTTCTCTATGGAATGAATATTTTCTTCTTTAAGAAAAGTTTCAGTTCAGTGATAGATACCAAATAATGTGTGCAAGAAACACCTAAAAGGTTAACAATTATGATAATTCAAAACAAAATCTGCCCTCTCTCCTATCAGTTGGGGTGCTTAGCTTGTCACTAACAAAATTCCCTGCCTCAGCTAACCTAAGAAGTAAGAAAAAAGCAGGTATTTATTTGCTCTAAACAGAAACCCCAAGGTAGTGCAGTTCTAAGATTTGGTAATTTAGTGATTCAGCCATGACATCAAGAACTCAAACTGTCTGTGTCAACATTATTACCCAGTATGTCCTTTCACAGTCATAAGAGGACTTCTGTAGTTCCAGTTGTTCAGCCATCTAAGAAAAGACATATCTAGGAAAAGAAGAGGGACCATCTTACTCCAGTTACACCATTGTAGGAGAAGAAACAGAAGCTCCCTATTAAACCTCCCCTTTGCCCACAACAGCATCATATGTCCTTTCCTAAATCAATTATTGGCAAGAAACATGGAATTACTGTGACTGGTCTAGTTAAGTGCAAGGCTGGGTGGAGGAGGGTGTATTATACAAACAAAGTCATATTTTTGTTAGCAAGGAAGAAGGATGGTGTGTGCATTTCTTTTAGGAAGACAATAATGTTGGCTACAAAATCAGTACCCAGGTTTCATCCCAGGTGGTCCTATTATTGACTGTTTTTATTTTTATAACTCCTTTCCTGTTTTCTAGTTTGGCTATTTTCTCTTCTCTTTTCTCAACTCTATGTACTATTCTATTTTCTGGCTATACTCCCCATCTTGAACTTTTTAGGCTGGGCTCTCTGCTTTGCTGATACATAAAGGCAAGCCACAGACCATGTCCACAGGCAACACATCACATGATCTTCTGAGATAGATATGATTGTGGGATTTGTGAAGACTACTGAGCTACATTTTTTGTGCAAAGTAACAGGATATTAAATAAGTTCTGAGTTCCATGGATAGAATTCAAGAACCGTATCTCCTCCTTTTTGACAACTCCACCACAGAATAATCAACATAATTGTTAATTCTACAGTCAAAAATTGGTATTTTAAATCAATGCCAGGGGTTCCACAGAAATGAGGCAAGTTCCTCCACAGAAATAGGTGAGTTTGGGCATGAGGGTTCCAGAATTCCCTTCTCACCTAATCCCATCTCATGTTTCACTCAGAAATGCTGGTGTTTCTATCTATTATATATGTATCATAATAATATATAACACTATTTTTGGGTAAAATTTCTCACTATTTAAAAATGATTTAAAAACAATGAAGAGCTCATTCTTTTGACCTCAAACTTTAAAAAATATTATTTATTTTTATTTTTTAAAAATTATTTTTATTTTTTTACAGTAAGGTCTTGCTGGTTATTTATTTTAAATACAGCAGTGTGTACATTTCAATCCCAAACTCCCAGTCTATCTTTCCCCCAAACCCTTCCCCTCTGGTAACCATAAGTTCATTCTCTAAGTCTGTGAGTCTGTTTCTGTTTTATAAATAAGTTCATTTGTAGTTTTTTTTTTTTTTTGATTCTGCATATAAGTGATATTGTATGATATTTGTCTTTCTGTGTCTGACTTACTTCACTTAATATGATAATCTCTAGGTCAAACTTTTATACTAGATCTTATCTCCTTACTTCCAAACTCTTGACTCCATTGGCTATATTTTTGATCCTACCTTCAGACACTTGCAAATTTCACATGCGTCTGACTCTATCTCTTTGCTCTTCACATAGGATTTCTCTTAATAGGCAATTGTACTCCTTTCCTCCACCATCTTCCAACAGAAAATGTGTTCTCTGTCACTGATGAGAACCTAGAACTCTGATTTCCATCCCACCTCTTTTTCCAACACCTTAGCTTGTTCCTGATCACAACTGTTCCAATCCCATTTGTACCGCAGAAGAAGGGTTTGAACACTGCTTAGAATTTCCTTGGACTGATTCTAGAAAGTCCCTTGACACAGTTCTGAGGTTCCCTTAAATCTTTGTCTGGCTCTTGGCAATTCTTATTTCCATCTCAATTGTGATTCTCCAGGCACCAAGCTCTTTGTCTTCCACCGGGAGAATTTCTACTTAAAAAAAGCCAATCCATTATGTTTCTAAGGCTGAATGCAATTATTTTACTGACTGAAATCTCAACCATGACTACATTTGCCTTTTTAAATATGGTAAATATCTTGCCCACAGAATCTGTGGAATTCTTGTCTCTTGAGACATATGAAATTGAACTGGACCAGGTCCTCAGAAAGATGATTGTTGTGTTGGCAAGGGGATGGATGGGATGACCTGGAAGGTCTACTCCAGCTCTAATTTTGATGATGTGATTCTAACCAGATGGGCCAATGGCATATTAGACGTCTATTGATGCTACCTCTGTGCTTTTCATCCTGGGTTTATTCTTCTGGTAACTGTATATTTTCTTTGGCCAGGGCTCTCCATTTGTGATGCACAGAATGTGCGTCACAAAAGCCTTTTGTGTCTCACACAGAGCAGGCTGTTAAGAGTTCCTGAAGGAACTGAGAAAATCAGATGTCTGCATCTACATTTTCATTTCCTTGCAGAAACCCTGCAATCCTTCACAGATTATGGCTTTTAGTGTATTTTGTTTATTTGAATATGGCCAAAGACATGACTTCTTAATGTTATGGTGTCATGTCTGTATCTGAAGAAAAATAATAAACCATAGTACAGTATCACACCATGTATGGTTTTTCCTTAATAAGAGAACAGGATAGTTATTAAACAGTAATGTAAAGATAGTTTGATAGTCATTAGATAAATATAACTTGCCTAGAGACCAGATATTTTATGACCTTAGCAATTATATATTAGGCATTACATATACTTAGAAAAATGTACAGTTGATATTTCCGTAGGTTTCTTTTTCATCTACACATGCTATGCTGGGAAAAGATGGAGTCTACTGGTATAAGAGTTGAGGGATTTCTTTGTAGCTCATTTTTGGGTTCATCAACATATTGTGCTGTGTCTCATCATAGACACTGCCATGAACTTAATGTGGAGGCTGGCTATAAAGATAATGATATTTATATTAAGAAATGTGTTGGCTGAGCACTGGACATCTTATATGGTAGGACATAAATGATCTTTCCTATTTTTCCCCCATATTGAGAAGCAACACACAGTGCTTACTAGTCTGGACTCCCCATTGAATGTAAGATAAAATCCAAATTCCTTTGCCTAACATGTCAAGTTTTTCTTAATCAAATCTCAAATTATCTTTTCTAGTCTCATTATGCCTTGCTACTTCTTCCTGAATGCTAGCCTAAAAAACCTAAAAGTATTTGTCTTTCCTGAACTAATGGTTTCCAGCACATTTCAAAGTTTTTAGCCTACTCTTCCCTTTGTCTAGGTTTTCCACTCAATTTACCTGCTTTTAGGGAACTCCTATTCATCCTTCAAAACACAAGCTAAGTGCCGTTACCATCTATTCAAAACATTTGTCATGCATCTCCTAAATCCTGGATATTAAGGTTCTTCCTGCCCTCATAGAGCTATTTTAATCAAGTAGGAAAGACAGAAAACTCAACAGTTTTTTTTTTTAAACATCTTTATTGGAGTATAATTGCTTTACAACGGTGTGTTAGTTTCTGCTTTATAAAAAGTGAATCAGCTATACATATACATATATCCTCATATCGCCTCCCTCTTGCATCTCCCTCCCACCTTCCCTATCCCACCCCTCTATGTGGCCATAAAGCACCGAGCTGATCTCCCTGGGTCATGCAGCTGCTTCCCACTAGCTATCTATTTCACATTTGGTAGTGTATATATGTCAATGCTACTCTCTCACTTTGTCCCAGGTTCCCCTTCCCCCTCTGTTTCCTCAAGTCCATTCTCCACATCTGTGTCTTTATTCCTGTCCTGCCCCTAGGTTCATCAGTACATTTTTTATAGACTCCATATATATGCATTAGCATACGGTATTTGTTTTTCACTTTCTGAATTACTTCACTCTGTATGACAGAATCTAGGTCCATCCACCTCACTACAAATAACTCAATTTCATTCTTTTCTATGGCTGAGTAATATTCCATTATATATATGTGCCACATCTTCTTTACCATTCATCTGTCCATGGATATTTAGATTGTTTCCATGTCCTGGCAATTGTAAATACTGCTACAATGAACATTGTGGTACATGACTCTTTTTGAATTATGGTTTTCTAAGGGTATAAGCTGAATAGTGGGATTGCTGTGTCATATGGTAGTTCTATTTTTAGTTTTTTAAGGAACCTCCATACTGTTCTCCATAGTGGCTGTAACAATCTACATTCCCACCAAGAGAATAAGAGAGTTCCCTTTTCTCCACACCCTCTCTAGCATTTACTGTTTGTAGATTTTGATGATGGCCATTCTGACTGGTGTGGGGTGATACATCATTGTAGTTTTGATTTGCATTTCTCTAATGATTAGTGATGTTGAGCATTCTTTCATGTGTTTGTCAGCAATCTGTGTATCTTCTTTGGAGAAATGTCTATTTAGGTCTTCTGCCCATTTTTGGATTGGGTTGTTTGTTTGTTTGTTTTGATATTGAGATGCATGAGCTGCTTGTATATTTTGGAGATTAATCCTTTGTCAGTAGCTTCATTGGCAAACCTTTTTTCCCATTCTGAGAGTTGTCTTTTTGTCTTGTTTATGGTTTCCTTTGTTGTGCAAAAGATTTTAAGTTTAAGTAGGTCCCATTTGTTTATTTTTTTTATTTTATTTCCATTACTCTAGGTGGTGGGTCAAAAAAGATCTTGCTGTGATTTATGTCAAAGAGTGTTTTGCCTATGTTTTCCTCTAAGAATATTTTAATTTCTGGCCTTACCATTAGGTCTTTAATTTATTTTGAGTTTATTTTTGTGTACAGTGTTAGGATGTGTTCTAATTTCATTCTTTTACATGTAGCTGTCCAGTTTTTCCAGCACCAATTATTGAGGAGGCTTTCTTTTCTCCATTACATATTTTTGCTTCCTTTCTCAAAGATAAGGTTACCATATGTGCCTGAGTTTATCTCTGGGCTTTTTATCCTTTTCCAATTATCTAAATTTCAGTTTTTGTGCCAGTACCATACAGTCTTGATTACTGTAGCTTTGTAGTATAGTCTGAAGTCTGGGACCCTGATTCCTCCAACTCTGTGTTTCTTTCTCAAGATTGCTTTGGCTATTCGGGATCTTTTGTGTTTCCATACAAATTGTGAAATATTTTCTTCTAGTCCTGTGAAAAATGCTAGTGGCAGTTTGATAGGCGTTGCATTGAATTGATAGATTGCTTTGGGTAGCAGAGTCGTTTTCACAATGTTATTTCTTCCAATCCAAGAACATGGTAGACCTCTTCACCTTTTTGTATCATCTTTAATTTTTTTCATCAGTGTCTTATAGTTTTCTGCATACAGGATTTTTGTCTCCTTGGGTAGATTTACTCCTAGGTTGTGCATTATTTTTGTTGAAATGGTAAATAGGTGTGTTTCCTTAATTTCTCTTTTAGATTTTCATCATTAGTGTATAGGAACGCAAGAGATTTCTGTGCATTAATTTTGTATCCTGCTACTTTACTAAATTCATTGATCAGCTCTCACAGATTTCTGGTAGCATCTTAACATTCTCTATGTATAGTATCATGTCATCTGCAAACAGTGACAGCTTCACTTCTTTCAAATTTGGATTCCTTTTATTTATCTTTCTTCTATGATTGCTGTGGTTAAAACTGCCAAAACTGTGTTGAATAATAGTGGTGACAGTGGGCAACCTTGTCTTGTTCCTGATCTTAGTGGAAATGGTTTCATTTTTTCATCATTGAGGATGATATTGGCTGTTGGTTTGTCTTATATAGCCTTTATTATGTTGAGGAAAGTTGCCTCTATGCCTACTTTCTGGAGGGATTTTATCATAAATGGGTGTTGAATTTTGTTAAAAGATTTCTCTGCATCTATTGAGATGATCATATGGTTTTCCTCCTTCAATTTGTTAATATCATTTATCTCATTGATTGATTTGCATATATTGAAGAATCCTTGCATTCCTGGGAGAAACCCCACTCTATCATAATGTATAATCCTTTTAATGTGCTGTTGGATTCTGTTTGCTTGTATTTTATTGAGGATTTTTGCATCTATGTTCATCAGTGATATTGGCCTGTAGTTTTCTTTCTTTGTGACGTCTTTGGTTTCCGTGTCAGAATGACGATGGACTCATAGAATGAGTTTGGGAGTGTTCCTCCCTCTGCTACATTTTGGAAGAGTTTGAGAAGGATAGGTGTTAGCTCTTCTGTAAATATTTGCTAGAATTCACCTGTAAAGCCAACTGGTCCTGGACTGTTGTTTGTTGGAAGATTTTTAATCACTGTTTCAATTTCAGTACTTGTGATTGGTCTGTTCATATTTTCGATTTCTTCCTAGTTCAGTATTGGAAGGTAGTGCATTTCTAAAAATTTGTCCATTTCTTCCAGATTTTCCATTTTTTTGGCATATAGTTGCTTGTAGTAATCTCTCCTGATCCTTTGTATTTCTGCAGTGTCAGTTCTTACTTCTCCTTTTTCATTTCTAATTCCATTGATTTGAGTTTTCTCCTTTTTTTTCTTTATAAGTCTGGCTAATGGTTTATCAATTTTATTTATCTTCTCAAAGAACCAGTTTTAGTTTTCCTGACTTTTGCTATTATTTCCTTCATTTCTTTTTCAGTTATTTCTGATCTGATCTTTATATTTTCCTTTCTTCTGCTAACCTTGTTTTTTTTTTTTTTTTTTTTCCTTCTTTCTCTAATTGCTTTAGGTGAAGGTTAAGTTGTTTATTTGAGATGTTTCTTGTTTCTTCAGATAGACTTGTATAGCTATAAACTTCCCTCTTAGAACTGCTTTTCCTGCATCCCATAGGTTTTGTGTCATTGTGTTTTCATTGTCATTTGTTTCTAGGTATTTTTTGATTTCTTCAGTGATCTCTTTGTTATCAAGTAGTGTATTGTTTAATCTCCATGTGTTTGTATTTTCTACAGAATTTTTTCCTGTAATTGATCTATTCTCATAGCATTGTGGTCAGAAAAGATACTTGATATGTTTTCAATTTTCTTAAATTTACTAAGGCTTGATCTTTTACCCAAGATATGATCTATCCTGGAGAGTGTTCCATGAGCACTTGAGAAGAATGTGTATTCTGTTGTTTTTGGATGGAATGTCCTACAAATATCAATTAAGTCCACCTTGTTTATGGTATCATTTAAAGCTTGTGTTTCCTTTATTATTTTCATTTTGGATGATCTGTCCATTGGTGAAAGTGGGGTGTTAACGTTCCCTACTATGATTGTGTTACTGTCGATTTCCCCTTTTATGGCTGTTAGTATTTGTCTTACGTATTAAGGTGCTCCTATGTTGGGTGCATAAATATTTACAATTGTTATATCTTCTTCTTGGATTGATCCCTTGATCATTATGTAGTGTCCTTCTTTGTCTCTTGTAATAGTCTTTGTTTTAAAGTCTATTTTGCCTGATATGAGAATTGCTATTCCAGCTTTCTTTCAATATCCATTTGCATAGTATATCTTTTTCCATCCCCTCACTTTCAGTCTGTATGTGTCCCTAGGTCTGAAGTGGGTCTCCTGTAGACAGCACATATATGAGCCTTGTTTTTGTATCCATTCAGCCAGCCTATGTCTTTTGGTTGGAGCATTTAATCTATTTATATTTAAGGTAATTATGAATATGTAAGTTCCTATTACCATTTTCTTAATTATTTTGGGTTTATTATTCTAGGTCTTTTCCTTCTCTTGTGTTTCCTCCCTAGAGAAGTTCCTTTAGCATTTGTTGTAAAGCTAGTTTGGTGGTGCTGAATGCTGTTAGCTTTTTCTTGTCTGTAAAGGTTTTGATTTCTCTGTCAAATCTGAATGAGATCCTTGCTGGTAGAGTTATCTTGGTTATAGGTTTTTCTCTTTCATCACTTTAAATATGTCTTACCACTCCCTTCTGGTTTGCTGAGATTCTGCTGAAGGATCAGCTGTTAACCTTATGGGGATTCCCTCATGTGTTACTTGTTGTTTTTCCCTTGCTGCTTTTAATATTTGTTCTCTGTATTTAATTTTTAATAGTTTGATTAATATGTTTCTTGGCATATTTCTCCTTGGATTTATCCTGTATTGGACTCTCTGTGCTTCCTGAAGTTGACTATTTCCTTTCCCACATAATGGAAGTTTTCAACTATAATCTCTTCAAATACTTTCTTAGTCCCTTTCTTTTTCTCTTCTTCTGGGACCTCTATAATTCGAATGTTGGTGCATTTAATGTTGTCCCAGAGGTCTCTGAGACTGTCCTCAATTCTTTTCATTCTTTTCTCTTTATTCTGCTGTGTAGTTATTTCCACTATTTTATCTTCCAGGTCACTTATCCATTCTTCTGACTCTGTTATTCTTCTATTGATCCATTCTAGAGAATTTTAAATTTCATTTATTGTGCTGTTCATCTCTGTTTCTTTGCTCTTTCGTTCTTCTAGGCCCTTGTTAAACGTTTCTTGTATTTTCTCCATTCTATTTCCAATATTTTGGATCATCTTTACTCTTATTATTCTGAATTATTTTTCAGGTAGACTGCTTGTTTCCTCTTCATTTGTTAGGTCTGGTGGATTTTTGCCTTGCTCCTTCATCTGCTGCATGTTTCTCTGTCTTCTCATTTTGCTTAACTTACTGTGTTTGGGGTCTCCTTTTCACAGGCTGCTGGTTCATAGTTTCTGTTGTTTTTGGTGTCTCTCTCCAGCAGCTAAGGTTGGCTCAGTGGGTTGTGTAGGCTTCCTGGTGGGGACTAGTGCCTGTGTTCTGGTGGATGAGGCTGGATCTTGTGTTTCTGGCTGGCAGGTCCACATGTGGTGATGTGTTTTGGAGTGTCTGTGACCTTATTATTATTTTAGGCAGCCTCTCTGCTAATGGATGGGGTTGTCTTCCTGTCTTGCTAGTTGTTTGGCATAGGTTGTGGGTCCTGCAGTGTAGCTTGTTGATCATTTAATGGAGCTGTGTCTTGGTGTTGAGATGGAGATTTTTGCCATTTGATATTATGTGGACCTGGGAGGTGTCTTGTGGACCAGTCCTGAACATGGCTCTCCCACCTCAGTGGCACAGCCCTGACGCCTGGCTGGAGCACCAAGAGCCTGTCCTCCACATGGCTCAGAATACAAGGGAGAAAAAGAAAGAAAGAAAGAAAGAAAGAAAGAAAGGAAGAAAGAAAGAAAGAAAGAAAGAAAGAAAGAAAGAAAGAAAGAAAGAAGATAAAATAAAGTTATTAAAATAAAAAAATAATTATTAAGAAAAAAAATTTAAGTAAAACAAAACAAAAAATGGACAGAGAACCCTAGGACAAATGGTAAAAGCAAAGCTATAAGACAAAATCACACAGAAGCACATACATACACACTCACAAAAAGTTCAGCTTTGAATTTGGATCGGCCTCTGTGTGTAGGTCGCCTGAGGCCGTCTTTTCCTAGCTCAGACAGGGTGGGGTTAAAGGAGCAGCTGATTCGGGGGTTCTGGCTCACTCAGGCCTGGGGGAGGGAGGGGTGCGGATGCGGGGCAGGCCTGTTGCGGCAGAGGCCGGTGTGACGTTGCAGCAGCCTGAGGCACACCGTACATTCTCCTGGGGAAGTTTTCCCTGGATCACGGGACACTGGCAGTGACAGGCTGCACAGGCTCCTGGGAGCGGAAGTGTGGATAGTGACTTGTGCTCGCACACGTCCTTCTTGTTGGCTGCAGCAGTCTCAGCATCCCATGCCTCTCTCTGTGGTCTGCGCTGATAGCCGCAGCTTGCGCCCATCTTTGGAGGTCCTTTAAGGGGAGCTCTTAATCCCCTCTCCTTGCGCATCAGGAAACAAAGAGGCAAAAAAAGTCTCTTGTCTCTTCGGCAGCTCCAGACATTTTCCCGGCCTCCCTCACGGCTAGCCGTGGTGCACTAGCCCCTTTCAGGCTGTGTTCACGTGACCAACCCCAGTCCTCTCCCTGGGATCCAGCCAAAGCCTGAGCCTCAGCTCCCAGCCCCCACTTGTCCCGTCCCCGGTGGGTGAGCAGAGAAACCTCTCGGGCTGGTGAGTTGAGTGCTGGTCGGCACTGATCCTCTGTGCGGGAATCTCTCCACTTTGCTCTCTGCACCCCTGTTGCTGCGCTCTCCTCCATGGCTCCAAAACTCCCCCCCTCCGCCACCCGCAGTCTCCGTCCATGAAGGGGCTTCCTAGTGTGTGAAAACCTTTCCTCCTTCACAGCTCAGTCCCACTGGTGCAGGTCCTGTCCCTATTCTTTGTCTCTGTTTTTTCTTTTTTCTTTTACCCTACCAAGGTACGTGGGGAGCTTCTTGCCTTTTGGGAGGTCTGAGGTCTTCTGCCAGCATTCAGTAGGTGTTCTGTAGGAGTTGTTCCACATGTAGATGTATACCTGATGTATTGGTGGGGAGGAAGGTGATCTCCACATCTTACTCTTCCACCATTTTGAAGCTCTGCCTGAACATTTTCCTAGGTATTTTTGATTTTCCTTTGATTTCTTCAGTGATCTCTTGGTTATTTCATAGTGTATTGTTTAGCCTCCATGTATTTGTATTTATTACAGTTTTTGTCCTGTGATTGGTATCTAGTCTCATAGTGTTGTGGTTGGAAAAGATGCTTGATATGATTTCAATTTTCTTGAATTTACTGAGACTTGATTTGTGACCCAATATGTGATCTATCCTGTAGAATGTTCCATTTGTACTTGAGAAGAAAGTATATTCTGTTGTTTTTGGATGGAATGTCCTATAAAGATCAATTAAATCTATCTGTTCTAATATGTCATTTAAAGCTTGTGTTTCCTTATTCTTTTTCATTTTGGATGATCTGTGCATTGGTGTATGTGGGGTGTTAAAGTCACCTATTATTTTGTTACTGTTGATTTCCCCTTTTATGTCTGTTAGCCTTTGCCTATGTATTGAGATGCTCCTATGTTGAGTACATAGATATTCACAATTGTTATATCTTCTTCTTGGATTGATCATTATATAGTGTCCTTCCTTGTCTCTTATAATAGTCTTTATTCTAAAGTCTATTTTGTCTGAGTATTGTTACTACAGCTTTCTTTTGATTTCTATCTGAATGGAATATCTTTTACCATCCTCTCACTTTCAGTCTTTATGTGTCCCTAGGTCTGAAGTGGGTTTATAGTAGACTGCATATATATAGGTCTTGTTTTTGTATCTATTCAGCCAGTCTGTATCTTTTGGTTGGGGCATTTATTCCATTTACTTTTAAGGTAATTATTTATATATATGTTCCTATTACCATTTTCTTAATTGTTTGGATTTGTTTTTATAAGTCTTTGTCTTCTCTTGTGTTTTCTGACTAGAGAAGTTCCTTTAGCATTTGTTGTAAAGCTGGTTTTTGTGGTGCTGAATTCTCTTAATTTTTCTTGTCTCTAAAGCTTCTGATTTCCCCATCAAATCTGAAAGGGATCCTTGCTGAGTAGAATAATCTTGGTTGTAGGTTTTTCCCTTTCATCACTTCAAGTATATATTGCCACTCCCTTCTGGCCTATAGAGCTCCTGCTGAAAGATCAGCTGTTAACATTACGGGGGACCCTTGTATGTTATTTGTTGCTTTTCCCTTGTTGCTTTTAATATTTTTTTCTTTGTGTTTAATTTTTCTTAGTTTGATTAATATGTGTCTCAGCATGTTTTTCCTTGGATTTAACCTGTATGGGACTCTCTACACTTCCTGGACTTTATTGATTATTTCCTTTCCCATGTTGGGGAAGTTTTCAACTATAATCTCTTCAAATATTTTCTCAGACCCTTTCTTTTTCTCTTCTTCTTCTGGGACCCCTATAATTCGAATGTTGGTGCATTTAATGTTTTCCCAGAGGTCTCTGAGACTGTCCTCCCTTCTTTTCATTCTTTTTTCTTTATTCTGTTCTGTGGCAGTTATTTCTACCTTTCTCCAGCTCATTTATCCATTCTTCTGACTCAGTTATTCTGCTACTGATTCCTTCTAGAGTATTTTTTATTTCATTTATTACATTTTTCATTACTGATTGTTTGCTCTTTAGTTCTTCTAGGTCCTTGTTAAGTGTTTCTTGTATTTTCTCTATTCTATTTCCAAGATTTTGGATCATCTTTACTATCATTACTCTGAATTATTTCTCAGGTTGTTTGTTTATTTCCTCTTCATTTATTTGGTCTTGTGGGCTTTTATCTTGCTCCTTTGCCTCTAAGATATTTCTCTGTCTTCTCATTTTGCCTAATTTACAGTGTTTGAGGTCTCCTTTCCTTAGGCTGCAGGGTCATAGCTCCTCTTGCTTCTATTCTCTGCCCCAGTGGTGGGGTTGGTCCGGTGTCTTGTGTAGGTTTCCTGATGTGAGGGACTGGTGTCTGCATTCTGGTTGGTGGAGCTGAGACTTTTCCCTCTGATGAGCAGGGACATGTCTGGTGGTGTGTTTTGGGGTCTCTGTGAGCTTAGTATGACTTTAGGTAGTCTGTGGGCTGATAGTTGGTTTTGTTTTCCTGTCTTGTCTTTTGTTTTGTGTGAGGTGTCCATCACTGGCAGCTGCTGGCAGTTGTGTATAGCTGGATCTTGGATTCAGATAGAGGCCTCCACGAGAGCTCTTGGTAGTTAATCTTTCCTGGGGCTGGGAATTCACTAGTGGTCCAGCATCCTGGATTTGGTGCTCTCACTCCAGAGTCTCAGGCCTGACTTCTGGTTGAGGGACCAAGACCCTGCAAGTCACTCATCCTGGCAATAAATGAGATTTAAAAAAATGAGACTAACAAAACCCCAGACAAATGGTAAAATGTTAAATCAAACAAAGAGAAAGAGAAACAAGGAAACACACACACACACACACAAAAGAAACAAAGCAGAACCAAATAAATCAAAGCAAGAGAACAACCAGACAAACAAAAGAACCTAATAATGAAATTGAACAATTAAGAAGAAAGCTGACAAAAACCCAAAAGCAAAACCCAAAATCAAAGCAGAGTGCTAACTGAAGAATGAAGCAAAGAAACAAAAGAAACTGACAATAATGATATAAAAAAAAAGAGAGAAAGAGAAATGGGATAGAAGAGAGAACAACAGAAAAACAATGTAGAAACAGAAATATTAAAGAAACAAAAGAGGAAATATATTGAAGAAGAAGAAGAAGAAAAAAAGACAAAACCCCAGGGAAATGGTAAGAACACAATCATACAAGCAAAAACAGAAACCAGGAAACACATACATGTAAAAGAAACAAAAACAGAGCCAAAGAAAACAAAAGCAAGAGAACAACAAAACAGAACTCAAAACTGAAATCAGACAATTAGTATTAAAACTAACAAAAACTCATAACCTAAAAACAAAACCAAAGCAGTGTGCCAGCTGAAGAATAAAGCAAGGAAACAGAACAAACTGATAAAAATGATTAAAATAATAATAAAATAAAAAGGGAAAAACACAGGACAACAGAAAAGCAAAGTATAAATGGAAGTATAAAAAAAGAAAGAAAAATATATTAATGAAAAAGAGGAAGAAAAAAGGGGAAAGAACACAGAATAACAGAAAAGCAAAGTAAAAATAGAAATGTATAAAAAATAAGAATAAAAAATTAAAATATGTTATAAATCACAAATACTCCCAAAAGACAAAAACAAAAAAATAACTAAAACAACAAAGAGAAAGAAAAAGACTCCCCCTCCAAAAAAAGCTAGAACCAACAACAGAATGAATCCAAACATAATAAAATTAATAGTAATAATTATGTTTCCCTGGGGTCTCTGATGTAACTGTCCTTGCACATGCCGTGAGCCACAGCCCACCTCTGCCTCCCCAAGAGGCTCTCCTCTTCCTCTGGGCTGGTGTCTGGGCCTACTGAGGACCCTGTGGGGACCACTGAGACTCTGATCTGGCCCAATTCCTGCATATGCTTGTCCCCCAAAGTCCACAGCTGCCAGAGCTAGACTGTTTTCATTTGTGGGAACACTCATTGTATACTCAGATATTCCATAGTCACAGGGTCTACCTAGCTGATCACGAGGATTTAATCTGCAGCTTGTACAGCTGATGGAAAGATTTTCAATCTTCTTCCTTAGCCACCCCATCACTGGGGTTCACCTTTAGTTTTATCCCCACCTCTGTGTGTGGTCCACCCACAGGAATATGGTCCTGAGGCTGCCTTGGAGCTCTTGGGTCTGGCCCTGTTAGGACTGGGTGTAGTGGTGGTATGACTGCTTGGATCAGAGGAGCCCTGGTGGCACCAAGTGTACAGGGGGGCTGGTGGCCATGGGTGCAAGGGATATGGCCCTAGTGAGGACCTTTTCTGGCACCTGATGTAGGCATGTGAGGTTCAGCCCTGGCTGGGGATTTTCTGGCACCTGGCAGCAGGTGTGTGAGAGCCAGCCTTTAGAGGGCTTTTTTTCTTTTTTTTTTTTATTGCCCTGCAGCCATGCGTGAGGGCCATCTCTGAGTGGGCTTTTTTTGTTCCTCAGCAGCCACTCACAAGAGCCAGACCCAAGCAGGCTTATTTTATTGTTGTTGGCAGGCCCCCGTGTGCAGGGAGTCAGAGGCTACAATAGGGACTCCTTCCCCTGCCTGTGACTCAGCAATAGCATTCTGCTTCCATGGCAGTCTCGTCTTCTCCATAGACATTCCCTGCTGCAGATTTCCTCCCTTCAGTCTCTTCAGTTTCTCTCCCCACAGCCAACAGCAGTTCTTACTCTGGGCCTGTTCTCCAATACCCACGCACCAGCTCCCAGCCCCCTTGCATAGCTGTGAACACACGTCCCAGTCTGGGACATGTAGGGCCATGGTATGGACCATCTGTGTATTTCTTACTCTGTCCCATCTGCCACAGATTGGCCACTTCACCCTCCTCTGACAACCTCAAATTCTTCCCTTCTATCCCAATCGATTTCTCCATTGGAGAGGGGGTTTGCCCGTCAGAGAGGGGGTTTCCCCAATTTGGGAATCTCTATTCTGATTCAGCTCCCCCACCCCAGGGTGCAGGTCCCATCCTGCTTCCTCTCCTCCTTCTTCTCCCTTCTTTATTTACATCGTACTCAGTTATGCAGGGATCTTTATAGTCCTTTCTGGTGTCCAAGGTCTTCTGCTAGTTTTCAGCCAGTGTTCTGTGAGAATTGTTGCTTCTATAGATATATTCCTGATATATCCATGTAGACAGATGAACTGCACATCTGCCTACTCCTCTGCCACCTTGAATCTCCTCGAGAGGTGTTTTAAAACTGTTTGTGCTGAATTCAAATGAAGATTGGAATAAATCCTCAAACTAATGATATAGTTGCCCATAAGTACTTAGGAATCATTGACTTGCAACCATAAGGAGGTTCAAAGAACTCCTTGCCCAAGTCCTATAATGTATACAGTAGAAGAGTAAAATCAAGAGGGCACAACTTTCTTTATCAAAGTTATCATCACAGGCCTGAATCTTTGATTTATTTGTCCTGTCAGCTAGACTGCAAACTCCTTTGGTTAGAGACTATATTATCATCTTTATTCTCTGGCACTTCACAGAGCTTGGCACATAGTAGTTGCTCAATAAATATCAAATAGTGAAAAGATAATTGGATAAGTGAATGAATATCTTGAGATTACTCAAAATTTTCTTTCAGCTTTTTGATAGTTGCTTCATGTCCAATTCTGTAACATGTTGATTTTCTCAATTATATGAAATTTAATACAATGTAATAATCTTTTTTTCAAGTTTAAATCCTTTCCACATAACAAGTAATTACTTCTTAAGAATAATGTCCCCACAGTATTTCTTTTCCTCTGTATTCTGAAAGTGGAAATTATCAGTGGGTGAGTTAAGAACTTATTACATGTTTTCTTTTAAATGAATGAGATTTCTAACAGATGTTTGAATTATTAACTGCTCTCACCATGACCGTATCAAACCTATACTGTAAGAGGTATGTGAGAAATGTATCAATCTGGCTTTTCTCTGGCTGCGGGCTACAGTATCGCCTCACAGTTACTTAACTTCACTTTGTTTTTTATCTACCAACATAACTTTATGACCAACAATGGAATGAAGTTTCTTGGGAAGTAAAATGTCCATTACTGGACATTTGAAGAAGAATTTTGTTCAGTTCTATTAAGATGTCTTTCATTAGGAGGAAGTTTGAATAACACTCTTTAATGTTCTTTCTAGATATAAAGCTTAAGCAATTCTTGACACTTTGAGGATGAACACTTCTCAAAATTCTATTAGTTAAAAGCTGAATAAACCCCGATATTGGCATTCTGGAAAATATTTAAATTGTTTCCTTCTAGTTACTTTAGCAATAATGGAATTCAGCTCAGGAAGTTTATGTTAAATCCAATCTCACTGGAGTTTCACTGAGCTTTTCACCTTAACTGATGGACGATAAAGAGTCAAGGCCTCTTTGAGCTGGATTGTGCCTCATTTTTATACCCTCATCCATTCTGGCTAAAAAGCACATTTCATGTAAGTGGAGAGTTTTATTTAACACAGATCCCAATCCAACTTGGTTTCCTTGTTATCAGATTGGACTACTCAGAAGAAAAAATATGGTAGCTAATATTTACAAATATTGACTTCAGTCTAGCCCTTTGGAACTTAAAAATATAGTCTCTTGATTTTTCAGTGATAACTCAGGAGAAGCTGTTTCATTTGGGCAGTGCACAGGTCTATATTTATACTCTGAAAACTGCTTTGTGGAGCGGTACACAAATATTATTTGTCAAATTATAATTAACATTTTTGCAATACAGCATGAATTTTTGTAATACCAGACTCAGAAGAGTAGAAGAATTGAGCAGCAGTTCTAAGCATTGCACTCACAATCTTGTTAAATTGGAATAATAAAATCAGTTCAGCCATAATTTACTAAATATGACTTATACTTCTGAAAATATCTAAGGTATTGCTGGGTACAGAAGAAATGTGGGAGGGTGGAGAGAGACTAGAAAGGTCTATGTTTCTGGGAAAGTTTTGTAATCTTGCTGTTCCTCATTTTTTCTCTGTTCAGTGTGGGTAGCAATTTGTTTTGTTACTTCTATTATGAAAATCAAATGTGACAGTGTTTTTGGAAGCAACATGTAATCTGGAAAATAATTTAGGCTTGACTACTCAGTCTGAAGTTGAGAGAGAGAGAGAAAGAAAGAGAGAGAGAGAGAGACTTGGGAAGAAGAGTCTGGCCCTAAGTGATAACTCTACTTCAATTGACTGGTCAACAGATTGGGTACTTTTAACTTAATGTTCAGCTTCAGGGTACGCACAAACTCTAGAACATTTTTTGCTTAGGACTTTCCCATTTCCTATTTAAAGAATTCCTATTTTGGGTCACATTTTCTTGGAAAGTTAACTGATCTAGAAAATGTATTTAGGCTGTGGTGTTAATGCATGGTGGTATATGAATGCCATGTATCTTCATCTGTACACAGGGATGGCAAAACCTTCAGATAAGAAAAAACTACATGTATGTATATAATTATAATAAATGGAGATAAAATTGTATTTAAAGATATCCAGAAAATAGAATTTTGTTATTAAAGCAAATGTGGATATAATTTTAATTACAAAGTCAAATCCACATGAAATATTAAGATGAAATAGAAAACTTTAAATGAATTCTATGCTTTTTGTAGAATCTTACAGTTTTGTTTGCACAGCAACCAGAGGCACAAGGAAATTTCCTGTCATTAGCACAAACACTGGCTTAAGAGTTGACTCCTCCAGAGTAATCTATCTATAGAGAGGATCTTAGAAGACTCATCTTAATAAATGAGAACTCATAATCACTTCAAACCTTAGGGGCAAGAGATAGATTCATAGATTACTCACACACATCTCAGAGAAATTGAGATGTGAAAACTGATTCAGAGACACAAAAGGCCAGAGATGAAGAGGAAGAGTTAAAAAAGAACTTTCAGGTCCCTTCAAGCCACATTAATGTGGATAGTCATTTGATTCACTCTTTTGTTGCCTAAAGTTTCTAGAATGAGATTGACCAACCTAAAAGCTCTCCAGAGTGTACTTCAGAATTTTTAGAGAGGGGAGTCTTGCCAGGGTTAATCTGTAGAAAAGGGTGCTTTAAGCTGAATTGACATGACATGAACATATTTTTATTGTTCATAAAATGAAGTGGATGAATAAAAGAATGTAAGGGAAAGGAGATGATAGAGATTGTGATGAAGATATTTAAAGTCTTTTTGCCCCATATCTGTTGAGCTATTTTGACAGTCGGGATATTTTGACATGTTGGATATCTCTGAGAAGGTAGATTGGTGCAGCATGAGATTCAAACCTTGTTTGGTCATAAAAACCATCTGGTGTGATTGTTTAAATGCTTAATCACTATCCCACACTTAGTCAAGAGTTCCAGGTGGAGGCCTGGAAATGTATATTCTAATCAAGTGCTCCATAGAAAATACATAAGCTTACTTACTAGCTGAGTGACTGTGAGTACATCAGTTTCCATATTTCCAGAATGAGAATCAGAATCAAGTTTTTCTTATAGGATTGAACCAAGCCATAGAAAACCATCTGTCCATAACACCTGGCTCAAAGTAGACACACAATACACATTAATTTCCCAACCATTCTTCCCCATCCAGGAACCCAATCCTTTGCTGGCTGCTTAGAACCATCCCATAACCCATGGGATGCCCGTGTTATTTTCTTCCCGTGGACATGGAGGTTTGGGCAGCATCAGCATATATGATAAGTGAAGTGGAGATTCTCTGAGTCTGTTAGAATTCTGTATCAGCCAAATATCTTTGCTTATTTTGATGTTTCCTCACATTTTGGAGGGGTCCTTTTGATAAGTAGTAAATATTTCAGTATTTAAATCCTGAGTAATCCTCTCAAAATCAAACAAACAAACAAACAAAAATCAAACCTAGAAGAAAAAATTTTCTTTCCCTATCACAAATTTCCAAACCTTATTTCCTCATTCCTTACAAAAGCTCTAAACTCAAAAAGGAGAAATATTAGTCCCTGGAGAGAAATGCAACAAGAGGACTGAATGATTACATAGTAATAGAAAAAAATGGATATAGTTATTCCAATGAAAAGCTAAGTTCTTAAAGGGAAATTTCAGTTGTGTATTCAACATACATTCCATAAGCATCTATTGGGTACCATTGTGAAGTAAGCACTGGTACATATTAGGGATAGAAGAGTAATTAGAACTAAATCCTGCCTTCAAGGATTTCACAGAGTAGTAGAAGAGACAGATGTACAAAAATAAACATATGGTAGGAATATATTATATTAGTGGTATGAGCAGTTTTAACAATTCTTTATTTCCTTGGGTTCATACTAACTCAGGTTAACTTCCAGACAACTTTAGAATAAAAGAAAATTTCCCCAGATATATTACAATTGTGGTCCATAATCTTCTCATTCAGTCTCAACAATACCACTGGAACCAAGTTGCAATCTATATTATTAGTCTTCTACATAAAACATGTAACAGTTCTTAACTTACTTTTCCAGTATATTTTATAAGGCAGCTCTGTTATTAACTCACTACTCTCTTCCAGCACTTATTAAATCTTTGTTCATTAATAGATTGCAATGTTTTTTATCCCCCAAAGAAAAAAGAAAGGATTAATATTTGTTGAATATCAACAAGGTGCCAAGTTCATTACACTAGTATTCCATATTCAGAGATACAACAAGATTTGGGAACAAGAAAAAATAAGATTACCCTCCGAAGGCTAAACTACAAAGCAGCACATGGTGAAGGAAATTAGCCAGCCTTAAAAAAAGCAGCCTGAAGCAACAGAGTTGAAATGACTCAAGAGGTTATTGCAATCTGATGGTAAGGATTATAAGGGGTGCTTTAAGCTGAGTGCTTTAGCAAAGTCTGGGCTACACCAGCATGATAAGGTTGAGTCATAGACAGTGGTATTAATAAAAGTAGGAGAGGGAAAAGCGCAAACTGAAGTTAATCAGAATTGTACATCTGAGAGAATGAAACAGATAAAGATGTGGCCAATATATTCCAGTACTGCCTGGAGGACAGGGCATCTTGGTCAATACATGTTGGCTAGGTCATTCTTTATTTGCCAAATGCATCCCTATTTTATGAACATCCAGAAGTTATCTTAGAGAACTTTCCTCAAGATCATTACATCCCTATAGTTTGACTTTTTGCTCATCTGAGTAAACTTCTGATTAAGACTTAGGTTTCTTAGGAGAGTGATGACAGAGAAAGCATCCACTCATCATGACAATTTCAAGTAACCTCATTCCTGGAGTACATTTTTTAAGTCATTAAAAATAGTACATCCTGGGGCTTCCCTGGTGGCGCAATGGTTGGGAGTCTGCCTGCCAACGCAGGGGACACGGGTTCGAGCCCTGGTCTGGGAAGATCCCACATGCCGCGGAGCAACTAGACCCGTGAGCCATGGCCACTGAGCCTGCGCATCTGGAGCCTGTGCTCCACAAGAGAGGCCGCGATAGTGAGAGGCCCGCACACCGCGATGAAGAGTAGCCCCCGCTTGCCGCAACCAGAGAAAGCCCTTGCACAGAAACGAAGACCCAACACAGCCAAAAAAAAAAAAAAAAAAATTACATCCTAATCTACCCCTAAAGTTCTAGATAAGATTGTCTCAATACCTTATTCTATGCCTTATGGAAAGTTTAATACTCTTCCTAATATATCTGAGAAGTCTTCGTGGTGGGGAAAAGTCAGTGCACTTACATTCTGGGGCCCACATTTTGCTGTCTTTCCTCATTTTGTGTCTTGTGGCTGTTCCTTTATCTTCCATTTACCTTTGTCTTCCATTGATTCAGGAAACTCAATCTCTTTCCTTCATAACCACAAGAAATGTACAATATGCATAAGGCCAGAGTAGGCATGGAGACTTTCCCTGCAGTTTTGAGATTATGGCACTTTAGCACAGTGCAAGTAACTCCTACCTGGACACACACACACACACACACACACACAGGCACACACACTCACATACACTTTTCAATTTTCTTTTGAAGAGCTCTCAGCTTTCTCTACTACCTACCCACAATTCAGTTGAAGTTCTGAAGTAACTACCAATAAGGACCTCTTCACATTTTTAGATAAATTGCTATGCAATTTCCCAACCGAGTTTCAAGATAGGGTTCAGGTTCAACTTTCCAATTACAGTAGCTTTCTGTTATCTAACTTCACATTCATTTTGGTTAGTTTCTCTGAAATTGATCACCTCTAGGATTGTCATGACTAGGCCACTGGGCTTTCAGAGCAGGGACCTAGATCCAGGAGTTGAGGTCCTACCCAACTTTAGCTGGACTGTCTGTCAGTCACAGGACAGACTTTCTTCTCTCTGTTATAATTCCTTATATTTACTTTTGTCATCACTGAGGCTCTAGTTTACAAGGCAAGTAGCATAGATAATGTCTTTTAATGATTACAGCTACTCCAGGCATTCAAAATTATTACTATTCTCATCTTACAGCTGAAATGACTGAGGTTTCATGAAGTTTAAGATATCTGCTCAAAGTTACACAGCATGTGTCAGAACTGGAATTTATCTTAGGTCCATCTTTATCCGTGTGTTCTTTCTGCAACAGCAACAAAGCTTATATTTTACCGAGAGCCAGTTAATATGTATAGCTGTGCAAATATTCCTTAAACTAAAATACAAACCCTCTTTTGCAAAATCATTTCCATAGCTCTGATAAGAATATTACTCTAATGTGGGCTCTTTAAAATTTTTCTTTAAGAGTTCAAAGAGTCATCCTTTGTCAAAGGACTTACAAAACTGCCTTCTCTTGTCTATTTCATTTCCAGGACACGTAATGCAAGTATGCTGAGGTTGATTGTCCCAGTTTCCCAAAGCAGGCATGAGGTCAGGTATGTGTGGTTATTTGGAGTGAATGGGTCATAAACTAGAACATAATAATTATGTGCACACGTATACAGCTCAGCCCCAAGAGACTCAACGCAGCTGAACTTATGCTTTCGAGAGCAGTTGGAGAAAACCGAGCTCAAACTAGGAGTTAGGATGTACAAAAATTCTTTGGCTGCATTTATTCAGTATGCTTCAAATTGCTATATTCAAGCATATCTATGGCTCTGGTTCCAAATTCAAATTATCTTGATAAATACCCAGGCTGCATTTGGGGAGCAGGAATAATTGTACATATTTAGGGATGTGGTCAGCTATCTTCAGAGGTTCAGCTCTCTCTAAGTAAGTTTGGCAGAGAGTCTGAAGTCAGTGAATGTTGGGAGAATGAGACTTCAGTTGGAAATTTGGGGGAAGGCTTAGACCTTGTAAGAAATGAAGTAAATACATACCTTATCCCCATTCTATAAAAGTAGAGAGATACTATAAATAAAGATACAGTTGGAATGGGTTTCAATGAAGCCTTCACTTACTGTACTTTCCCTCTATAAGTCATGATATTCCTTTTCTGAGGTGAGTCTTAAAGAAAAAGCCTGAGGTCTCACATAGCATGAGCAGAGAAGAGGGGAGCGCGGAAAGCAGAATAGGTGGCAAGGTCAGAGATATGTAGTTGTAGGAGGTGATGACTCCTTTGAAGAACAGTGAAGAATTCAATAAGGGAAAGGGAGTATAGCAAAGACAGAGCAGTGAAGGAGAGTGAGAAGAGATAAGATTGGAGAGGTAGGCAAGGATCAGACCCTGGGGGCCTTGAAAGTTACTCTAAAGATCCTGGGCTCTACCTTGCAGGTACCATCTACTAGTAGTGAACTAGGCAGCCTTCCTTTCCATGGAGCTTACCTTCTAACCAGAGAGGTGGGATAAACAACTTATCAACAAAGATCAAGTAAAGATATAAAAATAAAATAGGTTGAGATTGAAAAAACATGGTGTTGGAGCCAGAGAGGCCTCTTTCAGATCTCAGGACTACTACTTGTCAACAGTGTGACCTTGGACTAAGCATCAGTTTCTTCTGAGAAAAACAACAATAGCAATTCCAGGGTTGTTTGTAAAAAATAGGCAGTGGATTCCCAAGTCCTTGTCTATTGCTTGTCATGAAGTAGTTGCACAAAATGGCACCCATTGAAGGATCTGGATGGCGAAGCCAAGCGTAAGAACTACATGTGGGCAGATTAGGCAATTGTTTTGCTGGGACGACCATGACAACATAAAGAATAATAGTAGCTAATATATACTGAACACTTGGTATGTGCAGAAACTATTCCAGAAGCCCTTTACATGCATAAACAATCCTAACATCTTCTTTTTGCAGCTGAAAGAATGGCAGCACAGAGAGGGTAAGTGACTTGGCCAGAATCATGTATTCAGCAAGTAGCAAAGCCAGGATTCTAGGCAGTCTGTATCCATACTTACACTCCTAATCACAGCCTTACACTGCTTTATATTTGGGTCATAACATTATAGCTGATCAGCTTCTAGCAAACCATGTGACAAGTAGAAATGTTTCTGTTAATTTTTATTTACGTGGATCCAGGATCTAAACTGAACTTCATCTCTTGGATAAGCACCTATCACTTCATTTTACAGTCAGGCACACGGAGGCCATTTTGGCTAACTGACTTCCAAAGATCACAAAGTTTGTAAATAGTGGAGGCAGCTCAGGAGACGAGGTCTCCTTAACTCCAATCCAGAGCTGGAAGGGCAGCTGAGAACTGTGTTCTTCATGAAGGGGGCAAGAGTCTTTGGTCACTGGACGGTAGTGGCTTCTAATTTTCATCATCAGGAATATTTATTTTAAACACTTGAGATTTTTAAGCACCGTCTCCACTTAGAAACACAAAAAAGTAATAAGATAGCATTAGTTACTCATATAGCTACTATTATTTATTACATTTGAGTGGCCCTATATAGTTCACAAAAATATTTTGCAAACATTCTATGATCGTAATTGCCTACAATGACTTTAGAGGTTTCTTTATATATATATATATATAACATCTTTAATGGAGTATAATTGTTTTACAATGGTGTGTTAGTTTTTGCTGTAATACAAACTGAATCAGCTACACATATACATATATCTCCTCCCTTTTGTGTCTCCCTTCCATCCTCCCTATGTCACCCATATAGGAAGACACAAAGCACCGAGCTGATCTCCCTGTGCTATGCAGCTGCTTCCTACTAGCTATCTATTTTACATTTGGTAGTGTATATATGTCCATGCCACTCTCACACTTCATCCCATCTTACCCTTCCCCTTCCTCATATCCTCAAGTCCATTCTCTATGTCTGCATCTTTATTCCTGCCCTGTCCCTAGGTACTTCAGAATCTTTCTTTCTTTTTTTTTTTAGATTCCATATATATGTGTTAGCATACAGTATTGTTTTTTCTCTTTCTGACTTACTTAACTCTGTATGACAAACTCTAGGTCCATCCACCTCACTACAAATAACTCAATTTCATTTCTTTTTATGGCTGAATAATATTCCATTGTATATTTGTACCACATCTTCTTTATCCATTCATCTGTCGATGGACACTTAGGTTGTTCCATGTCCTGGCCATTGTACCTAGAGCTGCAATGAACATTGTGGTACATGACTCTTTTTGAATTATGATTTTCTCAGGGTATATGCCCAGTAGTGGGATTGCTGAGTCATATGGTAGTTCTATTTTTAGTTTTTTAAGGAACTTACATACAGTTCTCCACAGTGGCTGTACCAATTTACATTCCCACCAACAGTGCAGAAGGGTTCCCTTTTCTCCACTCCCTCTCCAGCATTTATTGTCTGTAGATTTTTTGATAATGGCCATTCTGATTGGTGTGAGGTGATACTTCATTGTAGTTTTGATGTGCATTTCTCTAATGATTAGTGATGTTGAGCATCCTTTCATGTGTTTGTTGGCAATCTGTATATCTTCTTTGGAAAAATGTCTATTTAGATCTTCTGCCTATTTTTGGATTGGATTGTTTGTTTTTTGATATTGAGCCTCATGAGCTACTTGTATATTTTGGGGATTAATCCTTTGTCAGTTGCTTCATTTGCAAATATTTTCCCCCATTCTGAGGGTTGTCTTTTCGTCTTGGTTATGGTTCCCTTCGCTGTGCAAAAGCTCTTAAGTTTCATTAGGTCCCATTTGTTTATTTTTGTTTTTATTTCCATTTCTCTAGGAGGTGGGTCAAAAAAGATCTTGCTGTGATTTATGTCAAAGAGTGTTCTGCCTACATTTTCCTCTAAGAGTTTTATAGGGTCTGGACTTACATTTAGGTCTTTAATCCATTTTGAGTTTATTTTTGTGTATGGTGTTAGGGAGTGTTCTAATTTCATTCTTTCACATGTAGTTCTCCAGTTTTCCCAGCACCACTTATTGAAAGGGCTGTATTTTCTCCGTTGTATATTCTTGTCTCCTTTATCAAAGATAAGGTGACCATATGTGTGTTGGTTTATCTCTGGTCTTTCTATCCTGTTCCATTGATCTATATATCTGTTTTTGTCCCAGTACCATACTGTTTTAATTAATGTAGCTTTGTCATATAGTCTCAAATCAGGGAGCCTGATTCCTCCTGCTGTTTTTCTTTCTCAAGATTGCTGTTGCTATTCGAGGTCTTTTGTGTTTCCATACAAATTGTGAAATGTTTTGGTCTACTTCTGTGAAAAATGCCATTGGTTGTTTGACAGTGATTGCACTGAATCTGTAGATTGCTTTGGGCAGTATAGTCATTTTCACAATGTTGATTCTTCCAATCCAGGAACATGGTATATCTCTCCATCTGTTGGTATCATCTTTAATTTCTTTCATCATTGTCTTATAGTTTTCTGCATACAGGTCTTTTGTCTCCATAGGTAGGTTTATTCCTACATATTTTATTCTTTTTGTTGCAATGGTAAATGGGAGTTTTCCTTAATTTCCCTTTCAGGTTTTTCATCATTATTGTATAGGAATGCAAGTGATTCCTGTGCATTAATTTTGTATCCTGCTACTTTACCAAATTCATTGATTAGCTCTAGTAGTTTTCTGGTAGCATCTTTAGGATTTTCTATGTATAGCATCATGTCATCTGCCAACAGTGACAGTTTTACTTCTTTTCTGATTTGGATTCTTTTTATTTCTTTTTCTTATCTGATAGCTGTGGCTAAAACTTCCAAACTATGTAGAAAAATAGTCGTGAGTATGGGCAACCTTGTATTTTTCCTGAAATTAGTGGAATGGTTTCAGTTTTTCACCATTGAGAACGATGTTGTCTGTGGGTTTGTCATATATCACCTTTATTATGTTGAGGTAAGTTTCCTCTTTGCCCACTTTCTGGAGAGTTTTTACCATAAATGGGTGTTGAATTTTGTCAAAAGCTTTTTCTGCATCTATTGAGATGATCATATGGTTGTTCTCCTTCAATTTGTTAATATGGCTTATCATACTGATTGGTTTGTGTAAATTGAAAAATCCTTGCATTCCTGGGATAAACTGCACTTGATCATGGTGTATGATCCTTTTAATATGCTGTTGGATTCTGTTTAGTAGCATTTTTTTTCAGTATTTTTGCATCTCTGTTAATCAGAGTTATTGGCCTATAATTTTCTTTTTTGTGACATCTTTGTCTGGTTTTGGTATTAGGGTGATGGTGAACTCGTAGAATGAGTTTTGGAGTGTTCCTCCCTCTGCCATGTTTTGGAAGACTTTGAGAAGAATAGGTGTTAGCTCTTCTCTAAATGCTTAATAGAATTCACCTGTGAAGCCATCTGGTCATGGGCTTTTGTTTGTTGGAAGATTTTTAATCAAAGTTTCAATTTCAGTTCTCCTGATTGGTATATTTATATTTTCTATTTCTTCCTGGTTCAGTCTCAGAAGGTTGTGTTTTTCTAATAATTTGTGCATGTCTTCCAGGTTGTCCATTTTATTGGCATATAGTTGCTTGTAGTAGTCTCTCATGATCCTTGTATTTCTGCAATGTCAGTTGTTACTTCGCCTTTTTCATTTTTAATTCTATTGATTTGAGTCTTCTCCCTTTTTTCTTTATAAGTCTGGCTAATGGTTTATGAATTTTGTTTATCTTCTCAAAGAAGCAGCTTTTAGTTTTATTGATCTTTGCTATTATTTCCTTCATTTTTTTTACATTTATTTCTGATCTGATCTTTATGCTTTCTTTCCTTATGCTAAATTTGGGGGTGTTTTGCCCTTCTTTTGGTAATTGCTTTTGGTGTAAGGTTAGGTTGTTTATTTGAGATGTTTTTTTGTTTCTTGAGGTAGGATTGTATTGCTATAAACTTCCCTCTCAAACTGCTTTTGCTGCATCCCATAGGTTTTGGGGTTGCTGTGTTTTCATTGTGATTTGTTTCTAGGTTTTTTTTTCTTTGATTTCTTCAGTGATCTCTTTGTTATTTAGTAGTGTGTTGTTTAGCCTCCATGTATTTGTGTTTATACAGGTTTTTTTCCTGTAATTGATAAATAGTCTCATAGTGTTGTGATCAGGAAAGATACTTGATATGATTTCAATTTTCTTGCATTTACCAAAGCTTGATTTTTGACCCAAGGTATGATGTATCTTGGAGAATGTTCCATGAGCACTTGAGAAGAAAGTGTAATCTACTGTTTTGGAAGGAATATCCTATAAATATCAATTAAGTCCATCTGGGCTAATGTCACATTTAAAGCTTGTGTTTCCTTATTTATTTTCATTTTGGATGATCTTTCCATTGGTGAGAGTGGGGTGTTAAAATCCCCTACTATTATTGTGTTATTGTCATTTTCCCTCTGTATGGATGTTAACATTTGCCTTATATATTGAGATGCTCCTATGTTGGGTGCATAAATATTTACAATTTTTATATCTTCTTCCTTGATTGATCCCTTGATCATTATGTAGTGTCCTCCTTTGTCTCTTGTAATAGTTTTATTTTAAAGCCGATTTTTTCTGATATGAGAATTGCTACTCCAGCTTTCTTTTGATTTCCATTTGCATGAGATATCTTTTTCCATCCCCTCACTTTCTGTCTGTATGTGTCCCTAGGTGTGAAGTGTGACCTTAGACTTTTAAACCAGGTTGATTCTTCCAGAAACATATCCCTATAAACAAACATCTAAGATAAACAAATGTCCAATTCTTAAAGAACTATAGTTCCAGGCAGTCACATGAGTCCTCCCTTCTCCTTCCAAGTTCATAACGTCATCTTTGGTTTTATTTCACCTCCTTAGTGCTCTATTCTATTTCCATCTCAATTCCATCCAAAAATGCCTCTTTTCCTTACTTGGTACTTGGTATTGAGACCTCCACTCTCCTGCCTGGGTTCGTGTTTAATCCATCCTTTATATCTTGTAAGCTCACATATTACAATAATAGTCCCTGGTCCAGGCATTATCTGCCTCAAAGCTGGTGATCCATTACCAGTCAGATGCTTCAGCTCTGCTCAAGGACCAGTCTGTGAATAAGGGTTTATGTATTTCTTAGATGAAAAAACAGACACAGAGAGTCCATGTATCTTGCTTGATGTTGTAGCAGAGCTTACTCGTTGTCTCTCAAAATCCATTTTTCTATTACTATTTAGCAATAGAACTTGTGAGTTTAAGCTGGTCATGTGGCCTAAAATAAGACTACATTTCCCAGCTTACCTTGCAGTTATTTGTGGCCACACAATCAAGTTCTAGCCAATGGGTTATAAATGGAATGCTGACATTGCAGCATGGAGGACAGCTGTTCTAAACACCCTGCTCCCTTTCTTCTTCATCGTCTCTCTCTTTCTGATGGTTGGAATGTGGACAGGATGGATGAAGTCCAAGCAGCTATCTGAAGGCATGAGGTGGAAGCCAAAGGTTGAGAATGGTGGATCAATAAGTCATAAGGCATAACCTTACCAGCCTTGGACTGCTTGCTTCTGGATTGTCTTATATGAGAGATAAATAGACTTCTGCCTTGTCTGAGTCTATTATTTTAGACTTTTTGTCTCTCAGAGTTGACATAAATCTTAACTGATACAAAATCACACAGCTAGTTACTACCACTCAGTTCTTTTAACTTCAAATACACTTGTTTTTACTTTACCCCACAACAACTGATATCTCCATCTACCTCACTTTCAGGGCTTCTCTGAAGATGAATGAGGAAACAGGTAAGAGAGTACTTTGTAAACTGTAAGGCCTTATTTACATGTGAGCAGAAGCAGCATTTTGCATTTGTGGAGAGCCATGGAAAAATACTTAATGTCCTAGCCTGCTTATTAGTTGAACAGGTAGGGGAAAAAACCAAAAAGCAAAAAGCCATGTTGTACTAGAGACCTGGATTCCAAGTGAACCGGAAACTCCTTTGGCTGAGTCTTGGGCCAAAAGCTGCCTTTCAAGTGGGGAAGGATGTGTTAGTTCTGAGCTTCCAGGACCTCTCTGACTAGCTGTGGTTTAATGCTGCCCAAACTTTTGTGTAAATACACCTACAGCTTAAGTAAAATAGGAAGGATTGGGGATCTAAAATGCCCTAGTTGGGATATTCTCTATGTCCAACATCTCCTCATGAAGGAAATTGTATTAGTAATAAGCAAATTCCCAGTGTTAGAATTTGAGTTGCTTTGGGATTGAGTGGCCAGGTTTTCAGAGGCTTGTTTGCTTTATGAAGAGTACTGGGGTCAGTCTTTGCTGGCCAGAGGTCTCTAACCAGAGACAGGTTTTCACACAGGGCTTTTCATATTTTCTGCCTTGAGCCGAGCTCAAATACCAAGAAGTCTCTCGGGGGTATTTTTGCAAGTTTGCTCTTTTTCCTTTTGCAACTGGCAAAGGGCACCCAAAGCCAATGCTTGGAAGCTATGCTTGTGCCCTGAACACTTTGCTCAGGCTCCTTTGAAAGGTGTTGTGTTGCATCGCAAAGCAAACATTGTTTTGTAATATTCTGGGGTTGTTTTCTGCTCTCATTGCATAATACAAGATTGACAATACTCTATTTTGAAAAGATAAGACAAAATATAGTCATTGCTCAAGAGGCAAGTCAAGCAATACAGTGACTGTGAGGAGTCACTATGATTTCCTCACACATGTGAGGAAATCATAATAATATCTGATGTTCATTGAGCATATTTATGTACCAGGCACTGTAGTAGCCATTTATATATGCTATATTACTTAATCCTTCCCAAAATCATATGTGCCCGAATGATTAAAAATACTTAACAGCAAGTAGAGCACAGCATCAGTAAGTGAGAACAGATATTGCTTCAGTGTTGAGTCTGCGTCTTGGAAGTGCCTTGCCTCCCTAAGTATTAACTTTTTTTGTTTCTGAATTGTGGGGGAGAACTAAGGGGAAGGACAGGGTGCTTACTTCTCCAATCATATCCCTCCCATTTCTCCCCTCTCCTCTTCTCCCTTCTCTCCCCTTTCCTTATCTCCCCTTTCCTTCTAATTAAGCATTCTGGAAAGTGAGAGAGTGATTCTCCCACACATGGATTATACTAGCATTGGTTTAGAGTTATGCTTTAGAAATAAAAGAAACAATTAAAGCAAGTTGGATTCTAATAGCAAAGAAAATTATCAATGATTGCTTAGATCAACTGTTCTCAAACTTTTTGATCTCAGGATCTCATTAAGTACCACAAATATTGAGGACCTAAAAGGGATATTATTTATTTATGTTATTTACTATATATATAAACTAAAAAAGTAAAAATTAAAAAAAAATTAAAAAAAAAAGTAAAAATTTATTAATTCATTTAAAAATAACAATAATAAACTGTGAAATGCTAACATGCATACTTAACAATAATAAATTATGAAAAGTTAACATGCATACTTGTATGAAAAAATCACTATATTTGAAAACAAAATCTATTCAGTAAGTAGACTGTCATTGTTTTACACTTTTGCAGACCATGATAATGTTTGGTTTAATAGAAGGCAGCTTCCTTATCTCTGCTTCTTCTTTCATTCATTGTAATACATTATTTTGGTTGAAATATATGAAGAAAATTCAGTCTCACACAGGTATATAGTTGAAAAATGAAAGAACATTGTATTCAGCTTTTCAAATAATTGTGGATATTCTTCTTTGTCACACTATAACTGCCAAGTGGTAGTTTATAAAAGGTCAGTTGAAATGTGTAATCTGAAATCATACTGATAAAATTTGGTTTTCTATTACACTAAAATCCATTGACCTTTGAATATATATTATACCCATGTATGATTTTGAAACATTGCATAATGGTCCTTTGAAAAAACATTAGGTCATTAAATTATTCAGACCTAAATTAATACTAAGATTTACATTTGTTAATATCACCACCAATCTTATCAGAAAAGTCTAAGGATTGAGAAGCTGCCAATCTCATGGTGGAAGACACAAGGTTTCCAAAATTCTAATTTTCACTTTTAAGCTTGACTTTTATATTTGGAAACAAATACTGCAATATGTTTTACTTGACTAGACAGCCTCATTTCATTAACTTTCAAGAAAGTGTTTTGTCAAATAACCAAGTTTGAATAAACATAGTATTTTAAGAAAAAAATGCAATAGTTCAGTTTTTGCAATTCAAAAAGTTGCACTAGTGTTTGTCCTAGACAAGCCCATCAGAAGTAATTTATGGATACTTTTTATTTCACTGCAGTAAATATTAAAACATGGTTTGTAATCAAGTGTTGAGATTTAGTAAAATTAATAATTTTTAGTACTTTAAGAAGGTCATTCTTAAATAAAACTGGTTTTTCCCCCTACACTTTAAAGTTTCCTTTTTAAATGTACAATGGTGAAAAATAGCTTAACTTCAATTCTGCAGTTGAGATATTAATTCAGTCTTCATATTTGCAGCTACATCTTTGACTTGTCGAGTTACTGTGTTATTGGAGAGTGGCAGTGCTGTGATTTCTTTTGCTGACAGTTCATTCAGCCGTCATTCAGCAATGTCAACTCCACAAGGTTTTATTAAGCTCTGAGCTACTGAGTGCCCCTCTTTAGCCAATGCAATGCATAACTTACCTGATAAGATGCCTCAGTGACTTTTCATTTTAGTTTGAAAAGCTGTAGTAAAAAATTGTTGGCCTGAAGGGCTCATTGTGCCTTTCTTTAAAATATTCAGTTTCTTTTTCTCAAACTCTAGGTGTTTATTTTCAGAATGGCATCTCAATTTAAAAGACACTATAATACTATTAAAGAATGAATGCTGTGTTGCATAAGACATAATCAAGTAAAATACTTTCTGTCACAGTCTTATTTTTTATTTAGAGTTTTCTACATATTCTCATGTTACATTTTTTTCCCAGATTCTTTGTTGTAGATTCTTCTCTTGCATGAGTCAGAAAACTCTCTGAGATGTCAGTTTCATTTTTTTTCAGCATATGGAAATATGGATGGTTCAGATGTGGGTTGAGAGAACAAGTCTTCTAATCTCTCTTTATAAGTCAAGGGTCTATCCTAAAGAACAGGTGTAAGTAAGTACAATAAAGTGTATTTACATCTTGCTGTGTTTTTATGTAAGTACAAGGGAAATTTATGAATTTCAAGCAAATGATTTTTGGTAGAAAATGAATTATGTATATTGTAGTAGGTGTGTCCAAAGAAAACAGGTAAGAGTACAGTAGAAGTATTAAGAATAAACCTGTGTTAATCTCTGAAAATGGACACTTTCATTCTCTAAAACTACACATTACAAAATTCTGGAAAAAACATGATAATACACAAGCACACATTCTACCAGCCATCAGAATAATGTATGATATCATCACGTGTCAGAAAGAACCTGGAAATGTCCACTGTACAGTCATGAAAAAATAACAGGAAAATAGGCAAATAACTCTTGATATTATTATGAAAATAGCTTTTATTTATGGGTCCCTTGAAAGGGTCTTATAGAAAGAGGGGCCACACTATGAGAATTGCTGGTTATAGCATTGAAGGCTGAAGTATTTTTTATAGACTGAAGGAAGCATGATACATGAATAGGTTAGTGCTATAAGTTGAACTGTATCCTTCTCCCTCTAAAAAGAAAAAAAAGAAACATTGAAGTTCTCACTCCTAGTTCCACAGAATGTAATCTTACTAGGAAGTAGTCATTGCAGATAGATTTAGTTAAGAGGAGAAAATTTTGGAGTGGGGTACGCCCTGAATTCAGTGTGATTGGCATTCTTATAAAAAGAGGAGAGAGCCACGCAGGGAGGAGTTGACCATGTGAAAATGGAGGCAGAGACTGGAGTGCTTCAGCTGTAAGCCAGCTAACGCCAAGGATTGCTTGTCATCACCAGAAGCTAAAAGGGAATCCTGCAACAGACTTTGTTGTTTTAAGCCACCCAGTTTGTGGTACTTTGTTACAGCAGCCCTAGAAAATTAATGAAACTAGCTTGTTCTAAAGAGCCATTGTGATATAAACACTAATTGCTATTGTAAACCCAGGAAAAATAGTTTTTCCTATAACTTAAAACTTTCTGCTAAAACAAAAAACAAAAACAAAAAAAAAAACCTCAAACCCTCTTTGGCATGGATGGCATTTAGAAATCTGAAAGTTTATTCCCATAAATTAGGAGCTCTTCATAATCTACCACTATCAGATGTTACCATTGCTAGGGCTCCAGTAAATATTTTCATCTTTTGGGGTGCTAGGGCTATTTAAAAAAGACAAAACTTTCTCTTGCTCACAGAAACTTAAACTAATACATTGATATCCTGATGCCTGCCTGGATAATATGTGATTAAGACAGTGAAACTAGGGCATGTTCAGTCTCCAGCTTAGCTTCAAAGTGGACATTCTGAATAACACTTAAAATAGAAAGGGGAAAAATTAATATTAATCTTCATCCTTACATTGTGTCCTTCATCCTGCACTCAGATGTGTTTGTCTTAAAAGATCTCCCTTCTTATTCTCTTTAGGAATCTTTCATATCCTGTGATATCTGGTGACATTTGGGGTTTTTCCCCTTTGTCCAACATCCATTGATTACATCAAAATTTCATAGATACTCCCTATCACTAAAGGGAAAAGTGAAGGCAAATTCCTCTTAGGAAAAGTGGACTGCAGATTATCACAAATTGGCTCTGTTTAACAGATAGGAAAATTCAGATGACAGAGAAAGACAATTATATTGATTAATACTGGAGCACAAGGAAAAAGAAATATTAACCAGAAAGCTTTGACTTCCCATTCCTACTGCTTTCACAGACCACCCCCGCTCCCCCCAAAGCCTCATTTCTGTTGAAGCTGTCTTCAACACCAGACCTCCCAATGACTTTAGCTTCAGATGTTTGGGGCTTTTTTCCCCTTGTTTAACTAATTCATGGTCACTACATGTGGGTTAGTCTGGTTTTACTCTTCGGGACAGACACAAACTATTTTGCCACAATTAATGTTTTGGTCAACAATGTGCAGACTTAAAGCCCCGAGTTATATGACTAGGCAAATAAAACCAGACCACAGAATTTGGTCTACGCTGGTTGGCTATGATTCACCCATATGGGCAAGCCAGCAGTCTTGCTGCTTTCCCCAAAACCCTAGGAAAATCAGACTGTCATATTATACTTTTTGGTCCCTTTATACAGATGCAGAGCCAGTCTGTAGAAATTGTGGGGCTCAAATATTTAATTTGTGTAATGCAGTGGAACAATTTCAACAGGTAGAGATTAGTCAAGTACCCAAACTGAAAAACATTCACACACTACTCAGAGAAAGTGTGAAATTCTGGCTATTATCGCAGGAAAGGTGCTGCCTAGGATTTACAAATTCCAAAAATTAGATATAATCAGTCTTTTTTCTTTATGGAGGGACTCAAACTAAAAAATAAAAATTATTGATTTTATGTATAAATATATTTTCTTAAATGATTTAGAAAGTTCTGTTTATTCATTTACCGACAGTGTTTAGAATATATAGTAGCCAGTGTGTCTGCAGATGTATTTATGTTGGACTGTTTGGTTTGGCCTCACCTCTGTAATAATTTATAACAGTTTTAATGTAAACCTACCACTGAACAGGTCATAAAGGTCCTGGATTTTAACCATCGTTGTTGCAGATAAACCCACAGCATTTGTTCCCACCACTGAGTTCCAGCTCATCCTTATCAGGCCTGTGGAAATTTTTCACGTAGAAAGTTTAAATGCTAAGGAATTTTAATTCATTTTCTTGTTTCTCAGCTTTGTGTTCCTTGTCAAAAGAAGATTTTATTTATTTTTAAGAAATAAGTCTTTAGAGACAATTATTGAATTAAAAATTACATTTTCTCATATTTTAAAAAAATTGGTGATCAACTGTTATACATTTATTTTTGCTATATTCATGTAGTTGACAGATACTGGCATAAAAATGGGAAAATAATTCTGATTCTTAGTTATTTTCTTAATATGTGTCAATTTCAATCAGCTGATGAGAAGCATCGATATTTGGGCTGTAGTTTTGCTTTCATTTTCTTTTCTAGATTTTCTAGGTATGTTAGATTAGGTTTAGGTCTCTTTCTAGGTATTATACTTACAGACTCTTAATGTCAAAGCATCCTTATGGTTAATGTATTATATTTCAGTTATTAAATCATTAGAATACCTTTAATACAATTTAAAAAGTTAGTTTTAACTACCTATATAATATATTAATTATTTTGGCAAGTAGAGAAAGTAGTATTATTTTTTTCCAAGAAAAAAAATAAACAACTTTTTAAAGAGTTTACAATATGCATTTGAGAAGGAATGAACATTGTCAAGAGAGATCAAACGGACAGAGAAAAGGACCACTTAGTGATGAGTAAAGTGCATACAGTATATATCTTATGATGAATAATTCCTGTAAAGGATGTTTCAAAACCAGGAAACTCTCACTCCAGTAGCATATTGGTAAAACTTCTTATAATACTCTCTTTAGCTAACATTTATTATTTGTATATACATGCATCTATTCATCCAAGAAATATGTATAAATCACATATTCTGGGTCATGCTCTTGGGCACTATTGTCTTTCCCTCACGTGGTGTTGCAAACTGGGTGTAGTTCTCTCAGCTTTACAGATGATAAAAGTGAAGTTCTGGAAGATTACTTATGTTTCTCTATAGCCACAAAAGATGTGGCAGAGTCAAGATTTGAGCAATTTCTATCTGTTTCCAGAACAATATTGGGTCATTTTAAAGCTAGTTGAGGAAGCAAACAGATCGGGATATGAATACTGATGAAATTTCTTACTAATAGTGTGACTTGATCAAGTCGTTTAATCAATTTATGACTTCAGTTTCTTTCTGTTTACATTGCAAGCATTTTTTCCCCCACCAGCTGGTTAAGATCCAAAGAATTACACTCAGAAAGTGCAGCTGGGTATTGGGAGCCTCTCTCCCTGGGCATTGAACTTTGGGCTAAAAGAGGCTCATAAATACTGACTCGTTTTTCAAGGTGAGATACTCCTTAGGAGTCTGAAAGTTAAAAACAAAACCCCCAAAACTATATGTCTTTAACATATCAAATAGATTCATTTTACTTTAAAATAATCAATTAAAGAAATTATAAAGACAATAATAATAATCCTTTATCCCACCATTCTCCACTAACTACTGCTAATATTTTATTTAACATCTATATATGTATATAGATGTGTGTGTGTGTGTGTGTGTGTGTGTGTGTGTGTGTGTTTACACACATAGGCTCATACTACATTTTCCCAAGGAGGGCTATATTAAAATTTTTATATGAAAACTATGAGATGGACATAATGTTTCCAAGAGTATAATTTTACTGACTGCATAATATTGGATGTATGGGTACAGCACTATTTATTTAACTAATCCCATACTGTATTGATAAGTATTTAACTACAAGAACCATCCTTGTACATTTTCTCACTTATATGATAAGCATCATAGAAATAAATTCTAGAAATGAGATTGCTGAATCAAAGTGTCTTTCTCTATTAACTGTTATATAACACAAAATGCTCTCTAGAAAAGTTGTGTGAATTTATACTTCCAGTATGTAATACCCATTTTCTAATCAATACTGAATTTCTCTACTTTTAAAAAACCTTTGCCAGTATAATATATAAAAAAGGATACCTTTTAAAAATTATTCATTTCTTACAATGAGACTGAACATTTTTTAAAAAATAAAACATACTTTAAAAATTTTAGAACAGTTTTAAATTTACAGAAAGTTTGCAAAGATAGTGGAGGGTTCCCATACACTTCTTTGCCCTATTATTAACATATGGCATTAGTATCGTACATTTGTTAAGATTAGTGAATACTATCGATACATTAATATTATTGAAGTCCATGCTTTAATCAGGCTTTCTTAGTTTTTACCTAATGTCTTTTTTCTTTCCAAGATCCTATCCAGCATACCACATTACATTTAGCATTGATGTCTCCACAGCCTCCTCTTGGCTATGACAGTTTCTCATATTTTCTGTTTTTGATGACCTTGACAGTTTTGAAGGGTCCTGTTCAGGTTTTTGTAGAATATGCCTTTACTGAGATTTTCCCGATGCTTCTTTCATCATTATACTAGGGTTATGCGGAAGATAACAGAGGTAAAGTGCCATTTTTATCACTTATATCCAAGGTACATATTATCAACATGACTTATAAATGCTGATGTTGATCTCTATTACCTGACTGAAGTAGTGCTTATCAGATTCCTCTATTATAAAGTTACTCTTTTGTTCTCCTTTCCCATACTGTACTCACTCAAAGGAAGTCACTATGCATAGTCTACACTTAAGGAGTAAGAAGTTATCCTTCACCTGTTTAAGGACAGTTATCTACATAAATTATTTAGAATTCTTCTGCATGGAAGATTTGTCTGGTCCTTACTTGGTTATGTTCAGTTCTCTTATTGCTTTAATCACCTGTGAACAGAGTGGCAGAGTTGTTTTCCTCAACAAGTGACATAAGCCGTAATACTTGCAGTAGTGTTAGTTAAGCTTTCTCTTAAAAAAATGGGAGCCTTGGGCATGGTAGTCTCCTGAGGCCCTCTAGGATCTTCCTGTGGCTGGTCAAGTACATGTATGTTCTCAGGCTGAGGTTGGAGAGTCAATAGAGGGAGAGAATACTTTCAAAAGAGGGGGGATGACTGAGAGAACAACAGCCCAGGGGAGGTATGAAATGATGGAGCCAAGATCTCAATGAGCAGGGTGGCTGGAGCACACATCTAATGAGAGTGCAGATGGTGTGGATGCCACATCCAATGATCCCCACCTCCTGATATGTCACCCTAGTGTTGTCTCTGTCCATGTTACACCAAGGTTGAGCTGTGTGGCATGAGGCAGAACTAATAGGATGTCACTTCCATGATTAGTTTATAAAAGACAGTGGCTTCTGATTTTTCTCTCTTAAGTGTGTTCTCTCTCTGCTTACTTGTTTTGGGGAAAGCCATATTCCATGTCCTGAGAACACTTGAGAAACCTATGGAGAGACTTGTGCAGTAAAAAACAGAGGCTTTTGGCCAAGAACTGAGACTTGCCAACCACCCTGTGATAGAACCTGGAAGTGGATCCCCCTACATCCCCACAAAATGAACCTGACTACAGTCTCAGTTGACAGCTTGGCTGCAACATTATGATAGACACTGAAATAGTATCACCCAGTTAAGACATTTGTGAATTCCTGACCCTTTGAAATTCTGTGATATAATACATGTTGTTTTAAGTTACTAAGTTTGGGGGTAATTTGTCACACAGCAATGGTTAACCAATACAGGTAAGTATAGACAAAAATAGGCATAGGGATGAGAATAATGCTTGTTAGCTAATGCCTGTTGGCCCCCAATTTACTGCAAATAAGAGGATGGTGGTTTTAGTAGAAGGGTATGAATTCATTGATGAGTTTGGAGTTAGTATAATGGAAAAGAACAGGGAAACAGAAGAGTTGAACAGATCCCTTAGGGTACAACTGAGGTTGGAATCTATCCATCTGAGGTTTCCGGCCACCTGGTTGGTGGTGTTTACTCTCCAGGTGTGGTAGACAGCAGGAGATTTAAGGGAACTTATGGTACTGGTGAGCAAAGGTAGTTCAGATAATGCACCATGGAATCCTTGCTTAAATATTGCTGAAGATTTCTCTGCAACTGGCCATGTGTTCATCTTGTGTATGCCTGCTTTACTCAGACATATGGATCTGGGCTCATCTGGACAATTGTCCCATCCTGAGGGCACTGTATCACTTTTTTTGTCTGGTCCCTATAATCCTGGATTAAACACTGTTTCCTGAACTCCCATTTTAACAGCTCCCAACAGCTCTGTGAGGTCTGTAAATCATGGACCATTTCCCCGAGCCAAGGTTCAGGAAGAACTAAGTGATTAATCTAGAGTCCCACAGCTAGCTAGTGACAGAGCCACACCTAGACTTGGAACTTCTGGTGCTCTCTCCTATGCTAATATGCTTTTATTATTTTTTAGGTTTTCCTCAATATTACTATGGCAAATCAGACACAACAGGTACATTGGGAGCAGGTTATTGAAGGATGAGCCAATTGAGCTGCATTTAGGATTTGTGCATCTTAATATCTTAAAATATTTTTCTAACATTTTGGGTTTGGCATAGCAAAGTGTACCAAGATCCTTTTCCTTTCATTTTTAAACCCACATGTATTTTCAGGGAAATTAAGCTCATATGTTTCTGATTCATTTACTGTATAACTCATCAAAATATTGTTTTATAACAGTTCTTGGGAGTCCATGAAACCTTTAAAAATTTAGACTTTTCCCCTTTTACTACCAAGGAAACCATGTTTTACTGAGAACACAGCACCAATGAACTCCAAAGGGTTTTCTTAACAAGCTTCACATGACCACTAAAGACTTAACCAGGTTCTCTGTGATCAACAAGAATGAAAGTCACCAAAGCACTATGTATTAGATGTGCTGGGACCTAGAGTTATAAAGGCAAATGAGAAGTGTCCCCCAGGTTTCAAGTAGCTGCCATGATGGACATAAAAATTGGTGACAGCCAAAACATTTGTTGAACACTTGAATATCTGCTATTGGGCAAAGACTTTTATAAACATCATGCCATGTAATCTTCTCAACCACTCTATGTGTTGCTATATTATAAAAAAGAAAACTGAGACTTAGAGAGTTTACTAAGTCATAGAGTTGGTTGGCAAGAGAGTTTACTAAGTCATAGAGTTGGTTGGCAGTGGATCCCAGACACAATCTCTGGCAGTTTGCTTGCACAGCCCAGTCTTTTAAGCTGTTATATAGACTAGGAAGTGAAGATACAGTGAGACAAAGCTAATGCCCATGTGTTTGGAGGTAGAGATGGAATCTCATTAATGGCATATAATTTATTTGTTTAAACTTTAATTATGACCACAAAATTATTTCCTTCTAGCTTCTCTGCTTGCATTTTGGATGTTCTTTGTCAAAGATCATGGTCATGCAATAAATAGTCTTGCTAATGCCTTTTGGGTAGCTTACCAGAGATGTTGACCCCATGACCATGTAAGCCAGTGCTCCTTCTCATATAAGGGACACTCTCAGAAAAACAACTCTGCCATGTCCACACTGTACATAACAATCTCCATGCTGTGCTTTCTCTGAATTAATTTTTGTATAAGAATATCATTATTTATATTTGATAAGATAATAAAAAAGAGCTACTATATTTTGAATGTTTCTCTATGCCAAACATGGCTAAATGCTTCCCTTAAATTACCTGATTTAATCTTCACAAAACCCCTCCCTGACCTGAGGTATATGATGTCAGCTCCTCAGTTTTTAGATGAGGAAACTGAGGCATAGAGCTGGTAAATACTAACCACTGAGAGATAACAGCCTCTCACATTCAGTGGCATGGAATTTGAAATGAACCAAGGATAAAAGATGATAAAAAATAATGCATCTTTAGAATATTCAAGTTTTAGAGCAGCAGTCCCCAACCATTTTCGCACCAGAGGCTGGTTTTGTGGAGGACAATTTTTCCACAGACCCAAGGGGGTATGGTTTTGGGATGATTCAAGTGCATTACATTTATTGTGTTCTTTATTTCTACTATTATTACATTGTAATATATAATGAAATAATTATACAACTCACCATATGGCAGAATCAGTGGGAGCCCTGAGCTTGTTTTCACTTGCCACTTACAGATAGGGTTTTGATATGAGTCTGCAAACAATTGATTTATTACAGTCTCTGTGCAGTCAAACCCCTCTGCTAATTATAATCTATATTTGCAGCCACTCCCCTGTGCTAGCATCACTGCCTCAGCTCCACCTCAGATCATCAGGCATTAAATTCTCATAAGGACCGCGCAACCTAGATCCTTCGCACAGGCAGGGTTTGCACTCCTATGAGAATCTAATGCTGCCACTGATCTGACAGGAGGCAGGCTGTAATGTGAGTGATGGGGAGTAGCTGTAAATACAGATGAAGCTTCTCTGGCTTGCCCACCCCTCACCTCATTCTGAGTTGCCCAGTTCCTAACAGGCCATGGACCGGTACCGGTCTGTGACCTGGGGGTTGGGGACCCCTGTTTTATAGGATGATGAGCTATCTGGGATAGAAAAGACCTACTTTTATAGAGTCAATGTTTCCTGAATTCCAGTCTGAGAACTGGCAGTATAAAAATAAGGCAAATGATCTGATATATATGAGAATTATATGAACTATGTATATATGTATGTGTGTGTATAATTATGAAGCATAATAATTAAATGAATACCCATTAATCCACCATCCAGCTCAAGATCTAGGGCATTAGAAATACCATTGCTTTCACCTATGGGTATCTTTCTTAACCCCATACTATGTTATTTACTATATTTATCCTTTTTTTATAAATAATATTATGACACATATGTTTACCATAAACAATATGTTGTTTAATTTGGCTTGTTTTTTAATCTTTATATAAATGATATATATTCTATATATTGTTCCATGACTTTTTAACTTATTTAACTTATTTCCAAGTTTAATCCATGTTTTCCATGGGAAATTGTATCTCAGTCATTTTATCTGCTATAATAATCCACTTAGAGACACAATAATATATATAATAATTTATCATCTATACTATTGTTAATGGTCATTTGAGATTATCTCCTTAATTTTCTTTCCTTTTCTTCTCTTTTTCTTTCTGTTACTCTTTTTTTTTTTTAATATGTCAATTCTTGGACAATTATTTGTTGCTCAAAGGAGACAAGAGTTTCTTTAATTAGGAGGTAAAGTGTTGGTTATGCAAATGTCCACAAATATAAGATAATGCTAATTTTTTTTAAGTTTCAACTTGTTATTTCAATTTAAATTCTCAGCAGAATTATATGAGGGTTTAATTCTATCATCATGTCAACTACTTTTTATTTATCGTTAATTTGGTTGACATGTTGTTTTAATTTTCATTCCTTCCTGACACTGTTGAAGTTGAACATCTTTTCAGTCTTATTGGCCTTTTGTGCTTTAGTAAGGGTTTAGAGAAGAATACAAAAACAACTTCAAGGATTTAAACAGAGAAAGAATATTGCAAGGTTTTGGTTACACAGGTGATGGATGGAGTTGCCAAGCACTAAACAGGGGTTACCCAGAGACTATCAATATTTCAAAGCACTATTACCCCTGCATTGGTGGACAAAGGGAAGAAGTCATGTTATCAGTCCCAGTGACCTGAGACAACCTTAGTCCCCTTGATAATCTCTGGTTTAATGTGGAGTCTCATATTCAGCTCTCCCACTTGTACTGAAGAAAGGAAAAAGCTAAGGGATAGTGAGAAACAGTAAGATCAATAGATTGGAGGTCTAGTGAACCTGAACAATGATGTATAGGAGGGTCACTAGAGTAAGTGACCCCCAAAAGGGAAGAGCAGATCAGAGAATTCTATATTTAAATTTGAGATTTTGAAGGCAGTGGAGGTTCTGGTGATGAAAATGTAGGAGGAAAAGTCAAGTGGAAAAAAGTCACTGGAGGTTAGAAAAGTGAGGGATGAAGAGGTTTATAGGGCTGCTGTATTACACAATTGTAGGCGTCCCATTCACATAGTCATCTGTGAGAATGGTTAGGCTAAAGTTTGAATAATTAATCCACATAGACTCCCTCATCCATACTCACACTAGTATATAAGAATAGGAGCTTTTACCTGTCTTACTCAACACTGTATTCCTAGCAGCTGGAACATGGTTGTCAGTAGGTGCTCAATAAATATTTGCTGGATGAGTGAATAAAATACTAATGTCACTTAAAACGAGGATAAGAGTAAAGCTGTGGAAGAAGATTGAATTAGCAGCTAAAAGCTTAAATGAATGAGAAGAAGTAACTTGGAGGTCAGTAGATGACAGCAACAAATTGGTAAAGATGGAGTTAAAACAGGATGGCATTACTCTTTTAAGCTATAAAGGTTCCTTTGCTTTTGTTGTGTATGCAGACGGTTAATGGCTTGAAGGATATAATGACAGTTAGTCCTGCTTCTAAGCCACATGAGGCATGAGATAAAACATCCTCCACTTGAAAAGGTTTTGGAAAAGTGAATTTGGAAAGGGTCAACCAGGTTTCTAGGCAAGATGGTATGAATATTTTGTGAAAATAGCAGGGATCAATAAGAGCTTGCTGATTTTAGATGGGCATGATCGACAGTAAAGGAGGGAGGACATAATGGTTAGAGTCCTTACAGAAAAAATGAATTATTCTTAGATGGTTCAACTTTGGAGACTTTAACAAAGGGAAACAATTTATCCAGGTGTAAGCAGGGTTAAGGGAACCAGCAAGTGAAGTTAAGGCACCCAGAGACTAGGAATAATGGGTGACCATTATTACCCCTCAGTCTGAAGGATCCAGGGAAAGAAGCAATATTAAAGAGCCAGTCAGAGCCAGATCGTAGAGGAAGAAATGCCCATGTTAACTGTGCTCCAGGAGGGATGCAGCTACTGTCAGACCTACATCAGCAAGGCAGGGAGGCAGCAGGAGAGAATAAATGATCCCACCACTCTCTCCACATATCCTCTGGTTTTCTGCTTGGCCCTCCTAATGGCTATACTGAACAGAAAGTCATAGGGCAGGGGAGCCTGGGAACTGCCATACATAGCAGCTTCATTCCAGGGCAAAAGTAGGGCAGAGAAGAGCAAAGCACACATTTAGGGTGGTGATGGTGGGCGAATATAGGCCAGCCAGTAAAGAGGAAGTAAAAAACAAGGACCTTTTCAGAGAAGGGACAGATGGAGGAGTCTGGGATCAGAGTCTGGTTGATAATTTAAGACTGAGTTAAAAGTTGGATGACAGGTAATATGGTTTGTAGTTTATACTAATGTTCTAGAGAAAGCATGAATATTCCCTTCCTTGCCTTAGTGAAATCTGGCTCACATTTTGGACTTTGAATTTTGAGTTACTGCCTTTGTAATATGTTTACTGGGAACTCATGCTTTCTTGAGTGCTCACTAGAAACATGTGCTATAGTGGAGGTTTTGGAGCTGCGACATGGTCATTTTGTGCCACACATGTACAAGAGCAAAATGGAAAAAGGTGGAGCCAAGCCATCGGCCACAGATGTCTGCAATTCTTTAGTGTAACCCAAGGGCTCTGCAGAAATCTTAAGGTACTCTTTTAAGGTACTTCGAAATAACCCTTTGGTCCAGCTAAGTGCGATCACTTCGAGAGCTTTCCAATGTCAAAGACTTTGCTTTGTTCTCCATCACAATACCCTTTCCACACTATCAACCCCCTCTCAAATAAAATCTTAATCTTAATTTAATATTAATATAAAATTAATATTCACCAGATCACCACCTACTTCATGAAGTCTTTCTTATTCAGACTCCCAAAGAGAAATTGGCCAAGGGTTGTTTTGCTTTAATTAGAATCTTGTCTTTCTTTAGTCAAGTAAATAGAAAATTAACTTAGGCAGATTATTTGAGTACCTATCATGAGAAGAATGCTCTGAACAATGTAGAAGACTCACATCCTACTCTAGAAAGCAAATGATTTACATGTGTGTCCACAAAATAACTCTTTAGGTAAAAGAAATGGTGGTCTTGGCAAGAAGAGAAATATCAAACTGATTCGAACAATGGTGTCATTGGGTTAAGAGAAAAACATTTAGTGTCATTCATTCATAGGTTCCATTCCAAGAGTATGAACTTGAACTTAGAGTTTTCTCATCTGTAAAATGAGGATAATTATATCTGTAATTATTAGGATGAGAGTTCCCCTTCCTCTAAGCTGTGTTCTCAACTGCAGGCAGTGCTGCCCACTTAGGGCACCTTTGGAAATGTCTTTCTTTGTATCAGTGATAGAGGATGTTACTGGCATTAAGTGTATGAGGAGAGTGCTTGGAAACATCCTGCAATGTGGGGGCACTCCTGCCCGATGAAGAACTATCACATGCAAAATGCCGGTAGTACTCCCACTGTGGTGTATATGAAATAGAGGTTTTTCTCACTTCTGTTCTGCGTTTTCCATCTGTTAGCTGCTTCTTGCTTCTCCCCTACTCAGGCTCTGTCCCTCTACCCTCAGTTCTATTATTGGCCACTGGTCACTTTGCTGATGATTACAGTCCTTATTGATGGTGTGGTGGAAATAGCATGACCTTTGGAGTTGGGTCTATTGGAGTAAAATCCCCAGTTCTGCAACTCCTTAGTTGGATGCCTTTGAGAGAGTTATCTATATACTCTGAGTTTTAAATTACTCCTTCAGAGAATAAATTTAAGGACATCTTTATCTTGAGTCTTTTTTGGACTACAACAGAGTATAACGTTTATTTTAAAAAATTCCTGCCTCAGAATACTCATGAAAATTAAAAGAGATAAGGTCTGCAAAGAACTTTGTATGAAATGTGATACCGTAAAAGCACTTAATAAATGATGGCTACTATTTCCTTTCTGTGGACTGAATGTATTTGATATTTCATGCAAAAGTGAGACAGTGGACAATTTGCTCTCAGAATATCTAGCAGATCCTAGCAATGGTTTGCAAACTTTTGGCAGCAAAAAGAGGCAAATAAGTTACATTTCATAAATCTGAATAATGAAATCATTTGCGAGGCAGCTGAAGGTTAAGAAGCTGGAGTGGGGAGGAAGTGTTATTCTATCTGAATGCATTCATCTAATCATGTGCATTTTAGGATAATACCAGGTTGTATTCTCCTGAATAGAGGATTTCATGCCCAATTTTCACCACTTGCTTCCAGAAAATGGCAGCCTATGTAATGGACCCACTGTGCTGTCCGACATTGCCGAGAGCTCTAATGTTGGAGTATTTAGCCTTTATTTTGAACTTCCTAGATTGGGCAAGCTTGCCAAGCCCAAAATGTTGTTGTAGCATATTTGAGTGTGGATTTCAACAAAGTACAACTCTTCTGAAATAATTGACCAGCACTAAAATATTCACTCTCCAAGTTAGACTTTTATCATTCTCAAAGCAGGAAATGGTTCTCTGCAAATATTTAGAAATGTTGTGGAAACCCTGAAGTTCAAATCCATGGCAACCCCTCAGGCTTTCAGGCTGTAAAGGCATCATGCCTTCCTTAACAGAGTTACTTAATTCCTAAATAGCTGTCATAAGTGAAAATATGGAGACTGACATTGAAGAGGCAAGCTCTTCCAGTCCATTTTAAGAAGACCCTGGTTGACATCTGAACCATACAGTCCTATAAAAAGCAGCAGAAATTCCCTTTCTACTTAAACTGCATCTGCTGGGCAAGGTTTCAATAAAGCAGCGATTCATGAAAAGGTTTCCCTTTATTGCAAGTGTCAAAGTTCTCCTTGTTTAAGCTAACTGTTAGCAAAGTGTGCCTGGCCTCAGCTGTGAACTTTGCCTTGTTGCCTCACCTTTCCTTGACAGAAATAGACTTCACAACCAATTGTAGTATGGATCAAAGCTCTATATTTATATGAAGATGATATGAAATGGAATGGAAGGAAAATATACATTGTATCTGTCACTGAAATTAATCTCAACATATGATAGTAAGCAGTCTCTGAAAGTCCTTTAAAAGTTATATTTGCATATATTTACCTGAGTAAATATACAAAGAAAAGCCATTTGGTTCAGAAACAGGAGTCTTGGATCTAAACTCTCCTTTTTCTTCCTTATTTGCTGGAAAATTTTGGATAAATGACTTAGGTCAGGATAACGTCTAGGATTTTTTTCACTGTGTAAATGAGGAGATAGATGGTAGAGCCATTTATTAAGTTGGGAAACACAGGAGGAGGAGAGCAAGAACACAGAAGAGGAGGAAGTCATTTTTGTGAGGAAGGCAATTAGTTCAGCTTTGCACTTATTGAGTTTGCGACTCCTGTGAGGTGTTTTTATGTGATGCTGAATATGGCCATGTGATGCTCAAAGAGGAAACGAAGTTTGGGTACCATCCATGTTTAGATGAAAGCTGAAAAAAACGATACAAATGAACTTATTTGTAAAAGAGAAATAAGAAACAGACTTACAGACTGAGAGAGTGAACTTATGGTTACCAGGAGGGGGAAGGGTGGGGGTGGAGGATCGTTGGGAAGTTTGGGATTGACATGTACACACTGCTATATTTAAAATGGATAACCAACAAGGACCTATTATATGGCACAGGGAACTCTGCTTGATATTACATAACAACCTAAATGGGAAAAGAATTTGAAAAATAATAGATAACATGTATATGTATAAATGTATAACTGAATCACTTTGCTGTACACCTGAAACTAACACAACATTGTTAATGAACTATACTCTAATACAAAATATTTTTTTTAAAAAATGTTGAGGTATAGGCATATATGCATTTATAGAGGGCAGGTTCAGAAGGTGAGAAGAAAGGAGAGTTAAGATTAGAACTCAGAGAAATGTCAACAGTTACTGGGGGATTAAAGCAGGGAAGACCAGTGCAGGAAGGTGATCTGCCATGGTGGGTGGAAAAGTGGGAAAAAATGGTGTCAAGAGATATATTCCAAGGAGGGAGTAATTATGCCTTTCAGATGCATCCAGGGGGGGTCAGTATGACAAGAACTAAAATCTGTCCATTATTTGGAAGTTCATTAGTGGCCACATGGAGCAGTTGCAAGGAGAGTGAAAACCACGCTGGATCAGGGTGAGGAATAAAGTTATTTAGCCCAGAGAGAAGAAGGATTACAGCTGTGGGACTCCTGTCTTCAAATATTTGAAGAGATATTATGAAAACTACAGATGAATCCCCAACTGTTTTGCCTCCACAGGGCAAAAGAATGGACAATGTGAAGTCACTTTGGGATATTCTTTTTTTTAAGTTTTTTTTTTAACATCTTTATTGGAGTATAATTGCTTTACATTGCTGTGTCAGTTGCTGCTGTATAACAAAGTGAAACAGCTATATGTATACATATACCCCATAACTTCTCCCTGTTGTTTCACCCTCCCACCCTCCCTATCCCACAACTCTAGGTGGTCACAAAGCACCGAGCTGATCTCCCTGTGCTATGCAGCTGCTTCCCACTAGCTATCTATTTTACATTTGGTAGTGTATATATGTCCATGCCACTCTCTCACTTCGTCCCAGCTTACCCTTCCCCCTCACCATGTCCTCAAGTCCATTCTCTATGTCTGTATCTTTATTCCTGTCCTGCCCCTAGGTTCTTCAGAACCATTTTTTTAGATTCCAGATATATGTGTTAGCATGTGGTATTTGTTTTTCTCTTTCTGACTTACTTCACTCTGTATGACAGACTCTAGGTCCATCCACCTCACTACAAATAACTCAATTTCATTTCTTTTTATGGCTGAGTAATATTCCATTGTATATATGTGCCGCATCTTCTTTATCCATTCATCTGTCAGTAGACAGTAATGTTGCTTCCATGTCCTGGCTATTGTAAATAGAGCTGCAATGAACATTGTGTACATGACTCTTTTTGAATTATGGTTTTCTCAGGGTATATGTCCAGTAGTGGGATTGCTGGGTCATATGGTAGTTCTACTTTTAGTTTTTTAAGGAACCTCCATACTGTTCTCCATAGTGGCTGTATCAATTTACATTCCCACCAACAATGCAAGAGTGTTCTCTTTTCTCCACTCCCTCTCCAGCATTTATTGTTTGCAGATTTTTTGATGTTGGCCATTCTGACACGTGTGAGATAATATCTCATTGTAGTTTTGATTTACGTTTCTCTAATGATAAGTGATGTTGAGCATCCTTTCATGTGTTTGTTGGCAAACTGTATATCTTCGGAGAAATGTCTATTTAGGTCTTCTGCCCATTTTTGGATTGGGTTATTTGTTTTTTTGATATTGAGCCTCATGAGCTGCTTGTAAATTTTGGAGATTAGTCCTTTGTCAGTTGCTTCATTTGAAAATATTTTCTCCAATTCTGAGGGTTGTCTTTTTTGTCTTGGTTATGGTTTCCTTTGCTGTGCAAAAGCTTTTAAGTTTCATTAGGTCCCATTTGTTTATTTTTATTTCCATTTCTCTAGGAGGTGTGTCAAAAAGTACCTTGCTGTGATTTATGTCAAAGGGTGTTCTGCCTATGTTTTCCTCTAAGAGTTTTATAGGGTCTGGACTTAAATTTAGGTCTTTAAACCATTTTGAGTTTATTTTTGTGTATGGTGTTAGGGAGTGTTCTAATTTCATTCTTTTACATTTTACTTTCCAGTTTTCCCAGCACCACTTATTGAAAAGGCTGTCTTTTCTCCATTGTATATTTTTGCCTCCTTTATCAAAGGTAAGGTGACCATATGTGTGTTGGTTTATCTCTGGGCTTTCTGTCCTGTTCCATTGATCTTTATTTCTGTTTTTGTGCCAGTACCATACTGTCTTGATTACTGTAGCTTTGTAGTATAGTCTGAAGTCAGGGAGCCTGATTTCTCCAGCTCCATTTTTCTTTCTCCAGATTGATTTGGCTATTCGGGGTCTTTTGTGTTTCCATACAAATTGCGAAATTTTTTGTTCTAGTTCTGTAAAAATGCCATTGGTAGTTTGATAAGGATTTCATTGAATCTGTAGATTGATTTGGGCATATAGTCATTTTCACAATGTTGATTCTTCCAACCCAAGAGCATGGTATATCTCTGCATCTGTTTGTATCATCTTTAATTTCTTTCATTAGTGTCTTATAGTTTTCTGCATACAAGTCTTTTGTCTCCTTAGATGGGTTCATTTTTAGGTATTTTATTATTTTTGTTTCAATGGTAAATGGGAGTGTTATCTTAATTTCTCTTTCAGATTTTTCATCATTAGTGTATAGGAATGCAAGAGACTTATGTGTATTAATTTTGTATCATGCCACCTTACCAAATTCAGTGATTAGTCCTAGTAGTTTTCTGGTAACATCTTTAGGAAGTTTATAGCAATACAATTCTACCTCAAGAAACAGAAGAATAGAAAACAAACAACCTAACCTTACACTTAAGCAATTAGCAAAAGAAGAACACAAAAACCCCTAAGTTAGCAGAAGGAAAGAAATCATAAAGTTCAGATCAGAAATAAATGAAAAAGATATTTCGGTTATATTTTAGTTGATATGTCAAGCAATTAAAATTATTGAAGAAGTGAAGTGGCAGCCTTATAAAGTGGTAAGATCCCATTACAGGAGTCATTCAAAAGTAGATAGAAAACCATCAGTGAAAGAGTATATACAGATGGCTCATTCCATTCTACCTTTGATTCTGTGAGTCTAATTCTGAGTCCATTTATTGCAAGGCCTCTATATCCTTGCAATATTGGCTAGACAGCAGCTCATATGCTTATCCATGTTTTACAGTCCACAGGGTCCGGGAAGACTGATTATTATCATTTCCTGTAATGTCCAATATCAACGGGACAGAGTTCACTGGGAAGGCCTTTTGGTGAGCTGTTGAGTGTTGAGCTCAGAGCTGAGAAAGCCCAGGACTTTGCCAGGACTCACCAGGGGATCCTCCTGGCTTCTCTAAACTCACTCCACTGGTGCTTTGGGAGAGGGCCCTCGGCATTTCTGTATGTCTGTGTTGCTTCACTAATTGATTAAAGAAAAATAAACACCTCTGGGGTAGAAGTCTGTCTCTTACTTGGGACCAGACTACATCTAGCTTCTGGGTTTCTCAATTGGTATCTTAGAGGTAGCTAGTGGTGGTGCTTGCACAGAAATTTTCCGAGACATGAAAGCTGCTCTTAGTAGGCATCACAAGAGTCTAGATTAAGTGCCTTGACAGCAAAAAGAGCCTAAACACTCCAATTCAAAGGAAAAGGAAGCACGAGCTAGTGAAGAAAGAACATGGAGAGAGAGCCAGAATAAGAACTTCTGGGGCCACAATTACCAAAACATTGTGGGTCCCCTTTCTCTTTCTCCCATATGTATCTTATAAACAACTTAAGGTCATACTATAATTTTAAGAACATCAAAGAAAAGTCTCATTTTCCTAACGATAATGATTCTGACACTTTAAAATTTTTTTCAAAATCTTTAAATGATGATATTTATGCAGTGTTATCTTGTACCTAAAGCAACACATTATTTCATGTACCTATGTACTTATATGCCTATGTGCACTTAGCACAAGCTTGTAAGTTTGGAGACCAAAAATGCAGGAGCAGTGCTGACGGTAAGGGATGGTATATTTTCTACAATTAATTAACTGGTTGATTGAAATATAATAATTCATTAAGCAATGATTAAGCAGTTATTATATACTAAGTTCTAGATGGAGGGATGAGAGGTAAACAAGACTGTCAACCTCCCTGCTTCTAAAGACCCCAAGTCATTCTGTCTCTAAGTTATTTTCTTTCTTTGTGTATAAAACAGATAAGAAAAGATATCCATTTCTTCCCTCCTTGACTTACTGTGAGTCTCAGATATTCTTTTGGAAGAATTAAAAAAATATTAAATGTGGGTACAGCAATGACATTTCTAGTGTCTGTTTCAAATACAGTCCACTCATGGGTGTACAAACAAATCTGGAGAGTGAAGAGTTTCAGAAAATAGCTTATTTAATACAGTAAAATCTTGATGTTGATGTGGGATAAATACTCAATTTTCCATAAATCTCCAAGTTTGTCAAAACCACCATAATTTATAATGTCAATGATGACATTTAATTAAAATCAATCAATAAATTTAAAAAAATGTATGTATGTGTATATATATATATATATATATATATATATATATAAAAACATATATATAAGTGTGAGTGTTTGTGTGTGTGTGAAGAAAACTCTGTGGAGAACAAAAAATCTTAACTAAACTGTGGACATCAGGCAACCCTTTTAAATTCTTCTATTAGGGACTGAATATGTTCCCCCCAAATTCACATATTCAAGACATAATCTCCAATGTGATGGTGTTAGGAGTTAATTAGGTCATAAGTGTGGAGCCCTCATGAATGTGTCAGTGTCCTTATAAGAAGAGACACAAGAGAGATGATCTCTGTCTCAGCCATGTGAGAATATAGAAAGAAAATGACCATCTGCAAATCAGGAAGAGAGATATCATCAGACATTGAATCTGCTAGCATCCTGATCTTGGACTTTCTAATCTTCAGAACTGTGAGAAATAAATGTCTATTGTTTAAGTTACCAAGTCTATGGTATCTTTTATAGTAGCCTGAGCTAAGGCAATAATTGGATATGGATAATGAGCTGCTGCTGTAACAAATATCTGAAAGTGTGGAAATGGCTTTGGAACTGAGTAATAGGTAAAGGCTGGAAGAGTTTTGAGATGCATGCTAGAGAAAGCCAATATTTTCATGAAGGTGATTCTGATGAAGATTCAAAAAAAAAAAAAAAAAAGAGAGAGAGAAAGCGTACATCTTCTTAGAGAATGAATAAATTATCATGAACAGAATGTTGGTAGACATATGGCTGGTAAAGGCCATTCTGGTGAACTCTCAGATGCAAATGATAATCATGTTATTGGGCAACGGAGAAAAAGTAATCCTTGTTATAAATTGGCAAATATCTTGGCTGAATTGTGTTTGTGTTCTAGTGTTTAGTGCAAGATTAAACCTTCAAGTGATGAAATTGGATATTTAACTGAGAAGCTTTCTAAACAAAACATTGAAGGAGTGTCTTGGTTTCTAATGACTTCTAATAGCAAAATTTGAGAAGAGAAAAATTAATTAAAAATGAAATTGTCCAGCAAAAAGGAACCAGAACTTCAAGAGTTAGAAAATTATCAGCCTGTTCATATTACAAAAAAATAAGAAAGCATGTTTGGAAGAGAACACTAAGGATATGGTGGACTGACCATTTGATAAAGAGACTAGTGTGGGTATGAACTAGAGATCTAATCAGCTACCTCAGCAGGAACAGTTTAACTGAAGGGGATGGAGGCAGGATGGAATGAAGGAAAGCTGCTGAATTTCCTAGATTTTACAGGAAAGATCACAGAGCTATTCTTCAGGACAAGGAAGAATGACCCTGAAGGCAATTCAGAGACCAGCAGGGCTACCTCCTCATTTTCAAAAGTGGGGGCATCATCTTGGTTTCAACAGGCTAAACCACCTCTCCTGAAATCTTTGGAACAGGGACACCTAGAGCCATGAGGGTGAGACCTACACCTGGCAGAGCTGCAGGTGTACGACCTCCAGCCCAGTGGGTCTGGAAGGAAGAGTGTTGAGCCAAAGAAGATTATTCTTAAGACTTAATATCTTGTAGAGTTTTCCTTGCTAGGTTTTGGACTTACTTGGGACCCATCACACTTTCCTTTTATTCAATTTCTCCCTTTTTGGAATGGGAATGTCTAACCTATGCCTGTCTCATCATTGTATTTTGAAAATACCTGTATAGTTTCACAGGTCCACCGATGGAGAGGAATTTTGCCTCAGGATAAATCACACCTTGTGTCTCACCCATACCTGATTTACATATTTAGAATTTAGATGAGATTTTGGACTTTAGACTTTAGAATTGATGCTAGAATAAGTTAAGACTTTTGGAATTTAGGGATAAAATGAGTGTATTTTGAATATGAGAAGGACACAGGTTTTGAGGGGCCAAGAACAGAATGCTATCAACTGAATATTTGTGTCTCTCCAAAATTCATATGCTAAAGTCTTAACTCTCAATGTGAAGGTATTTGGAGGTGGGGCCTTGGGAGTTAATTAGGTCATGAGTATGGACCTAATTGAAGATGACCAACTGCAAGGCAGGAATTGAGATCTCATTACATGGCGAATTTGCCGGTACCTTGATCTTAAACTTCCCAACCTACAGGACAGTGAGAAATAAATGTTTGTTGCTTAAGACACTCAGTCTTTGATAATTTGTTACAGTAGCTAGAACTGACTAAGAGAAGTGTGTGAAAACACTATGAACAAAGGCTTGATATGATAAAAAGCAAGAAATAAACAGAGGATAGAGTTTAATTCAATTTGGTTGTTACCTGAAAACAAAGTAGAAGTTCTCCTAAACCTTCCCACATCTTCCCAACTACCACCCCACAGAATTTTAAATTCAGTTTCTTGGGGTTCATCAGAGTATGGATACAAAAGAACATAAAATTTAAGAACCATTTTGAAACTGCAGCTGAATGAATTTTTAAAAATTTTAATCATTGAAAACATTCATATTGACCATCATTTTGAAATTCATGCTGACGTTTAGAAGATAGGGCAAGAAAATAACACAGGGCAATTGAAGACGACAGAACAAAAAGGGATCCGACCTGACTGCAAGAACATTGGTCAAATTCAGCCTAATAGCCCACAGATTAGGAAATACTTAAGCCCTCTCTTTTCACTTCCCTTTTCTCCATGTAATGAAGACTCAACAGCCCAGCTGATAGCGTCATGGAGGTGCTGACAGGCGCCCCACTGTGGTGTGATTAACTCTGTGTGCTGCTGCAATTAGCCCATCAAAGTTGTCTGGGGACTAGCGTTTCTTCTAGGGTCACAAGGCAAAAATGACTTGAACTGTCATTCCTTGTCTGGCTGGGGCCCAGTACTGGAATGGGGGATGTCACAAAGCAAATAGTCATTGCATTTTTAAGCAACAAGGATAAACAGGTCTCTACTTGTGAAACTGAGTGCATATTAAGCTAAGTTGTCCAGTACTTGACTTGGAGCAAGGCTCTCTTTCCTGTGTACATTCATTTTATTTTATGGACGTGTAAAAGCAACTCTGTGGTGCTGGCTGGAGTGGGAAAATCAACAACAACAACACTATAGAACAACCCACAACCAAAAGCAACCCAAAAAGAAAACATCAAGAGAAAAATATGGAGGCAGATCCCCCAATAACCTTGGCAAGCATTGGCTGCATCAAAAGTGAGAATAATTGATGTTGACATAGAGGAAAGTAGTAATTGGAATGAAACTTGTTTGAATAACAGCTTAAATGTTTCTTTTCTTGCTTTCCAGATTACATGCACTGTAAAGCCGGATTTCTTTCTCCTGGCTAGTTCACAGAGGACATTCTGTGTCCAGGGGCTTGTGAAAGGAGAAAACAAAACAGAACAGAACTGTGAATTTGCCTCTTTCTGCATGATTGTTGAGCCTGGATTCCAGGCTCACATATAAAATTTATTGATACTTAATCCCAAATCTTGTCTGTTGTGAACATCCCTTATAGACCATTGTTAAGATATTGAAAGGTTAGATAGTACCTGGGTGAGAGTACTGCTTAACAAAACTGAAGTTAGAATTTTTCCCAGTCTTGTTCCTTTTCATTAGTTTCCAGTTAAAGTGAGTACAATGGACTGAATGTTTATGTCCCCCTTAAATTCATATGCTGAAGTTCTAAAACCCAAGGTGATGGTGTTAGGAGGTGGGGTCCTATGTCATGAGAACAGAGCCTTCGTGTATGAGATTAGTATATTTACAAAGGAGACCCCAGAAAGATCCCTCACCTCTTCCTCTGTGTGAAGCCACAGTGAGAAGACGGCCATCAGTGAGGGAGCAAGTCCTCACCAAACACTGAATCCTCTGACACCTTGATCTTAGACTTCTCAGCCTCCAGAACTGTGAAACCACACATCTGTTGCTTATAAGCTAGTCCAAGTGGGCTATTGTTACAACAGCCCACTTGGACTAGGACAATAACTGAAAGTCCTAATTCCACAGTGGGGCAATTTTGGCCCTTGATGTTCTGCCCTGCTGACTACTGCTCCAGGTTTTCCCACCTTCTCTAGGCTCCCACCATGTCAAACATCTGTAGGTCTTACATTGTCTGGCCACTCTTGTTTCTTTCATCATCTCTCTTTTCATGCTTCCTTCTACTCACAAGCTTCAGTCCTGTGGGGCTTCCACCTATTTCTTGACTCTTCCAAGTTGATTTCATCTCTGGTCATTTGCTCTTTTTACTCCCGTCATCTGGAGTGTACTTTCCTTCACCTACACATGTCTGAAACTTTCTTAACTGTCATGACCAAAAGACACTTTCCTATTGTAAACAGCACTGCAATGAACATTGGGGTGCATGTATCCTTTCTTTTTTTCTTTTTTTTTTTTTTTGTGGTATGCGGGCCTCTCACTGTTGTGGCCTCTCCCGTTGTGGAGCACAGGCTCCGGCCCTGCAGGCTCAGTGGCCATGGCTCATGGGCCCAGCCGTTCCGTGGCATGTAGGATCTTCCCAGACCGGGGCACGAACCCATGTCCCCTGCATTGGCAGGCAGACTCTCAACCACTGCGCCACCAGGGAAGCCCCATGTATCCTTTCAAACCATGTTTTTCTCTGGATATTTGCCCAGGAATGGGATTGCTATACAAGTGAACTAATTTACAAAACAGAAACAGACTTACAGACTTAGAGAATGAATTTATGGTTAGTAGGAGGGAAGGGTAGTGGGGAGGGATAGATTGGGAGTTTGGGATTAACATGTACACACTGCTATATTTAAAACAGATTACCAACAAGGACCTACTGTAAAAAAAAAAATAAGTTAAAAAAAATAAAGACACTTTCCTGACCCCTTCCTCAAATGCAATAGTTCTCCTGGAACTATCTCACTAGCCCATTTTATTGTCTAAGGAAATAAAAATATCTTGGTCATTTACTTATGTGTTTTTTGTCTGTGCTCTCCCTCCTCCATAACCACAATGAAATCTTCCTAACAGTGGTGACTTTTCTCTATTATGCACTCTTGTGTCCCCAACTATGGTAGGAGATCAGTAGATATAAATAAATGGTTCTCAGGATGTGGTATGTTCTGTCATGCTTCCTTTCCTTTGGCCAAGTCAGTGTCTCTTGCTTTGCTTAATCAGCTTGCTCAGTCAATACTTTCTCCTGCTTCAAAGTCTCAGCTCACACATTGTCTCTTTGTGAAGCTTTCCTTCACATCCTGGGGTACAGCAAGATGTTCCTTCTGCATTTGCCTGGTTCCTGGCATGTGCATCCCTTATGGCAATTACAATGTTGTATTTCAGTTGTGTCTTTATGGATGTAGCCTGGCCTGAAAGTGTACATTTTTTGCACTTAGGGATTGTATCTGTATCTATAAATCAATGTCTTGGTGTACTGAATTTGCATAGTAGATGCTTAAAAATGTTGAATATATTAATAGTCATTGCTTCAGTTGATTAGGCTGTAAAAATGTGATATCTTTTTGAAGCTTTGCAGTTGTTGTTCAGAAGCTCCATATTTGTTTTTTTCTCATGCTATCTCTCCCAGATATACCCTCATCATTAACAGTATTAGCATTTCTTGGAGGCCCTCATGCCTGACCAATAACAATAGCTTTTTAATTCATTTTTCTGTCTCCTATTCTCTTTCCTCTAACACCTAAGGAAAGGAATGGCCTCAATTTTCCTTTCTATCACTGTTTCTCTCCTTCAATTCTCAGATAAAGGAGGAGAAGTCCTTAATCTGATTGGTCAAATTAGCAAATACTCTTTTAGGCTTCCTCAATTACCTCTCAAATTTCTCTGCCATTCTCTTTTACTATGTTTCTCTGTCTGTCTCAATTTCGCTCTCTCTCTCTGCTTTTCTGAAACTGAGTAAATGGACTCTGGCATTTCCACAAATGTTTCTCCCCTTGCTGTAGGCCAAAGGTGGTAACTTACCAAGGTTTAGATCTCATGGGGGCTGAGAGCTGCACTTCAGCTGTAGGCTCCAAATGGGCTCTGTCATGAGTTATCAGTTGCTGACTTTGCTATTAATAAAGTAGTAACTTGACATTTATTTTCCTATTGACCCTTATGTTTGTAATAAGTGACTTTTCCATTCCTGAAAGAAAGAACACTTGTTATATTCATCTTTATTTCTAGAAGACTACACACTGGGTCATCAACATGTTTGTTGAATTTTATGAAGGGCAGAAGAGCTAAGTAACTCCCCCTCCTCCTTAGGAGCACAGTGATGGGCATCTAACAGATGCTTTAAAGTACCTGTTGAGTAAATAGGTGGATTATTCCATAACTTTTTACTTTTTCTGAGTTGCTAAATCTACCTTCATCTCTGCTCCAGGAACCAGTCTATTCTGGAGAACTCTGGTCTCTGCAGGCACACTCTTTAGCATCTATCAGACAGTCCAAATGGCTTGTCTGTGAGTATTAAGAATCCATTTGGATCTAACCATTTCTTGGAGAATCTGTAATGCCTTCAATCTGGCTCATCTGAAGTTAAAAGCATCTGCCTTTTCCTCTAGTAGCAGAAAATTTGGAGAGAGTTTTTGAGTTTATATTATAATCAACCAAAGAAGCATTTTAAACTCCTTCTTAAGAGTAAATTGTTATTGGTCAAGAATTAGTAGATGCTTGTTACTAGTAAAATCACTTCTGACATATCCAAGACATCCCAGCCACCAAAGGGATATTAGAGGAGATGACAAACAATTTTAACACCAACTGACATCATGTTCTGGCAGGTCATGGTGATGTCCAGAAGATATCATTCTTGCCTTTTAAAATATCGTGGTAAGAAATAAACATGCAGGGTGACTGAAGTGATTTCTCTATGTATGTGAAATCTTTCTTGTCCTTTAGAAGTTAGTTCAAAGTATGTTTTGAGATACTATCTGATCTAATCAAAGTGATTAGAGGACTATAATTTCTGAGCTAAAATGAAAATAAAACCAACTTTTATTTGGATTCTTAAATGTGCCTGGTATTTTCACACATATTACCTTACCATGTCCTCATAGCCCCACTGTGATTTCAGTAGTAAATAAAAGCTCAGGGAAGCTAAGGTACTGGCCTGATATCACATAGCTAGACAGTGACAGTTAGGACTTGGATTCAAAAATTTCTCCTCCAAGCTCAGTGTTCTCATAACCATAACACATTGTCTTAGAGAGCATCCTCCACTTTATAGATAAAATATGAATATCCAGGGAAGAAAATGCCTTTGTAATGGTCTCACAGGTGGCAGGCACACTGCCTCCAGAGACATTTGGCAGGATAGCCCCAAAAAAGGTTCAGTCTCTGTTAACAACATACTTGTTTATGGGCTTCAGCACTCCTCTGGAAAGGCAGAATTTGAACAGAAGAAGAAGCAGCTCAAAACTGCAACTCACTTGCTTTGGAATGTGAACAGAGTATTTCCTGAAAATATGGGACAGAAGACAATATGCTGTGTTTTTGTTACCTGACACATTAAAACTAACTTAAGTGATTCCATACACCACTATTACAAATATCATACACTCACCTATAATAGTTTGATAGGACTGCCATAACAAGGTATCACAGACTAGGGAGTTTAGCAACACAAATTTATATTCTCATAGTTCTGGAGGCTAAAAGTCCAAGAACAAGGTGTTGGCAGTGTTGATTCCTTCTGCAGGCTCTGAGGGAGGAATCTGTTCTAGGCCCTTCTCCTTGGCTTTACATCGTTGTCTTCTCTCTGTGTTTTTACATAATTTTCCCTCTTTTGGTATGTGTCCCAATTTCCTCTTCTTGTAAGGATACTCAGTCATATTGGATTAGGGTCTACCTTAATGACCTCATTTTAATTTAATTATATCATTGAAGACCCTCTCTTCAAATATGGTCACATTCTGGGGCCCTGGGTATTAAGATATGACCATATAAATTTTTAGAGGACACAATTTACCCCATCACACACATACACATACACACACACACACACACACACGAACACACACAGTTAAAACTCAATAGGGAGATATTTCTGTGCTTATTGCTTAGGAAATATAAATTTAATTTTCCTGAGCACAATATGTAGTTTTGGTGATCTATGAACTTATTTTTTGAGGATTCTTTTCATGAACCAAGACTTCGCAAGGAAAGTAGAAGTGGAAATAAATAGAAAATATACCAGCAACTGTAGGCCATTTTTATACTTGCCAGGCTGCCAGGAAGAGACTGGTACAGGGAACCTAAGGTCTGGGCTGATTTCAGGATCCACCACTTACCAGCTGAGATCCTAACCACCATGCTAGCTTTTTCTCTCATCTATAAAATAGTAATCCTAACATCACAAGGTTGTTGTGAGTGTTAAGTGGGATAATGGATTCAAAACCACTTTGTACACTCTAGAGAAAAGTTGGATTTTTTTTTAATGGATACGTTTCCTTAATAGCAATATTAAAGCACAAACCAACACTTTAAAAAGGTGAAAGGAAATCTGCTTGGCTTGAAGCAGGAGTGAGGAATTAAGGCTTGACTGTGGTGTTGAAATCACTTGAGAAGTCCTATCTTCTGTCAGTTCATGGGGTTACTGTGAGCATATTTTAAAATCACTACTTTTAGGATATATACAAATGTTAGTTATTATTTTTTAATCGTTTCAGCAGCACTGTGAGGAGGAATACCCTATTGTTTTCAGTTTTTTTAACTGAAGTATAGTTGCTTTACAATGTTGTGTTAGTTTCAGGTGGACAACAAAGGTATTCAGTTATACATACACACATATCTATTTTTTTTCAGATTCTTTTCCCTTATAGGTTATTACAAAATGTTGAGTATAGTTCCCTGTGCTATATAGTAGGTCCTTCTTGGTTATCTATTTTATATATAGTAGTGTGTTATATTAACACCAAACTCATAATTTATCCCTCCCACCCCCTCCCTTTCCCCTTTGGTAACTATAAGTTTGTTTTCTATGTCTGTGGGTCTATTTCCATTTTGTATATAAGTTCATTTGTATCAATTTTTTTAGATTCCACATTGAAACAATATCATATAATATTTGTCTTTCTCTGTCTGGCTTACTTCACTTAGGATGATAATCTCTAAGTCCATCCATGTTGCTGCAAATGGCATTATTTCCTTCTTTTTTATGGCTGAGTGATATTCCATTGTATATATGTACCACATCTTCTTTATCCATCTGTTGATGGATATTTAGGTTGTTTCCATGTCTTGGCTGTTGGAGATAGAGTTCAGAGTAATGATCGTAAAGATGATCCAAGAACTCAGGAAAAGAATGGATGCACAGAGTGAGATGTTTTCAGTTTTTAAATACTTAATTAATTGCCTAATCATCTGGAGCCCAGTATTTCTCAAATGAGCTGTAGTAAAGGATTTATATTAAAGTTTTTAATTTGTCATGGACTAATGTTTGTAAACTAAAAAAAAAAAACATGAATTACTAGAAAAACAAAATTAAAAAATAAGAAAGACTTATAAAATGCAAGCTTGATTTTTTAAATTAGCTTCAATAGACAAAAAATAATTCCACTGAATTATTTTTAAAATTTCCATAAGTCTACTTCCATTGCATGTGAGTTAAAGCATTTGTGGCTCACACTTTGGGTAGCACTGCTATAAACAAAATGACAATGGACCAGTGCTCAAAGATGTGTATTGTGACACTAGGATTACTGGCCCTTCTACTTTACATCATTGCTTTTTTGATCTAATATTTCTGAGCTCCAATTTCCTTATCTACTAAATGCACATATTGACCCTTGCCCCTGTCTACCTCATAGGATTCTTACAAATTTCAGAAGACCCAAAGTAGAAATTTGAAAGCTGTAAGAAAAAAAAACACTAACAATTTTAGCATGAAAAAGTTTAAAGTAAGCATAACTAATCTTACTAAAGAACACTTAGATTTTGCACATTACACTGTCCTGCTGATGTAGCCTGAAAAAACGAGTTGCAAAATATACTCCTAAGGGAAAGAAATACAATGACTGCCTGTATTTTGAGTTTTTAGTTATATCTCATGTGACCTATGTCTGGTTCATCTGGTGACGTCCTGGACTATGGCTGTCAGCCCAGCTAACTATAAATAGTGCATCTTGGACTTCTCTGGTGGCACAGTGGCTAAGAATCTGCCTGCCAATGCAGGGAACATGGGTTCGATCCCTGGTCCAGGAAGATCCCACATGTCACGGAGCAACAAAGCCCATGCGCCACAACTACTGAAGCCTGTGCACCTAGAGTCCATGGTCCACAACAAGAGAAACCACTGAAATGAGAAGCCCGTGAACCACAACAAAGAGTAGCCCCTACTCGCCACAAATAGAGAAAGCCTGCATGCAACAACGAAGACACAACACAACCAAAAATAAATAAAATAAAATATATAAAAATAAATAAATAGTGCATATTTCTCCTCTTAAAAAATGCCTTAATTTGTAGTAAAAATTATATGGTCATCTATCCAGATGATAGATGTTGCAGAAAATTATGTTACTAGTAACAGAAGCGTTTTTTTTTTTACCCATTGTTTCTCATAATAATTAGATATCAGAGATCATTTTCCTACTGAAGTAACATTAAGTTCAAAACAAAAAGACACTTGTTTATATCAATTTTGTATGGAAAAAAGTTTGATTAAAAAAACAATTTAGGCAAAGAAGATTAATAAAGAAAGAAGATGGGAAGTGGCCTAAGAATACAAGAGGGTAGGGTGGTGGGATCTCAGAGAGCTTGTGGAAGTGAAGTGGCTTGAAGACCTTGAATAGGTGAAGTGGCTTCAGTCAGATCAGAAATCAGCACTCAGGTGGTTTTGTCTATTCCTTTCCATTTCATGTCTCTTCAATTTTCGTGTAAATCCAACCTGTCTCAGCTATGAGAAAAGGAATCAATTTTGAGTCCTTCCATGCTTGGGAAGAAAGTTAAAAAAGAAACACTTGTATCTACCAAGGAGACCAGATAGATCCAGTCATGCAGAAGGGATTCGGAAAGAGGCTGCAGAGAAAACCATGCCTGAGAGGAGCTGAGTCAGGGCCTCTACCAACTAGCGGGTTCCGGCTCTTACCATTTCTTGCCTGATGACACAATGACTTCTATGTTGTCCTCCAGCTTTCATTCTTCTCCCTTTGAATCCACTTGCTACAGATTATCAGAGAGATTTATCTGATCATGTCAATCTCCTACTTAAAACCCATCAGTGACTACTAATTTTTCATCAGACCTATCCAAATACCTTAACATGCTAACTAAGTCCATCCCAAACTTGGTCAATTCCTTTGTTTTCAACCTTAAGTGCTCTTGCCTTCCTGATTTCCCTTCCACATTCTATCAGATGCACTGTACAAATTCTCCATGAAAATCCATCGAAAGCAGTCCAATCTCATACAGTTCAATCCATTAAGGAGATAGAATAACTTGCAGTTTTCCAAGTGGACTATTGCTGAGTCATGTATCCTGCATCTGCACAGGTGGTTCCTTCAGCATTCATTCACCCCACAGATAGATATGAATTAAGTGTCTAGAATGTGTCAGAATCTAAGACTTGGGGAGGCAGTGGTGAACAAGTCAAATGGACACCATGACTTTTCGCATTCTAGTGGGTGAGGTGCTCAAGAAGCACATGAGTATATACTGTAATACTGGGTAAGTGATAAGAGCTACTAAGAGAAAAAAGCAGGGTCGGGGGACTAAGAACAGAAAAGAGGGAGTACGGGTTATAGTTCCTGGAACTGTACCTGGAACTCCCTTCCTCCCTACCCACACTCCCCAGCTTTGTTAATTCTTCAACATTCTGTGAGAGCTTTTACCTTTTTCAGGTAGTGAATACACTCCCCTACACAAGACACCACCCAAACACAAAGGACTTTTATTAATACCATGTAGGAGATCATGAACTCCTTCTGGAAGCTAATGACATGATGTCCTCTAGCCCCCAAATATGGTTCAATCAAAAGAACATGGATTTGAATTCTGACACCTGCTGAGTCCTCATTCTGTTGGAGTCTTGGTTTGCATCACCTTACAATTAAGACATGAATACTCTCTGCTACATGAGGTTGCTGAATCTCAAATGAATGAAAGCACTTTGATAATTGAAAATTATATTGTTAATTTTAAAGTGCTATAATTTTTTTTTATTATCTCATTACCATGATCAACTGATGCTACTTTCAAGAGAAAGAAGATCACCCCAAATGTAAATATAGCTTTTAACTAAATAAGCCAGTCATTCATTCAAAAATGAATATATTGTACATGTGTTACGTGGCAGGCATTGTTCTAGGTATGGGGTACAAGAGCACTTTTCTTTCAAGGAGTTCACTTAGTTTATTTTAAGGAAAACTAATCTGAAAAAATTCAGACTATTATAGTAGGTATTGTTAAACACCATGGCATGATAATTTCTAAACTATTTTAGCTTTCCCTGAGCCTTCTTCTTACATTAGCAATAATATATAAGGTTTTACACCAATTAAATCTATCTGAAACCACTGAGTATTAAATTATATGGCCTCAGGAGCTATAAACATAAGTAGTTAAATACAAAAGAAAGCATTGTAAAAAATAACAAAAACATTATTCCCAGTGGTGTCAACTTTTCTACAAGGTTAATTAATCACTGCAAATGAGTGTAACTGGAACAGACTGATGTTGACTGTAAAGTTACAACTTTGAAAATCCCAAGCAAATAACATAATTTAGTGGTCATAATCATAATCCATTCCTAATTAGTAAATCTTTAAGAGAACATATGATTTGAAAAAAATAAAGCAAAATAAACAATTTATATGTTGAAAATCTTTGTTATCTGAACACATGACTCCATGTTGTATAAAGTTTGCTGAATTAAATAATATAAGATTTTCTTTTTTTCTTTTATAATTTTTAAAATTTTCATTTATTTATTTACTTTTTGGTTGAGTCAGGTCTTAGTTGTGGTACGTGGGTTCTTTGTTGACGCATGCGGGATCATTCGTTGCAGGGCGGACTCTTCATTGTGAAGCGTGAGCTCCTCTCTAGTTGTGGTGTGTGGGTTTTCTCTCTCTAGTTGTGGCGTGTGGGCTCCAGGGTGTGTGGGCTCTGAAGTTGTGATGTGTGGGGTACAGAGCACATGGGCTCTGTAGCTTGTGGCACATGGGCTCTCTCGTTGAGGTACGTGAGCTCAGTAGTTGTGGCATGTGGGCTTAGTTGCCCAGCAGCATGTGGGATGTTATTTCCCTGATCAGGAATTGAATCCCTGCCCCATGCACTGGAAGGCAGATCTTTACCACTGGACCACCAGGGAAGTCCCTCTCATAAGATTTTCAACAGAAATTTTTATATTCTATTTCAGAAAAGTTATGGGGAAATGCATTTCAAATGTTGTGGCCCAAAGTTCAGTTTCATTTTTAAATGATGCACAAAGACTTAGTCCAAGAGATTGGCCCTTTTATTCTAAAACATTAAGAAAATAAAAATGGTAATTGAAATGGAAATACATATGGACTATCATTGGTAATATTCTCCAGTACTGACATATTTTTCTTCAATAGTCCAATCTAACTAAATACAATCTTAATAAAACTTACTTAATAATATCTGTAACCAGCTGGTTTTGGCAAAAAAGGATGAGCATTTCATTGCTATATCTGAAAATCTATTAAATAATTGATATATTTCTTTTTAGACACCATGGAAACAAGTCAATTTAGTCAATTTTGTATTTATTATGGACTTGATTCTGCAAGATATAGTGACGAGAATAAAATATTTAAAGTTAGAAGATGGGCTGTGAGTCCCTAACATTTCACAATCAAATCTGTAAAATATAGATGATGAGGATGATGATTCTATGCTTTTCCTACTTAGCAGGGATGCTCATTTATTTTTAAACAAAATACTTTTACCACCAAAATATATATGTGACACCCTTCTCCTAAGCTGGATCTTGTGATGGGAATGCAAAGCTAAATAAAATGTAGTCTCTGAACTCAACAAGTTTATAGACAGGTGAGAAAGGCAGATAAAGAGAAACATGGTAGAATTGGATAAGAGCTCTGCTTAAAGTTCTAAAAGTCCCCAAAGAGGATCACTTAAAAATCAGATTTTAGGGTGAAGCCATCATGGAAATTCTCATAAAGGAAACCCATGGTTCTCCATGGGACTTTCCTCTGGATACCAGACTGTCTACTTGGTATCGATACTTCATTGACTAGTGGGAAACTCAAACTTAACGTGAGCAAAAGAGACTCCTCTTCCCAACTAATCCATCTTTCAGTCTTCTCCATCTTAATAAATAAAGCCTACCTGTTTTCAATCAATTCAGCTGAAAAAAGTAGCTGTAATTTTTTTCTATTTTTCTTATATTTTACATTCAATTAGGTAGCATGTAGTAGCTCTAAAACATATTTTGAATTTGATCACTTATTAGTACCTCTGAAACTCCAGCTCCAGAGTAAGCCACCCTTCTCTCTCTCCCAACCAACTGCAGGGTCCTGGTAATCAATCTCCCTACTACCACTCTCCAACAGTCCTTGTACCATATAACCAAGAGAATGCTGTTTTTAAAAATTGAGGTAAAATTGGTATATAACTTTATATTAGTTTTGGTGCACCACATAACAATCTGATCTTTGTAGACACTACAAAGGGATCACCACAATAAGTCTAGTTACCATTCATCACTATGTAAATGACCCTCTTAATCTATTTCCTCACCCCAACCCCCTTCCCCTCTGATAACCACCAATCTGTTCTCTCTGTCTATGAGTTTTCTTTTGTTTATTCATTTGTTTTGTTTTTAATATTTGGCATATAAGTGAAATCACATGGTATTTGTCATTCTCTGTCTGACTTATGTCACTTAGAATAATGTGCCTGAAGTCCATCCATGCTGTCACAAATGACAAGATAATCTTCCTTTTATGGCTGAGTAGTATTCCATTGAATATATATATACCATATCTTCTTTACCCATTCATCCATCAATGGATATTTAGGTTGTTTATATATTTTGGCTATTGTAAATAATGCTGTAATAAACATGGGGTTGCATATATCTTTTAAAATTAGTGTTTTCATATCCTTCAGATAAATAGCCAGAAGTGGAGTAGCTAGTTCATGTGGTAGCTTTACTTTTAATTTCTTGAGGAGAATCCATACTATTTTCCGTAGTAGCTGCATGAATTTACATTCCCACAAACAGTGTACAAGAGTTCCCTTTTCTCCACATCCTTTCCAGCACTTACTAGTTCTTGTCTTTTCGATAATAGCCATTCTAACAGTTGTGTGGTGATATCTCATTGTGGTTTTGATTTGCATTTCCTTAGGAATTAGTGATGTTGGACATCTTTTCATGTGCCTGCTGCCCATCTGTATGTCTTTGAAAAAGTGTCTATTTAGATCCTCTGCCCATTTTTCAATCAAGTTTTTTTTTTGCTGTTGAGTTCTTTATATATATATTGATATTAATCTCTTATCAGATATATGATTTGCAATATTTTGTCCCATTTAGTAGGTTCCACTTTTATTTTGCTGATGAATTCCCTTTCTGTGAAGAAGCCTTTTAGTTTGATTTAATCTCACTTTTTTTTTTTTTTTCTTTTGTTGCCTTTGCTTTTGGGGTCAGATCCAAATATTTCATGTTAAGACTGATGTCAAGGATATCTTCTAACTTTTCTTCTAGGAGTTTTATGATTTCATGACTTGTCTTTAACACATTTTGAGTTAATTTTTGTGTATGGTATAAGATAATGGCCTAACTTCAATCCTTTGCTTGCATCGGTCCAGCTTTCCCAGTACCATTTATTGAAGAGATCATTCTTTCCCCATTGTATAGTTTTAGTTCCTTCATAGTAAATTAATTTACTATATATGTGTGGGTTAATTTCTTGGATCTCTATTCTGTTCCATTGATCTATGTGTCTGTTTTTATACCAGTTCTATACTGTTTTTATCACTATAGATTTGCAGTATGGTTTAAAATCAGAATGATACTTCCAGCTTTGTTCTTTTTCAAGCTTGTTTTGAATAATTGTGTTTTTTTCTTTCTTTTTTTTGGTTTCATACAAGTTTTAGAACTATTTGTTCTAGTTTTGTGAAAAATGCAGTTAGAATTTTGATAAGGATTGCATTAAATCTATAGATTGCTTTGAGTAGTATGGACATTTTAATGATATTAATCCTTCCAACCCATAAGCATGGAATGTCTTTCCATTTCTCTGTGTCTTCTTCAGTTTCTTTCATCAACATCTTATAGTTTTCACCTTCTTGGTTAAATTTATTTCTAGGTATTTTATTATCTTTGATGCAATTGTAAATGACATTGTTTTCTTAATTTATCTTTCTGATATTTTGTTACCATTGTGTAGAAATGCAACAGATTTCTGTATATTAATTTTGTATCCTGTAACTTTACTGAATTTATGTATTATATATAGCAATTTTATGGTAGAATATTTAGGGCTTTCTCTATATAGTATTATGTCATCTGAAAATGAAATTTTACTTCTTTCTTTCCAATTTGGATACATTTTATTTATTTTTCTTGCCTAATAGCTCTGGGTAGGACTTCCTGTACTATGTTGAATGAAAGTGGTGAGAATGGACATCATTGTCTTGTTCCTGATCTTAGAGAGAAAGTTTTCAGCTCTTCACTGTTGAGTATGATGTTGACTATGGATTTGTCACATATGTCCTTTATTATGTTGAAGTACTTTCTTCCTATGACCACCTTGTTGAGAGATTTTATAATAAATCAATGTTGAATTTTGTCAAATTTTTACTCTGCATCTGTTGAGATGATCACATGATTTTTATCCTTTATGTTGCTAATGTGGTGTATAGTGTTGATTGATTTACAGATATTGAACCAAGCTTGCATTCCTGGAATAAATCCCACTTGATTATGTTGTATGATCCTTTCAATGTATTGTTGAATTTGGTTTGCTAATATTTTGTTGAGGATGTTTGCATCTACATTCATCAAGCATATTGACCTGTAATTTTGTGTGTGTGTGGTGTCCTTACCTGGTTTTGGTATCAGGGTAATGCGGGCCTCACAAAATGAGTTCAGAAGTGCTCTGTCTTCTTCAATTTTTTGGAAGAATTTGAAAAGTGTAGATATTAAATCTTCTTTGAATGTTTGGTATAACTCACCAGTGAAGCCATCTAACCCTGGACTTTTGTCTGTTGGGAGGTTTTTTTTTTTTTTTGATTACTGGTTTCATCTCCTTATTAGTAATTAGTCTATTCAGATTTTGTAGTTCTTTATGATTCAGTCTTGGAAGATTGTATATTTCTAGTGTTTTATACATTTCTTCTAAGTTGTCTGATTTGTTGGCTTATAATTGTTTATAGTAGTTTCTTATAATCCTTTGTATTTCTGTGCTAACAGTTGTAACTTCTTTTTCATTTCTAACATTTTTTTATTTGAGCCTTCTCTTTTTTTCTTGATGAATGTAGCTAAAGGTTTGCCCATTTTGTTTATCTTTTTAAAGAACCAGCTCTTAGTTTCATTTACCTTTTCCACTGTTTTTTAAAATTGTCTATTTCTCTCATTTCCACACTAATCTTTATTATTTCTGTTCTTTATTATTTCCTTTGTTCTAACTTTAGGCTTTGTTTTTTTATTCTTTTTTTCAGTTCCCTTAAGTGTAAAGTTAGATTGTTCATTTGAGATTTTTCTTGTTTCTTGAGGTTGTCTTGTATCACTATGAACTTCCCTCATAGAACTGCTTTCACAGCATCCCATTTTGGAATATTGTATTTCCATTTTCATTTGCCTTGAGATATATTTTTTTAAATTTTCCCTTTGATTCCTGTTTTGACCTATTGGTTGTTCAGTAGCATGCTGTTTACTCTCCATGCATTTGTGATTTTTTCAGTTTTCCTCTTGTAATTGATGTCTAGTTTTATGCCATTGTGGTAAAAATAAAAGTTGCTTGATATGACTTCAATCTTCTTAAATTTATTGTGGCTTGTTTAGTGGTCTAATATATGGTCTATTCTGGAATGTTCCATGTGCACTTGAAAAAGTGTGCCTTCTTCTGCTTTTGGATGGAATATTCTTTATCTACCCAGTAAGTTTATCTGGTCTAATATGTTGTTTATGGCTGATGTTTCTTTATTGATCTGAATGATATGTTCACTTCTGTAAGTAGGGTATTAAAGTCCCCTAGTATTATCTTATTGCTGTCAATTTCTCCCTTCTTGTCTGTTAATATCTGCTTTATATATTTAGGTGATCCTATGTAGAGTGTATGTATATTTATAAGTGTTGTATCTTCTTGTTGGATTGACCCAACAATTATCCAATAATAATGATTGATCATTATATATTTCTTTGTATTTTATTACAGTCTTTGTTTTAAAGTGTATTTTGCCTGATATAATATAATTGTTCCTGCTTTCATTTGGTTTCCATTTGCATGAAAACACTTTTTCCATCCCTTCATTTTTAGTCTGTGTGTGTCTTTAGAACTGAAGTTAGTCTTTTACAGGCAATATATAGATGAGTCTTTATTTTTTAACCATTAGCCATGCTATGTCTTTTGAATGGAGAATTTAGTCCATTTACATTAAAGTAATTATTGATAGTTATGTACGTATTACCATCTTGTTACTTGTTTTTTGGCTCTTCATGTAGATCCTCTGTTTTTCACTGGCTTTCTTTCCTTGTGGTTTGATGACTTTCTTTAGTGTTATGATTCCTTCCTCATTTTGTTTGTGTATATACCATATGTTTTTGCTTTGTGGTTATAATGAGATTCACATATAACAGCATATAGATATACCAGTCTTTTTTTAAGATGCTAGCAAGTTAGGTTTGAATGCATTCTAAAAACTCTACATTTTTACTCCCCCATGCACATTTTATGGTTTTTTTTGATGTCATACTTTGCATCAGTGTTCCAAAGGGAGAGATCACAGTCAGCACTTAATTTCAGGCTGATTGGAAGCCAGACCCTCAGGCAGCAGCTTTTAAAGTATACAGATATATACATCCTGTGGGACTAATGTTGTAACCCTTTCTGGTCTCCAGACCAGGCAGTTTGGAGGTGTCCTCTTGGCAGCAGTTGCAAAAACTGGGGCTCCAGACAAGTGTATAAGCTTCTTTCTTGGGAGGTACTGGTGGGCTGTAGTGAGGCCAAAGTAGAGTGCAAAGTTGGCCTTCATTCCCTGAAAACACCTTTGTGGTCTCTAGATTTCTGGTAAACCTGAAATTTGCCCCTCAGACTGAAGCTCCAGGACAAGTAAATAGGTCCTTTTCATAAGAAGAATGGGGTATGTGTCAGTCTGTTATGTTGTGTCCTGGGCCTGATAGCCTAAGAACTGTCTCTCTGTTTCAGTCCTTTGAGACCCAGAAATACAGGCTCCCAAGGCCACCAGAGCCAGGAACTCAAGGGACATACCCTGTGTAGATTGCACATAACTGCTGGATTTAGTGGGGCTGCATGGGATTCTAGGGCCAGCTCCAGCCCACTGGCTTCAGGAGGACCATGGGGAAATGTATGATGGGTCAAGCCTACTGGCCGCAAGGGGAGCCCCATGTGATAATGTGTGGGCAGGGCAAACCCATTGACTGCAGTGAGGCCATGGGAGGGCATGTGGATGCGGCAAACACTCCAACTTCAGTAGTACCTCAGTGGAACCTGGGACTGTGAAAAGTATGCTGGTTATAGTGGGACCATGGAAGAGCATCAGGGCAGGGCAAGCCCAACAATGCTAACAAGGTAGAGGGAATGCAAAAATAGTACCTGCCACCCTTGGCACTAGCTAGGTGGAATGAGAGTGTGAAAATGACATCCACTAGTGCCTCTGTCCTTGGAGAAAATCCCAACAGACCTCTGTGTCCTTGGGAGATGCTTTAAGATTAGCTAATAAATCTCCTTCACAAATGGTTTAAGCACTTTCTAAATGGCTACTTTTGTGCTGGATCCTTGGTTGAGTGGATCTGTGTACAAGCCCTCCAAGAACTCACTTTCCATTCCCCACAGCCTTTTGGGTCTCCTAGACGTAAGCCCTGGTGGTTTTCAAAGCCAGACATTTTGGGACTTCATCTCTCTGTTGTAGGTCCCAAAGGTTGGGTCACCTGATGTGGGCCATGAACCCCTAATTCCTTAGGGAGAAATTCCATATTTGTGAGATCACTCCCACTTGTGGGTCACGGCACTAGGTGTGTGGATTTTGGTGAGACTGTGTCTCTGCCTCTCCTACCCATTTCAATGTGGTCCTTTTATCCTTTGTTATAGAGGAGCTGTTCAGCTAGTTTTCAGATCTTTTTCAGAACTAATTGATTCATATATGGCTGTAGATTTGGTGTGTTCATGGGAAGTGAGTTCAGGATCGCCCTATGCTACCATCTTGAACTGTGCTCTGTAGACTGCCTTTTTTAAAGGGTAAGTCAGATCACCTTGCTTTCTTGATTATAACTCCAAAGGTTGTTTTTCATGAAAAGAAAAAAAAAAAATCTGTAACCCAGACTTACCTGTTAAGCCCCTGTGCAGCTTCCCCAGGAAAGCTTCTCTGAATGTCATCAAGAGAACAGTGTTAAGTCCCCCTCCCCAATTCCCTGCTCCTGCAATGTTGTATGCACACCACACATGTTGTACTTTCCACACTGTACTGCAAATATCTGTGTATTCCTAACAGAAGGCAAGCTCCTTGTGTTTCTAATACATTGGTAGATACATGAGGGCAGATACCACACTACCCCTAGTACCAGCATAATTTAAGAAAAAAATGATGATGATTATTTCTGTCCCTATATATTTTGGGGAGTTTTAAATTATCTCTAACAGGTGACAATTTCCTTGAATAAAATCCAGTAGTTCCCTGGATCTCTGCAAAATCCTGGGATTGAAATTTTCATCTGATAAGAAAAAATATAGAAAATCTATTCCACTACCTACGTGTTCATTATTTATTCCTTTTTGCTTGATTGTCTCCATTCTAGAAGAAGGAAATACTAAATTTCCTGCCTCTTTTGTAGTGAGGAGTAACCATCACACACAAGTCTAGCCATTAAAATGAAAGTTATAGCCTGCTGGGTGTGTCTACGTCCTCCATTCCTATTCCTTAGGAAGGTAATACATATATACACATACAGCAGAGAGTAATTCCATGACTAATTCTAAGTTCAAAATAATCTGTAAATCTTTGAAGTTAGATGCCTCAGTAGATTGAACTAAAAAAATATTGATTAAAGAACCAAGATTGAATGTGGGCCATGAGAGACATGGGCTGAGAGAAGGATAGAAGGCATTGAAATGTGTTAAATTTTTGTTTTCAACTCCATAAGTAGGATAGAGGCTTCTCAGAGGGGACAATGCTTAATTAAAAAAATAAATAGATGGCAACATATGCTCGAAACTAAAGGTTGAGGACACATACTTCTTCTAGAGTATTCATCATGTGCTGTCCTACTATACAAAATTTCTCTGTTGAAGCCTCCCTTTAATTTCTGATCTTTTGAATTTTTGTCCCTTGCAGACACTGCCTTCTTTTGGGTTCCCTTAAGGTAGAACCTGGTCCAAGGATTTGAGTGCAAGTAGTTTATTTGGAAAGTAATCCCAGGAAGTTGGAAAGAGGATGTGGGGAGACTGAGAGCAGGAAGAAAATCTGACAAGAGGGGTGCTTCTGCTGTAGGCAGGGGTAGGGGGGCTTGGTTTTATGGGGACTTCTGAAGAGTCAATGCATCCCAGAATTCCTGCCCAAAGGACAGGAGTCTTGGGTAATTTATCCATTGGTTTTTATCCTGTGTTGTTTGAGGATTTCCATGGGGGCATCAACAAATCTACTTTTCTGGGCTGCACTTTCACAAGTTCATTGATACCACAGCTTCAGCAAAGGCCCTTTGCTAAGGCAGAAAGTGGCAAGATTGGCATTAGAGTGGGACTTTGGAGCACTGTGAATGTAGGCTTATGTAGAACTGTTCATCACTGTGAGTGAACTCAGTGGTGAGCTAAGGGCTATGTTGCAGGAGACCAGCAGCATTCTCTACCCTTTGGATGCTACCAAACTCATCTTCTAGGTTCTGGTTCCTGGTACTCCCTAACTCACAAGCAATTAGGAAAAGTATTCTGCCTTTCCCACATGTGGCCCCATTAAATCTCAAAATATCTCCCTCCCAATACTGATGCCCTCTGCAGCAGAGATACAATCAGAGGTTGAACACCATCATTTCTGGACACTCAGCCCCTGTATTCTTCATAGGTCAAGGACCAGTCACTAAAGTAAACTAGGGACTGGAGCTTTCCCTCTGTCCCACTTCCTGTCCCAGAGAGCCTCTGATTCATGATAAATATAATTTGCTTAGAACTTTCCATGTTCCAGGGGCTATGTTAAGTGATTCATAGACATGCCTTATTTAATCTTTATAACAGCATTTACAGAATGGTCATAATGATCCCCATTTTATAGCCAAGGAAGGAAATTGCACCCAGAAGGATACTGTGTAAGTTAGTAGGTAGCAGAGTTAAGGTTTGAACCCAGTTCATGAAAACTCCAGAAACCATTGTCTCAACGATTATACCATCCTGGCTCTGTGTTTATCTCCACCTATCACCACTACTCTCAGCCCTTTCCACATTCACACTGAACCTTTGATTGTGCTATTAAAGTTGAGGTCTGGTTACTCTGAGGTCACTGAGGTTTGTTAGAGTCCAGCCCCTCACTTTCCCCCTGGAATTTTTTTCCCTCTGACAGAGGTATATCTGCTCTCTGCCTTGAATGTCCCAGTTAGAGTGATGTCATGGCTTCTCTTAGTGGTCTGTTCCATTGCCTAACAGCTCCCAGGGGTCTAACATTTTCCCTCATATTTAGCTTCAATATTCCTCATTGCAGCTTACAACTTGTTAATTCTCATTCTGCCTTTGTTGATTAATAAGAAGATTGATCCCTGTCCTTCTAACAATATCTTTTATGAATGTGTCTGCAGAATGATGGCTCCCTTCAGTGACCCTTCTTCAAGCCTGAGCTGTTCCAGTTCTATTAACCTCCCCACAAAAGTCTCACTCAAGCCTGGGACTATTTATGTCCCTCTCCTCTCAGCTGTGTCAATTAGCCTATGTCCTTGGATAATTTATAGTGTCCAAAAGGGAACCCAGGGCTAGAGAGGGAGCCAACTCCAGGCAGAGACAAGCACGATGTTGTTGAAATTCACTTACTCCTTTTGCAAAGTGATATCTTAATTATTTTTTTCTCTGAGGCAGACAGCCAAGATTTTTCCTTCTCAATGTCCTTTTTATAAACTTGAAATTATAGACTGTGGGAGCTGATTTAGACTCTGTGGATCATCTTCCTTATTTGGAAGGGAGCAAATGGAAGCATAGAGGAAATGAAGAGAGTACCCAAGGCCACTCAGTAGCTCAGTGATGGAATGAGAATGAGGACCAGCTCTAGAGTCTTCCAGGCCAATATTCCTTTCAGTGCACCCTGAAGACTGGACTTATCAAGAAGTGGTATACCTGGCTCTGCCAAAAGGAAGTGTGGTGTCACGCAGGCAGTGGAGTGAAGAGGTGCATGGAAAGGAGAGCACCAAATGTCAAGTAAAGTGAGGACTAATAAGTGACTTCTGGAGTTGGCAATGGAGGATTACACGATGACATGAAGAGCACTTTTCATAGAGAAATAAGGACCTGAACAAATGGTGTTGATTTGAGAAGATAAGGAATACTAATGGAAAGTTATGCAGACTTATGTGAGGGTTTTTTGAGAAAACGTACGTTGATTTGATTCCATGGACTGCCACCTATGGGTATATGTACTTGGTCAATGTACCTAAACTCTCGGAGACTCTTTGCTCATCTATAAAATAACAATAACAAATTAAAAATAAACATTATATTACATTAATTATATATTCTATAATATGTCTATATATTCACTTTTATTACATTACACATAATATACGATGTTACTTGTGATATATTGTTATATTTATAATATAAAATGTAATACAAATTAAAATTAATAGTGGGATCCATTTCCTAGGGTTAATGTGATAATTCTGTGCAGTAATAACTACCAAAATTCTCAGTTTTGTGTCTTGTGCATAAATGCACTATAAACTATTAGCTGTAGTTATTGGTATTTATTGGTCTTTTTATCTGTGTCATCTTCATGATCACCATTATTTCAATAAAGCTAATTAACTTTGACCTCATTTCTGGAGTTTTCTATTTGGCCACCTGTCTTTTTGCTTTTAATAGATAATGTTCCCCATACCCCTTTCCCCTCATTTCACAAAGAAAACACAGCTCATCAGATGTGTAATAATTCACTTTGCTGTCCTTACCACTGACAAATTTGCTAATTCTCATGCATCTTCTAACTTAAAAAAAAATTGTCCAGAATTAAATCCTTCAATTTAATCCTTTAGTCTCAGTGCTTTTTTTAATGACATTCCTCTGCTTCCTTATAGCTTTTATCTTCAGTGTACTATCCTGCTGCAAGCTGTCTTTCTCTTCAGAGCATGCTTTTCTGACATCTTTTGTAATATGAATAGGCTGAGAATGTCACAAATTTTCAAATCCTGGTCTCTCTCTCTCTCTCTCTCTCTCTCTCCTTTTTTTTTTTTTTTTTTTTGGCTTATCAGTTTCTCCCTCAAATTATCATTTTTTCTCTTGCATTTCACAATAAACAGCAGGAAGAAACCAGGCAACACCTTCAATATGTTGCTTGGAAATCTCCTCAGCTGAATATCCAAATTCTTCTGTTCATTATTTACAAGTTTTGCTTTTCACGCAGCAGTAGAACATAATGTTATGGAGTTTTTTGTTCCATGTAATGAGTGCCTTTGTCCAGTTTCCAATAACATATTCCTCATTGTCTTATTATCAGTGCTTTTACTTTTCATATTTCTAACAATAGTATGTTTATGAACCCTAGGTCCTAGGTTTTTTCTGTCATACATCTCAGGCTTCTTACTGCATCTACCCATTTTCAGTTCCAAAGCCAATTCCACATTTTTAGGTATTTGTTACAGTAATGCCCCACTTTTTTGTCGACATCTGTATTAGTCTTTTTTGTGTGTGTGTGTGTGTGGCTGCTGTAACAAATTACCACAAACTTGATGGCTTAAAACAATAGAAATGTATATTCTCACAGTTCTAGAGGTCAGAAGTATGAAATCCATATCACTGAGCCCAAATCATGGTTCCAGTGGAGTGGCATTCCCTCCACATACACTAGGGGAGAATGTGTTCTTTGTCTCTTTTAACCCCTCGTGGCTCCATTCCTTGGTTTGTGGCTCCATCTCTTCAACTTCTGCTTTTATGATCACATTGTCTTTTCCTCTTCTGTGTGTCACATCTCTCTGTTTCTCTCTTCTAAAGACATTTGTGATCACATTTAGAGCCTACCCAGATAATTTAGGATAATCTCTCGATCTCAAAAATCCTTAATTAATTGCATCTGCAAAGGTGCTTTTTCCATATAAGGTAACATTTAAAGGTTCCAGATATTAAGACTTTGGGACAATTATTTAGCATACTTTACAATGGTACCCATCTCTAATGGATACAGCTTTGTAAGTGTTCACTTCACAGTATTCTTTTTTTAAGTCGAGATAAATACATGTATAGTAGTAAGACAACTATCGACATGAACATATAAAATTGCTAAGCACTGTGGTAGATATCAGACATGCATGATCTCATTTGATCCTCAGAATGGCATATCTTGGTTAGTATTTTTATACCCATTTCATGGTTAAATAAAAAGATTGGTAAGTCATATAACAAGTACATACTGGGCCAGTAGTGACATCGGTACTTGTTTGATTCTAAAGCCTGAGGTCTCCTGTGCCTAATCTACTCTCCTTTATGGTCATTGGTATTAGGGCATTTTGGAGCTTTGAGATATGTCATTCACTAAGTAAACAAAGAAGGCTTAGAGGTGTAAGTCTAAAGAATGATGAGCATTTTGTATTTAGTTTCTTTTAACAGTGGTGCTGCTATCATTCATTCTTGGCAGTCCGTTATACATGTGTGGCCATGGGCATGTTTTCAGCTGACCACATTGGTCATTGGGCTGTGACCACACAATTCACAGATGGAGTTATAAGCTCAAAGAAGTCTTCATACATACAGGGTCTTCTCAGAAATATTCTCAGTGGCCACACCCTATCTATCTTCCCAAGTTTAATGGTCTGAGTTTAGGAAATATCTTGGTCTGGCTCTAGCTTTCCATTCCTACTTAACCATCCACTTTTCCTATCCTAGTTGTCCTGAAAAACAGGACACATGGCTTGCTTATGTCTAGAAGGAAAGGTAAAATATTTTCATATTTAAATAAAACATAGGTAGAAAGTGCCAAATATGCCAAGTTAGGTAGAGGTGAAGTGCTGGGGTATGCAGAAGTAGCAGATGAGATTTTCAGTTCTCTGGGAGGCTTTAAGAAGAAAGTGGTGATCACGGTTGGTCTCTAAATATAAATAAGATTTGGTTGTATAACGACGTTGGTCTCTAAATATAAATAAGATTTGGTTGTATAACGATTGTAAGATATGGGAAGAGAAAAAGACATTTTGGCTAGGTTGAAGGGCAATAATGCATATTATGTTGAAGAGAACAACAAACAATTTCATTTGACCTGAGTAACATGTCAGAAAGGAAAGAAGGGAGAGTTGAGATTAGATGTGTAGGTTTGGCATTGTCAGGTTGTCTTTTGGATTTTGGACTTCATTGTGTTTGAAATGTGGAGTCATTAAGGATATGGAACAGAATAGTCACATCATCAAGGATATTCTTAGTACAATAGTAATGTGACAACTTTTGGTGGAATGGATTAGATGGGAAGAGACTACAGGTAAGGTAACAGTTTAAAATCCCACTGTAATAGTTCATGAGGGAGGTGATGATGACTTGAAATAAGGCAGTAGTAGAAAGGAGAGAGATAAGAAAATGAAGACCAAGAATACAGTACAAGTAAACCCCACAGGATATGACAGCTGACTGATTATGTGGGTTAAGGAAAGGAACAGGAGTCCAGAGTTCTAGCTTTAGCTAATTGGAAGTACAGATGTACCAGATAAGGTTCTTTGCAAGTGACAAGGCAGGAACCGGCTCACTTTAGCAAAATGTCTTTTAAAAAGATATTTATTTAAAGCATTTGAAGAATTTGAAGATGACTCATAGACTGAAAGGACACAGTAAAATAAGGCCTTAGAAAGGACAGAAATTAGAAAACTCTAAGAATTAAAGCACAGTCTACTGAGACCACACCCTTCAGGGTGAGTCAGTTTGAACCATTTAGTAAACTTGGTCATTCCATTAAAGATCCAAATTCCACAGAATTTGGGGGAGCAGGGGAGAGAGAAAGAGAGAGAGATATATGAAGTCCAGTTGTGTGGTTGCAAGCCCATCTCCTGGCTAGGAAGAGGGCAGAATGTCTTGATTGATAGGCCCATCAAGATTGCATTTAATAGGTAAGAGATAATTTCCCAGATAATACTTGAAGTGTTGCTATTAGAAGGAGGGAAGGATGCTGACTAGTTGAAAACCAAGGATATGCAGGTCTGAGGGCTGAAAATCATATAAAAGGCTCAGAGTTTAGAGTCAAAATGTGTGAAAACCACTTAAGTTCTCTTGTATAGATTATCAAAAGCTAATACACATAATAATGGCATATTGTGGCTTGTCTCTTGTTTGATTTTAAGAGAAATGCCTCTATTGGTTGGGGTAAATTATATTAACGTTAAGGAAGCATCTTTTTATTCCTAGTTTACTAAAAGTTATTCTCTGGAATGGTCATGACATATTGCCAAATAAATACCTGACAATGTTGTATTACTCTTTTACCACACTGTGGGCTAAATTTGCTGGAATTTTATAAAGGATTTTTCATCACACTCATAGGTGACAGTATCTATACTTCCATTATTTTCCTCTTTAATTATAGCCTCACTTTGTTATGTTTTCATATCATTCTTATTCTGGTTTAGCTGAATAAATTTAGCGGTGCTCCTCTTTGTAGTCTCTGAACCAGTTTAAATGTTGTACAAATAAGCTGTAACTTTAATTTAAGAGCCAGGGGACATAAAACTATGTGGAATCAGAGCCTTTTGGAAAGTAATTTGTTTTATGCTTCTGGCTCTTATTTCATGGTTATTGGGCACTTTAGGCTTTCTAAATCTTCTTGTGTAAGTTTTGATAATTTATATTTTTCTTAGGAAAGGCATGCATTGTATCAAGGTGTACAAAAATATTAGAATAGAGTTACTGAGACATAAAATAAGAAGAGGATTTGAGAAGAGAATTGAAAATGTATAAAATTTGTAAAGAGGTATCAAATTTGTAGGGTTTGGCTGAGAGTGGGAAAATCAAGGATGAAAAGGCAGATAGAGGAGGGTGATTGGGTTAAGTTAGAAGACTCCAGTATTTTGGGCTGATGCACTAGACCTGATAGGTTGTTTGGAATTAGAAAAGCTGCCAAAGAGTCAACATGACAGTCAAAGAGAAACACAAAGAATAGAGTCAAGAAATGGGGAGGTGAATATCAGTATTAAATGAGATAAAGGAGATCAGAGGCCAGGAAAACAGAACTGACTCTGGATATGATGGGAAGACAGGCAGGTGATCAAGAACCAAGATACTGGATGCTGAGATGGTTCTGGAAAAATATTTCAATGTCCTGTGGTTCTGTGAGATAGAGAGATGGACATAGAGAAATGGTGTTAGGATTCTTCTGATTAAAAAAAAAATACAAGCTTACTAAAGTAGTCAAAGGGGATGGATTGGCTCATGTGACTGAAAGTTGTTCAAGGGTTAAGACTCTCTGAGAAAAAATGCTTTTCCTTTTTCTTCATCTCTTGTCCCTGCTTTCCACTGTGTTGACTCCCTTCTCAGGTAGGCTATACCTTTGTGGCATTAAAAATAACCCTGTAAGTTCTAGACTTTCTTGGTTCTTTCTGTGTAATCTTAGAGGTTACAATCATCCCTTTTCCAAATTGTTGTGCAAAATTCTCAGGGAAGATTTTGATTGGTTCTGCTTTAGTAATGTTATCATCCTTGAATCAATATTGTGGCCAGGGAAATAGGTATACTCTGATTGGCCAGGTCTGGTTCACAGATACAACACTGAAGTGGAGAATGATTAACTCCAAAAATAAAGAGTAAGAGAGAGAGCCTCCCCAAAGAGATGAGCAGACCTAATAGATGGAGAGGTTGATAGATACACAGATGATAGATAGATAGATAGATAGATAGATAGATAGATAGATAGATAGATAAGAGATAAAGAGAGAGAGAGAGATTCATATATAAATGGGATGAGAGAATGAACAGAATAAAGCAGTAGGGAAATTCTGTAAATTGATTAGTTGAGAATTTGACTGGAATAAAGTAATTCATGAGTAATTTATGACTAGAAAGTTAAGCCCTATTGCAGAATTTCTTGAATGCCTGGCAAAGGTTTTATTATTCAAGCAATAAAGAACCATTGGAAATATTTGAATAGACTAATATGTTGTGTTATAGGTTAGCTAAAAAGATGACCACCAGTAATTCCTCCCATTCCTTTATATGCATGCTTTTCCTCTGATGAAAAGGTAGAGTCTACAACCCCACCACTTGAATCTATCTGCCCTTGGGATTTGCTCTAATCCATATAAGGTGGTGGAAATGAAGTTCTGGGACTTCTAAGCACAGGTCTTAAGAGGAACTTATATTTTTCAGCTTTGCATGGAGGGAGAACCACAGTGGTCCAGGCTATCCTGTTGCAGAAAGAAGCCATGGGAGAAAGAAAAACTAGGAGGAGAGGAATCAAGACATTTCTTCCAACATCTAGCACGAAAACTACAGATGTAAAGACAGCTGTCTTGGATCTTCCAGTCCCAGTAAAGTTACTTCAAATGACACCTCAAGAGAGACGCAGATTTCCCAGGCAGTCACAAGCCATTTGAACCATCCCACCTAAAGCCCCAGTCAACATGGAACAGAGATGAGTCTTCTTGCTGAGTTCTGCTTGAATTCCTGACTCAGAATTATATATAAACAAAATGGCTCTTCTTTCAAGCCATTAAGTTTAGAGGTGGTTTTGTTATAGAGCAATAGAAAAATGATATATCATGCAAATATAAACAACCTGAATAAGCTGATTAATTAGAATGGTATAGAATAAAGGTAAGGAAAGAGTAGATTTTATTGTCATCACCCAATACAAGGTGATAAAATCTTGAACTGGGGTAATGTCATGGAAAAGTGAACTAAATGACCTTAGTTCTTCTTTTCTCTCTTGCTTGTGAGTCTTTAACTAGGCTGTTTTATCCATTTGGGGATTTATAACACATCAGTTAGACAGTAGGTGAACTGTGTAGTTGTACAAATTCATTAATAGAATTTTTTTTACTTTCTCTGTCCTTTTCATCATCCTCTAATAGAGGAGAATACAAAAGCAAAAGCTAAATAGAAATGCACATACACATACACTTACTTTTGCTCTTTAAGAGTACAAATTATACTTGTAAATATTTTAGTAAGAATAAATTTAAATGTAGGCAAAAATAAGTGTAGTAGCCAGATTTGTGGGCTATTTATCTCCAAATTTATATCTTGTTCCTGGGAAGCATGGTGAACTATAGGAGCACTGGTGGGAAGATTTAGATCTGTGTCCATAGGTCTGCTTTCCATTAACTAGATATGTGACTTCAGATAAGTGACTTAACCTCTTCATGCCTCATAGGCATGATGATTGCTGAGAGAATCAAATGAAATGCATTGGATAATAAATGGCACCATTTATTTACCAACTGTGCCAACAATGCTGGCACCCAAAATATATTAGTAGAATGAAATGGGGATTTAAAGATGACATTTGGTGTCCCTCTTTTGGTAATTACATTGCTGATATATTCTTTCATTTGAACTTTTTATTTTTTACTTAATTTTTTTTTTCCTATATTAGAAAATAGAGGAACCCATTTTTAATTAATTCTTCGGACACCATTTCCATGGCTGCCTTAAGTACCTGAGTAGAATCTTAGACATATGAAATAATGACCCAATTTAAGTTGCTGTATTTTTGTAAAGCCCTGGAAAAGAGGAAAGTACTTCAAAGTAATTAACATGAACATGCTCAATTATGTTTCTGTATAGCATGCCAGCGCCACTGCCTGGAAATTCTGAAATTAAGAATTTCAGAATCCCCAATTGTTAGCACAATAAGGTTCTAAGGTAGCCCCCTCTCTTCTCTCAAGATGGTCTTTTAGAGAATTATTAAGTATTAAAAGGTTAAAAACTAGAAAACAGTAGCAAAGAGGGGTAAAAATGTTCTCCCATCAGGCCAATGGGTGGAAGGGTAGGGTCACTGAATGTAGCCTTATTTCTGCTGGCCATGTTTCTTTCCTACCCAAGCTCCAAAGTAAGCGGACTGTGTAAGCGGGAATGAAATACACAACCCCCTTGTGACTGTGAGCAGCAAAGCATTCTCCGTTTGTGGTTTTCTTCAAATGAGGCTGCTTGGAATATGTGTTTGAAAACAGTGAGACTCTTTATTAATCAAGCACTTCACTTGCCCTGCCAGCATAACGTTTCATTGATGTCAAAACTCCCTTAAAAATGGTTTTGGAGCCACTTCTTGTACACAGACTTCAACAGAAGAAATATTTTTGGAATTGTAAATAGAATAATTGAAGCAAATATTTGCCCATTTGGAAAACTTCTGTAATGGCTTTAATTTTCAGTTGCATTTTAAATATGCAGATCTGGGCATTGGTGCTAGGTACAAGCAGCAAGAATGAAGCACACCCCAAGATCTGGACTTCCCTCTGATAGACAGTTAAGTTGTAAAATGGATAGACAAATGGGTCAGAGGAGAGATATGAAAAATTGTTTTGAGAAGATATATTAGATTCCAGCTGCGTACAAGGAATAATTAAAGGGACCTAGCCAAAAAAAAAAAAAAAAAAAAAAAAAAAAAAAAAAAAAAAAAAAAAAAAAAAAAAAAAAAAAGATATGCCAATCAGAAAGTGGCTTGTGTACAGAAGCTAAGGAAAAGGAGAGTCATAGAGACAGGCACTGAGGATGCCTTTCCAAAAGGTACACTGAATAGAGGATACTCAGGCCCAAAATACAAGCTACCAGGACCTAGGAATAGGTCCATCCTAATTATACAGATGGTCACATCAGGGTACTACTACCATATAAACTGAGATATTTGAATTATATGAGAAATACCCCTATTTTGATTCTATGTATTTGACAATCTGTTTTCCTATGGACGACTTCTTGTTAGGAGGAATGCCAATCAGAAAGTGGCTTGTGTACAGAAGCTAAGGAAAAGGAGAGTCATAGAGACAGGCACTGAGGATGCCTTTCCAAAAGGTACACTGAATAGAGGATACTCAGGCCCAAAATACAAGCTACCAGGACCTAGGAATAGGTCCATCCTAATTATACAGATGGTCACATCAGGGTACTACTACCATATAAACTGAGATATTTGAATTATATGAGAAATACCCCTATTTTGATTCTATGTATTTGACAATCTGTTTTCCTATGGACGACTTCTTGTTAGGAGGCAATATGCATCCAGGTTAGTTGGGAATTCTGGAATGAATTATGGTGGAACATCTCCTTGTAGATGAGCAGAGAGGCATCCTGTGTTTCATAAATCCCTGTGAGCTCATAAGTGTGTGTCTACCCAGAGGATGGATCTATTCTCCATGTGTTGGCAAATCAGAATTCTAGACTTGCAGATTCAGGGCTAGAGCTTGGGCACTGGTAACCCCATCCAGATAGCTGATTCTCTGTGAGGAGTCCTGGGAGAAAGGAGGTGGGGTTTGATTTTTGTGGTTCTTTCTCCACAAAGTGTAACCTTGAGCAAGTTAACCTCTTTGAGGCTTATTTTTCTCATCCTATGAGGAAGAGGCATTCACTTTTCAAGGTCACTGTGAGGTTTTGAGATGTTATTGGGGGCTGATATGTTCCTAAAGCCCCTTTCTGCTCAGAAGTTATATGATGATCTGCATGAACATCTTTAGGATGTCTACTGGACCATGACCCTGCTCTGACAACAGTCTACTTACCATTCACACAGTTGATTACTGTAGCCATATTTGCATTTTTTTACTCCCTTTTTCTACAGATGAGGATACCTTATTCAAGGGAAATAACATTGGGTCCATCAGTTTCTTTCATCCAGAAATGTTTCATGGGTCACAATGGCTGTAGCAAAACTCAATGGAATATCTTAACTGGTAGGATGTGTAGGCTACGGTGCCTGCTTCATAGTTACATGTAAGCCATATACAAAACAAATGAATAGCTCAAGAAGCAGAGAGTAAAAAAAACAAAACAAAAATTAAACTGACAAACTATATGGTGGCAGAATGAGAGGGATGGAGAGATTAGGGGTCTTGATCCTGAAAATGTCCCTTTTATTGACCTCAGCAGCTTATGAGGCCCAGTTACATTCTCTGCCCTTATTTTCCATAAGACATTGCTGCTATTTTTCAATAATCCCAACAATCTCCAAACCTCCATGAAATGAAGCTATTTTGAGTGGGTTTTTGTTACATGACAACCAACACATCTATGTACTTTGATCACAAGAAGCAAGGCAAAGATCATACTCTCTGTGTGGCAACTCATAGAGGGGAGGCAGGGTCATCAGTTTGTAGAAAAGGGCTGGTAAGTAATCTCTCCTTCCTGGAAAGGCTGACGACTTTCTTTCAGACTCTGACTCTCAGAAGCCATCTCTCTTCAAACACATTTCTGAGGAGCTGCTGAAAAACCCAAGTGTTGGGCCCTTGGTGCCTTTGAAAAAGGCCAGTGTTGCTCTAACAGGTACAGTTGAAGCTTCCCTCCTCATGGCAGATGCATTTGTCATTTTTCTTCCAGCAAACACTTCACACCAGGGTAGGGAGACATGTTCTTCTCCTGATGATTGTTCAGGTGTGTTTTTGCAGAGGCAGACAATCTGAGACTGGTTGTGTCCTGATGACATGATGACACCAAGATCCCTGAATTGTCAGGGCCCTCTCAGGAGGACCTAAGGCCATGAGCTTTGTGTGGAAAGGGATGAGCTTGTGGCAGGGAAGTCTGTGGAGTCCTATACCCAGCACTCTCCTATCTCAGGCAGCAGGAAAGAAAGTCCTCTGTATGGGTAACAAACTCTCTTTCCAAGCTTTCCCAACCAACTTGGTGGGGACCCTGTTTAAGACCTTCCCTTCAGACATTTTTGTAAGGGGACAATCTGGTGAGATGGAGTGAGGACTGGGTAGAAGACCTGGGAACAGGATTGAGGTCCCTAACTTAGGGGGGATCTGATCTTGAGCAAACTGATTAACACCTGTGAGCTCCAAATAGGAGTAAGGTAATGGAAAGAAGAAAAGGTGATATAAATTAAGACTGTGCAATGCTCTCCAAGTATCCTTTTAATTACTCTAATTTCCTACATTCGTAAATAGTCCATAACTGATTTTCTGCTGGAGAATAAGATGGTCTTTTGGTGAATCATTGCTTCTTCATAAATACAGTCTCAAAGGGTTTCTGACTTTTTTGTTATGATAAACTTCAGATCTGACCCTAGGTTCTTTTATATACCTTTTGAGAGTACATCTACTCCCTTAATTCTAATGCAATGTAGATGCTAGGATGAGATAATAATAATTACTCTTTTTTGTTCAATTTCTATTAGATACTAGATATACTACATATATTGTTACTAATCCTTCCAGCAGCCCTTTGAGGTCAGTGCCATTATTATCTGCATTTATTTTCAATTTAATAGAAAAGGAAAACAAGCCACAGAGCAGGTCAGTAACTTGCTTGTAGTCACACAGATACTGAATAACAGAGATAAGCCTTAAATCAGCAGGGAGTAGGGGAAGAGGAATTTGGAGAAAGGTGGCAAGGTACAAACTTCTAGTTATGTTACTAGGGACGTAATATACAACATGATGACTATAGTTAACACTGCTGTATGATATATAGGAAAGTTGTTAAGAGAGTAGATCCTAAGATTTCTCAACACAAGGAAAAAATTTTGTTTTCTTTTCATTGTATCTATATGAGCTGATGAATGTTAACAACTTATTGTGGTAATCTTTCACTATATATATAATCAAACATTATACTGTACACCTTAAACATATACAGTGATGTTTATTTTTCAATAAAATGGTAAAAATAAACATAAGCCAGGATTTCTCAACTCCAAGTACAGAATTCACTTCACTGCTATATCAGATATGATGGAGCTTGTGTCACTATCAGACACCAGAAATAATGTCAGGGAAGCATAATGATGAGGGGCAAGGGGATCAGGAGGAGGCAGGAGAACAAACTGTCAGAAATTGGGTGCTCAGAAATTGGGTGCTTCTTCAGTGCAACCATGCAGTTAGCTTTAAGCACAGGGTCCAAAGGCTGTCTTAAGTTCAGAGGTGGGATTGTGAGTGTCAGGGTCTAAGCCAGCAGAGAGATCATACAAGCAAAAAACTCCTGGTTGCCAGTGGTTAATGTTACATGGCAGAGCCATGTTAGGATACGGAGGGAAGTGTCCCAGCAGGACAGCACCTGGAAGCTAGGCATGTGGAGACCATAATTTAATTCCTTGGGGAGGTAATAGGGCAACAGCAAAGATTTGATGATCATGAAAGTCTCATATAGTAGAGGGACACTAGGTCTGTGGCAGAGTACTTGAACAGATTATAGGGTACCTATACCTATTGGCTCCATAAGAACTCTACTCTTGGAGGGATGTCTCACCACCATTGCTTCTCACCAATAGATAATGTCCTTACCACCACTGTTCCTTCTAACTCAGAGAAAGAGGGAGTCTGTGGAAAGTTTAGTTCAATTCAGTACAACAAATATTTATGGAGCACACCTCTGTGCCAGGCACCATGCTAGGCACAGGGATACAAAGATGAATAAGATTCAGTCCTTACCAGAAATGGCAAGTACATGGCACATGTGCTGCCGTTTCCTCCTCCTTCACCTAGGCAGACATCATTAATCAATCACCACACTCCTTCCTGCTGAGTCTGCACCTGGCCTCAACTCCTCCTCAACAGTCAGCCACTATCCATCAATAGGAGATGCTGTGTGGGTTGAGATGAATTAGCACTCCTGCTTCAATAAGTTTTTAGTCTTGGGAAGGGAGAGAGGCTATGTTTCCTTATGTATATTAGACTGCATGTTTAAAGTTCAAGGTAATAGAAAAGAAACTTGAGGAAGCCCGGGGTCTTGAAAAATGTTCACATTTCCTCTACATGTCTTATTGTAATTATTTTTAAAGGGGGGAGATTTCTGTTAATAAAGACATGGCATTTGGGTGGAAGCATTTTTCCCTAAGTTCAAAGTTATTCTCATCAGAAAGGACTTCTTTTAAAATACAGCTCGAGGCAAAATCAAAATCCAAATACAGTTAAAAAGAGTATAAACTCTTGCTAGAACTGCAATGTATCTGCCCCAGGGGTTGTAAGAATGTGCTAACCCCTCACTGCCAGTTCTTCTGCAGCCAAAAAAATCAAACAGCTAAGAACTCCTTGGGGAAGGCAGGGTGGTGAATGGGGACCTATTATAAAATACACACCTTCAAGAGAACAAGAATTACAGGTAACTTCCCTCTTCTCTAAAGTGACTGGTAGTAATAGAACTCCTCTCTGTGGACACTTAGAAGGATTGCTTGTTCTGTGGCTTTGGCCATTTATACTTAATTTATGTTTTTAATTTTCTGGAAAAAGCCCAGAGGAGCCCACTGCCCAATGGAGTGCATGATACAGGTTTGGTAAACACAAATTAAAATAAAAATGTTCTAGTGCCTCTGGACACATCCAAAAATAGAATTAAGAGACTCTAAATTCTAGGGTAAGAATGATCCTTCAATTCATCTTAAAAGGCAAAGTGTAAGAGAATAAAGTTGGGTAAAAGAAGAAATGGGAGAGGGCATTAAATGACAGGATATAGCATTAGGCATGGCTGAACTAGACTTAAATGTTGGCCTTGCCAGCCTTCCTGCTAAGGGAACATTATAGCCGTGCAAAATCTGGATTTCACAGTGAGAAGAAATCAAACATAACACTTCTCACTCTGAATTACTTTACCCAAAAGAGTGTTTTGAATTGAGACCTTCATTACTGCCAATAACTGAGTTTACCTAAATAATCCCCAGCACTTTGGAAATTGGGTAAGGCCACCACTGTTTGGTGCATTTAAAAAAAGGAGGTATGGTGTCCTAGAGAAACCTTTTCTTTCCTTGAACCTTAAAAAAATTTTTCTCCTACTTCACCTCTTCATATCTTGAAAAATCCATCATGAAAAGTGTAAGATATGGAATCATGGGAATGTTGGCTTATTAACATGTATTTTTGCTTGTATTGCATATGCACTAAATGCAGACTTTTATTCTCAGAAAGGGTAAGTCACAATACTTAAACCTACTCTATGTCAAGTAATATCCATAGAGACATCCCAGACCCTCAAGAACCTTGCATATGTATTCAGAGAGTCGAATTTAAACAGAGCACATCTAGAATTCCATTTGAATGACTCCAAATGTACTGAGCAGCTGCTGAGAGCAAAGCATTATGCGTGATGTACTGTGAGATAATAAAGTTGGAAGTATTCCTGCCAAATCCTAGTCTATATGTGCCATTCTTCTAGTTGGGATTATGTGTGGGCTCCTAAAGTGATACTTTTACTCTGGTTGTACAATACTTACTCGATCAGCAATAAATAATATCACCACCTCTGAGTGCATTTGTGTTTATACAATTCTAATGATTACAATGAAAGCGAACACTTTAAAACTTTCCACTCTGCCCCGGCCTCTGTCCCATATACTTTACTTGCGTTAACTCATTTAATTCTCACAACATTCTCACATGTTATTGTATTGGTTTCCCAATACAAATTATCACTAACTGGGTGGCTTAAAATAACAAAAATGTATTCTTTCACAATTGTGGAAGCTAGAAGTTCAAAATCAAGATATTATTAGTGTTGGTTCTTTCTGCAATCTCAAAGGGAGAAGCCATTCCATGCCTCTCTCCTAGCTTTGGGTGGCTGCCAGCAATCCTTGGCATTCCTTGGCTTGTGGCTGCACTCCAATTCCTGCCTCTGTCTTCACATGGCCTCTGTGTCTCTGTCTCTTCTCTTTTTCTGTCTTAAAGGATAGTCATCATTGGATTTAGGGCCACAGTAATCCGGGATGATCCAGAGATTCTTAATTACATCTTAAGGATGTTAATTCCAAATAAGGTTACATTTTCAAATTCCAGGCAGATACATATTTTGGGGGGTCCACTATTCAATTCATTACAATTAAAGTCTTCATTCTGTAGATGAGAAAATAAAATCTGTTTAAGCAGGTCACAGAGGTTACAGAGGAGGTAAGAGAAAACTCAAGCTTTGAAGCCAACTATCAGAAGCCAGAGACAATGGTCTTCAGGGTCACAATATCACATGACTCCATGATGTTATATTCTCTTTCTCTTCTACATTTTACCATGGGAAACAGACCACCAGGTATGGTGGCCAACCAAATTCTGCAAGTCCATGCAGCAGTATGAAATTAACTTAATGTGAGAATTAAATGAATCCAGAGGATGCAAGCGGTGGACTGTAACATGTTGTTGGTGCCCTACCAGATACCCCAGGATCCCTTTAGCCAGTTTGGTAAGTGTGTTCATCTTTCAGATGCTGTAGGTGCTCCCGACCATGGTTCACACCTGAAACCTTCTCTGGGACATTGTCCTTCAGTGATTGAAGCCACTTTGCCCAGAAGAGTTTGGATGTTAAGCCAAGGAGTCTGGATGTTAAGCCCTTATTGCTCACCATCCAATGGACACTGACTGGGACAGGGGTACAAAAGCCCCACTCTCTTGTCTTAAAGCAGGACAGACTCTGTGGTGCAGTTTACTTTCCAAAGTTCCCCCGAGGTTCAGGCTGAAGTTAGACTTCATATGTCCCACATTCTTGCATATCTCCATCTTCTTCCCTGTTCTGCTCCTATCCAAGTTCTTTCAAGGAGAACTCCATGAATAAATCAGTGTATACAAATCCAAAATCAAGTTGTGCTGCTGGAATCAGATGCCATTTTCTACATGTCACTTCATTTAGGTTTCACTCTAACTTCAAGAATAGCTCTAATTATCTCTACTTCGGGTATCAGGAAACTAAAGCTCAGAAAAGTTAGAGGATATGCCCATTGTTGCTCAGGAGATATATGATGGAGCTGGGATTCAAAGTCAGGCTCTCTTCAACCCTCTAGTCTCTACTAGACTTGCCTGCCTGCTTACTAAAACACTCAGGCTCAAGACAAATGTGCCCTTGGGAATGGGTCTGGTCTAATTAAACTTTGGGGGGCTTTAGAATCACACACAATTGGGTAATTAATAAACGGTAGCTATTTCTTGAGAAAAAATTGGCATTTTAAACTTTTTGTTATGTTTTGGAATTTTTTCTGACCACTCTTTTTACTGACCATTTTCTAAGGCTGTGAGATATACTTAGGATGATGCATATAAAGTGCTTAGCACCACACTTGGCACATTAGATACACTCAGAAAGGCTAGATATTGTTAATTTCCCTCCTGTCCAGTGCAGCAGCTCAGGAAGCTGAGATCTGTGATCCACCAGGGTTGAACCCCAGCACACTAATGGGGCACCTCAAGGTGATATTTCAGCCTCCTAAGTCTGCCTGACCCTATGATATAGCCACTTCAGGGCAGTGATCCACTGAGGTGCCAATGGAAATGCAGATATGAGGGTAAGGGAGGTTTCTGTGGGAGCCAGAAACAACCCTGAGAAAGGGAGAGAAGTGGCTAAGGTTACAGGGTGAATTTCACTGTGTGACACCCTGGCTGAAATCCTATCCCACAGGGCCATCAGGTGAGCAATTAGAGAAAGTGACTGAAATTGCTTCCATGTTGTTTTTTTCCCTTTTTCCTTCTAAAAATATCTATGCTGAGAGTGTTGGCCTGTGTGTGTGTGTGTGTGTGTGTGTGTGTGTGTGTGTGTGTCTGTGTGTCTGTGTGTCTATGTGTATATGTCTGTGTGTATATATGTGTGTATGTGCATATATGCATGTCTCTGTATGAGTATTGCATAATGTGTGTATGTGTGTCTCTCTGTGTGTATATTCATGTTTCTGTGCATATGTGTGTGTGTGCATGCCCACACTTGTGCATGACCATATGCTAAATTTGACACCCTCATTCTGATTTCAATTCATTATGATTTTTCTGGATGTCTCCCCTTCTTACACTTTTCTTCCTGCAACTCAAACTCCATACTCCAGCGAGAATGTCATTCTTCTGGGTTTTCATTTTTCTGGACACATACTCTGTTTACAACTTACTCATCTCCTTTTTTTTTATGAAATAACTCTTCTTCCTCAAAGACCCTATTCTGACATCATCTCCGTCATCTCCTCTACCCATGGAATCTTCCCAGCTCTGACAGGAAGATTGAGTTATCCATCTCCTTTGCTAGCACCTTATCAAGATTTCTATTGTACAAACTGCTGTCCTTTGCTGTAATGATGCATCTCCAAGTTTGTCTTTCCTACATCATACACTGTGGGATTCTTTGAGACAGGGACGATGTCATAAATTTCAGGCTTGGCAGGTTTGGCAACATTATTATAGTTCTTTAATAAAAGAAAAAACAAGTAAATACATAAATAAATGAAAGGAGGATGAAGCACTAAGCTTAACATCTCTCTATACAGAATTATATTTCTGTAAAATGAAAATGATAAATGTAGCCAATTGTGGTAGATTAAACAATTGACCCCAATTATTTCTCTTTCCCTTCTGTGCTGTTATGGGTTGAATCCTGGTCATATCACTTGTTTTGGCCACTAGCGTGTGGGTAGAAGGGAGAGCATACCAGTTCCAAGCCTAGCATTCTTCCTAGGAACCTATTCTTACTGTCCATACAGCCTGGACTGCACGATGAAGACATATGCAATAGAAGTGACCCAGCTGACCCCAGATCTTCAGTAAGAAGGGGAGCTTCCCAGAGAAGCTCAGACCAGAACAACAGAGGCATCCCAGACAACTCACTGATCTGGGATGATAAATGATTGTGGTTTTAAGCCACTTCGTTTTGAGATGATTTGTTACATAGCATTACAGTAGCAATAGCTAACTGATACTTCAAACTCATTTAGTTTTTGTGAGGATTAAGTTGGATAATTCATGTCAAGTGCTTAGCAAAGCCCCTAGAACATGGTAAGCACAGATATTAGCACCCCGATTATTAAATGTCCCATTTCTACTATTTTATAAACTAAGACTTTTATGGAAAAGAACAGTTGGCAGAAAAGGAAAGCAAAAGTCTATTTATCAAATTCAACAAGGCTGTCACAGCTCAATTTGGCAATTTCTTTCATATTTGCTAAAAGCCTTTGGTAAATGTGAAGCAGGATGATATCCCTTGGCTGGGAAGGTCTGAGAGGATTCACACTTAAGTAGGAAAAAGCAGACTTGGCACAATGGTGCTCCAGCATGGAGTCTTATATAACTGTCCCTGTCATCAGTGGGATCATCTGCTGGGTTTCCTAAAACATTTTCATTTTGTAAACCACTTTGTTTGACAACCCTTCATGTTAATCATTCCTTGGAGCCAGTCTGTACACAAAAACAAATAGCTAATTCCTGGAAAGTGCCAGAGAACTGGGTTTATGAGGCTCAAGCCAATAGCCTCTTATTTGTTGAGAGGGTCCCATACTCCCATCTTCAGCTTAACTCCTTTTCTGATCTCCAGACTAAGATGTCTAACTGCTGCTGGACTTCCCTATCATGAGGGCCCAGGCTTGTGTCACACATAAGATGTCAAAGTAGAGCTCATTATCTTTGTCCATACCACCCCTTCCCTCACCCCTGCTGAAAATATGGTTCCATCTATGCCTTGTTTCAGCAAAATCACCCAATTTCCTGAACCGGTACCTGTGGCATCCATTATTCCTCTCTCACTCTCCCTTTGTTTGCTCCTTTTCCCCAGACTTCTAAGTTCTCATTATTTCTCAAATCACTCTACCCCACTTCATCTTCATTACCATCACCTCATCTTCAGGTTTATAGCAAAAACCTCTTTATATGTCTCCCTGTTTCAGCCTCTTCTCTATCATTTCTCTGTTCTCTGGGGTGAGCTTTTTCATCTGCGTGTGTATGTGTGTGTGTGTGTGTGTGTGTGTGTGTGTGTGTGTGTGTGTGTGTGTATTTCCCTGTATATGCCTCACGCCTCCTACTGGACTGTAAGTTCCTTGCCTTTAGGAGTCATGCCTGGAATTTTGTTCATTCTCAAGGAATGTTTGGGGAGTCAAATCAGATTAATTCTTATTTGATTTAATCTTAACCAAGCTCTCTAGATAAAGGTCTCTACATCTCCTTTCCATCTATTAAGCAGAACTATTTCAACTGAGTCCACAACAAATATCAACTTACCAGAGGTCAGTTGAACCACAGTTCAGAGTAAAGCCTTTTATAAAAGATTTTGCAGGGAGGGCTCTTTCAGACAATAGTAGGACTGAAAAGGACAGCAGACAATATGGCAAAGGAGGAGGAGAAGCAAATCTTGCAAAGCAAATGCTAATTACCAGGTGCAGCTCTACTTATTTTACCCCCCTTTTTATGATTCATCTTCAGAGACTGTGAGGTAAGGAAAGGGACCAGCAGGAATTTTAGTGCTGGAGTTTATCTTCAATGGTTCACATCTTATCCCACCACATGCTAGCTACATTTTTCAACATCTCTATAATTCAATTATATAATGAGTAATACATGGATGATTATAAGAGTATTTGCCTTTAAGGCTGTTGTGAGAAATAAATGAAATAAAACCTCATACATATCAATACTCATCTGACAGAGAAAAGAATCCCTTCAGAACAGTTTTGGAATTTGTCCAAGTTAGTGGTAAAGGTAGGTTAAGAATCCAATCCTTTCTGAGTCTAAAGTCCAATTATATTCTACTTTCCGGAAATTCTTTCTTTCTAAGGGTGAACTGGGAGGATCTGTAAGAATTTCTCCATTGTTGCTCATGACCTTCCTTCTCCCTGAATACATTTTCCACACCTTTTCCTATTTTATCCTGCTAAACATTTTCCTTCTTAAAAGACGAGCAGAAATATTGCTTCCATGATTATGTTGGCTAAGTTAGTAGTGCTGCCATATGAGCTCCAACTCAGACCCTGAGTTCATGGTCTTTCTAGTCCATGAGATGCCAGTAAACCTTACAATGGTGACTCTTTTTGAAACAGGAGGGAAGGGGCAGGGCATAACCTTTAAAAGAATGACATAGCCACATGACAGGACCTAGTTTGAACCAACTAGGTCCAAGATGGTGGAAGATTCAACTTCCAGTGGACCTTGAGACTCATTATACGCTCATTGTAATGCATTAACATATGCTAAATGACACACCCACCAGTACCATGATAGTCTTGAGGCTAACCATAAAAGGCCAAAAAGTGGCAGTGGCCCAATTCCTGGAAATCTCCACCCCTTCCTTGAAATAGTTGTAATAATCCTCCCACTCATTAGCCTGTGAAATTACCTAGCCTATAAAAACTAACCATGCCATCCGAGCCTCTGGCCTTCTGAGATGTCCCACACTGTCTGTGGAGGGTGTTTCTCCCCTGGTCGCTCTGACTTTCCAAGACAACCCTATGCCTTGGGGCTGCTCTCACCTTTTGAGACAGACTGCATTCTGTCTATGGAATGTGTATCTCTCCAAATAAATCCACTTCTTCCCTATCACTTTGCCTCTCACTGAATTTTTCTGTGAGACATCAAGAACCTGAGCTTCATTTAGTCCTGAGATGAGGTATGTGATCTCAACTAAAAGACCATGGTTCAAGTCCCAATCTGGGTTCTGGCTGGGTTGGAGTCCTGGCCTGTGGGTTCAAATCCCAATCTGAGGTGCACAGTTTCATTTTTGATATGTCAGAAGTTAAAACACCATTTATCCCAAAGGGTTACCATAAAGAGTTGATATTCTTAGGACGAAATAATCTTTGCACACTTTCCACCACATAATGTTTTTCAGAGGAGATGTTAGGGCTTATAGTGATATTGCACATGAATGAAGAGACCTCAGTGCTTCTGGCAAAGAACTGGATCTGCTCTGAGTTTGAAGAGAGAAGACGAGGACACTTCCCAACATGTGAGCAGATCGACTAAGGGAGAGAGTGGGATAGTCCTAATATCTTTTGGGTATCTGATGCATTTCTTCTTCCAGGAAAGAGGATGTTTTGTTTATGCATGGCTTTGGAAGGATTACTTTGGGCAGGCAGAGTGCAAAAAGCTTTGTTAAGCCTTGTCCCCTCCAAGAGACCCTGTCTTTCACTTTCTGACAGCACTCTCTGTGACCTCGCTCTTGTCACCTATCTGATCTTTCACTGTGAGACAGAAACAAATGTGATGAAATTGAGGGCTCAGCAAAGGAGTCTGGCTTTTCACCTCCCAGGTGTGAGGAAGAAAGGGCTATTTTGGGGGAGGGCACCACAGAGAATGCCCCTACACTCTGCAGGTCACTCTAGGGAAGACAACCAGCAAAAGTCCATGAGGAGTCACAGACGTTGCCCCACATGGCAGGTTTGTGGGTCAGTGAGGGGAAGGGACACTTTAATGAATGCAGCTGGTCGTCATTTTAGTTCTTAGTGGAAGAAGAAAAGGTGCAGACAAAATAAGCTGTCCAGACTAACCAGTAGTTGGATTAGTAATGCCTGAACTTGACAGAGAAGCCAGTGCTAAGGGTCAAAGGATAAACTGATTGGTGGGAACTTTTTGATGCCTGAGTTTTAGTGAAGCTATTAGTGCCAATTAGAATGACACCAGAGAAGAGGCTGGAAGGCAGGGGGCCCCAGGAATATGTCAGGAGAAGTGTTTGACGGCTGAGATGCAAAGAAAGATGGGTGATTAGGAAGCATAATTTGCTCAATTACTTGTGATTTGGTAGAAGTTGGTTTTTAGGACTGTTTTTGTAACCTGAAAATGGGGGCCTTAGAAGCCTTTGAAATGAGGACAAGGCACGTAGAGTGAACTAATTTCAACTCAGCGCAGACTTTAAGAACATAAGAACTGCCATGCCAGATTGGGATCACCATGGGCCCAGGCCGCCATTTTGCCCCTGATACGGGCACTGACATAGGTGTGTGTGGACAGGATTGAACTGTCAAACACAAGAGTTAAGGAAGTACCTGAAGATTCCTTTAGCAGTCTTTCATGGATTGTCATCTAATTGATCTGCTGGAACTATTCTGACACTATCAGTATGTTTGCCTTCCCAGTCTTTTGGAGTAAAATGGTGTTGTGTTGACCTAATTGCTTATTAGTCACATGAACTCTGATAAGCTGCTTAATCTCTTAGAGTTTCAATGACCACATTTAAAAATATATATATAACTATTATCTATCTATCTACCTACCTATATATTGGCTGCACCGCATGGCATGTGGGATCTTAGTTCCACTACCAGGGATCGAACTTGGGCCCCCTTCAGTGAAAGCACAAAGTCTTACCAGCTGGACCTCAATGGAAAGGAAGGGAAGTCCCTCAATGCCCACATTTTAAATATAGGTATAATAATAGGTACCCTCACAGAATCATTTTGAACATTAAGTAGAAAAATAATAAAAGACAGTTAATACTAATATAGCACTTACAACTTACTATACACTGAACCAAACTATATCTATATCTAAATATATCTGTATCTTTATATTCATATCTATATAACTCATTACTCCTCACACAAATTTATGAGCATAGTTTTTTATGATCTTCATTGTACAAAAGAGGAAATTGTTCATATTGTACTTGGGCTTAACTTGGGCACAGAGCTTGGTGGAGTTGGTGGCTATAGGTCTTCACTCAGACATTTGTGTCTCAAGATCTATTAAACCACAAGGTAGTGGGTGTTGGTGAATAAACTGTTGCTCACTTCAGTTTTAGTTATTTCAGAAATGAGTATTCATTCAGTCTCTTAGAAGATTTGTCAACTCATTGAGACTGAGACTGAGACAGGTACATACATATTATCCGAAATATGGAAGAGTCCTTAAGAATCATAAGTAGAGACAGCTGGACTCCAATAGAACTGACAACCACTTTCTTCCAGAATTAACACACATAGTCCTAGAACCACATTAACAAAATTTTCCAACTTAAATTATGATCATTGAGTCTAACAGACTGAATATTGCCTTTTTAAAGGTAACTTGAAATGATACACCAGTGGTTACTTCAGTCTCTCTTTGTTCTTTCAAAATACATATTTCAGCTTCCTTCAGAACAAAATGGGGGCCACAAACATGTTCAGAGGGCTCTTTAAGTTTTAAATGGTTATTTCCTCTACCTTTTCAAAATGTATGGAAGAAACCAATACGTATATTGTAGTAGTAACATTTTCTTTCTGGTGATTGCTTATTCCTAAAATAATTAATTTCCTCAGATCAGAAAGAAGAACAGTTTAAATAGTGGCAATATACATGAGTAAAATATCCTTTAAAAGGGCATAAGAGGGCAAACGACAAGTTCATTTGTCATCAACAAAGATGAAAAGTTCATCTCATGAAGGGATCTCAAAAGGGCTGGGTTGATGAAATTTCATAATCTGATGGAAATATTAAAATGGTTTACCTATCCACCTACATCAGAGTAGCTCAGACTCAGGGCTATTAACATTCTGGGCTGGACAATTCTTTGTTGTGGGGAGTTGTCCTGTGTACTGTAGGATGTTTAGCTGCATCACTGATCTCCATGCATTAGAAGACAGTAGCACCAACAACATTCCCAGTTATGACAACCAAAATTATTTCCAGACATTGACAAGGCATATCACTGATAGTACCACCCAGAGATATCTTCTGTCATCTTCTTAATACATGAATAGACACACATGTGCATACATATCATTTGTCAAGGACAAAAGTTTGAAATCTTACTATATATATGTATAATTTTGTATCCTTATTTTTTCATATGACATTATTTATAAAATAAGTAATTTTTTTGGTGTTGTATACCCTTGAAAAACATAATTTTAATGGTTGTGTAATTATCCATTTTATTGAAGTATCAAAATTTATTCATTACTCCCTGTAATTAGATATTTTCATTTTTCCCATTTTTCCTATAATGTGAATAATGGTGCAATGAATATCTTTATACATGTATCTCTAACAACTTCTATAAGATAGATTTCTAACAGATTAGCTAATTTAAAGAATCAGAATATTTTTCGAGGTTCTTGGTCATGTGTACAAATTGGCCTTCAAAAATTTTCTGCTGGCTTCTATTCCTCTGAGAGATCTAGATATTTTTAATTGAATTGCTTGCTAGATAATAAGCTACCAGCAGGCAGGGTGCACAGCTTCTCCACTTTATTCATCCCCCAAAGTACCTTGCACGATGTCTGCTAGACAGACTCCCAGTTAACTGTCCTTACATAAAGTTGGACACAAAATTCTGAGACTTGGACACATGATATTGTAACATTTGAAATGTATATCAAAATCTTCGAAACATCTTTGACATGCAGTAATACATGGAATGACACCACAAGTTTAGGACAAGCAATAAAGGCAACACCTTCAGCACCCAAATTGCATAAGTTGACATGTCACAAGTTGTGTGTAAAAAAATGACATAGGACTCACATAGTTGAGTTATTGACATGAAAGGAAGACCAGAAGGGGTCCCGTTACTCTGCACAATTTTAGGGTTTGTATTCTTTAAATGTGTGGAATATTACAATTAGGAAAATATCATTTATGTGGATCATTGGATTTCCTGTTTTTAATCTCTGTAAGCATTCTGGCAATCTTCAGAGCTAGCAGAAGCCACAATCGTGCTGTACAGAAACCCCAGCTTGCACAGGCCACCCAACCCTAAGGGGAAATTTCTTATAATCGGTTTTTTTCTCACAACTCCTCCAAGTCCAGGTGAGATATCCAAGCAGACTGCAGAGCTGGGTTCTGACAAAGGAATGAAGAAACTGAAATCTATCATGTCTTGTGTTTTATTCTCCAGGGTTGAATCTAATATGGGATGGGATGTTTAAGCCACACAAATTTTTCCAGAGAAAAACTGGAGAGAACTAGTGCTTATTTTCTGTGGCTCTTTGGAAGTGTACTCTGGGCGCATTTCACCAGAACAGATTGGCTATGTTAGAAAGGTCATCAAAAACCCTCTAGGTTCCCAATCTCAGCAAGTTTTATGCAGATGGGTTTGAAAACCCTAAGACTATGATGTTGTAAGGGATTAGCCTGACGTTTTCAACATTATCACTCTAATTGTGTGCTTTTAAATACTTCAGGTACAGATCCTGCAGTCATGAAATGAGTCCAGTCTTCAAAGATTTTTATCACTGGTAGCTCTCAATGATACTGGCCACTGGACGAACACAGAGCACAGGTTCTGAAAGGACACTGACTGTTTTCTGGGTGCAAATGAATAGGTGTAACCTGGGCACTGTGAAGGGAACACCCCTCCTCCCCACGTCAGGATCGCTATGGCTCTAAATTCTTGGCAGCATCCTAAGGCACTTGCTGCTTGTCATAGCCTGTCACCAAGAAGGTAACATGCGACCAAAGACCTCACTTCCTTCATACATTTACATAAATGCCATTTTGCTGGTGAGGCACCTCTGGCTGCTTCAGTTAAAATTGCAACCCGTAATGCACACCCAGCACTCTGTTCACTTTCTTGTCTTTATCACCTTAGCTCTGATCACTATTAATATGTTATATATCACTTATTTATCCTGTGTATATCTGTCTTCCCCACTGAACTGTAAGCTTTGCAAGGGTAGACTGTGTGTATGTATGCGTGTGTGTGTTTCTATTTTTATTTGCTTCTTGGACCCCATTGCCTAAAACAGTGGACACACCTTTGAAGGCATTGCCCTGTATTTAAGCTTCCTCTTTGGCTAACTTAACAGCTTCTGAGGACAGCCACTACCTATAGTACATAGTGAGTACTTAATATATATTTGGGAATTTAGTCACGTAGTCACCACTCTTGTATCTAGAGGAGATAATGATTAATAAATAACATCCTTAGCTTTTTGCTTAGCAGATCTTCTTTTAAATGGAGAGGGGCTGAAACATTCCAGTCTGCCATGTAAACCCCCCACTCAGTACCTGCCAGCTATTGTTTTATTCTCACAGTGGTCCTGTGAGGTGGATTTTATTAACGTTTCCATCTTACCAATTTAGAAAATGGAAACTGAGGCTGAAAGATGTAAAATAACACCTCAGAGTCACTTTGGTTGCCAAAACTGGCAACTAACTGCTCTGGGATGTGGACCCAGAGCTTTTTAAGCACCAAACTCAAGACACTGTGTGAGGCGAGTCTATAGGATTCTTAAACATACTGGGGGAAAATGTGGGATAGGAGTTACTCTGCATTTGTGATCAAGTCCCAAAGGCATAAAAGTGCCTTCTAAAGGCACTTTTTAAAAATTGAATCAGGACATAGCAACAACATGACATTTTTATGGGACTTTCATTTCAGAAATCTGTAGCACTTAAAACACATGAATTAATTCTTAAAATTCACAAAGTAGATAGTAAATTATTTTGGTGAGAAATTAACTATAGTGAGAAAACAGCAACTCATACAGTGTCAGAGATTTGTCTTAAAAAAGGCGTAAGGACTCCTATACATTCTGTAAGTGAGAAGGAAGGATACTTATTAAAGCACAGTGGAGCAGGAACAAAATTTGAGAAGTTTTAGGATCACTTGCCATAGATGGATGATTTTAGGCTAGCAATGATTTTTATGCTGATTAGTGAGGTTGATTATTAATTCTCAACAAATGTATTGTCATGTCTCCAAAAATATTTTTCTGAAAACATAGCTCAAGAATTAAGTACATTTTTCAGTTCAACATTTATTTTATATCAGCTTTGTAAAATATATAGAATACAATTTAGTTATTCCTTAAAACATTATTTATTGTCTACTCTCATACAAGACATCTGAGTAGAAAACACCAAGACAAATCATCCCTTCATTATGATTTTAGGACATCTCTTCTCTTCTATAATAATAGTGATATTCATTGAAATCCAAATTTGTCTTTTCACCTAAGTCTGAATTGAAGTCTTGAGAATAACTCCAAATAGAGTTTCAAAGTTCTACACATCTGTGGAAAACTTACAATTTACATTAATCAGTAACAATGAAACCAGTCACTGGAGCTGAATGTTCAAGGTTTATTAACTTGGTTCAGGTTGTTAAAGATGGCCTGGGGTGGAAGATAGGTGAATTCACTGAGTAAAGTTGAAGCACATAAAAATAAATGACTATCAAAGTTCTCATAGCTAAATCCTGGTAAAGGTGGGGTTCACACGCTGACCCCTGACTCAAATTTGGCGATCTTTCTGATTCATCCCACTGACAGAGGAAATGGTTTGATTTTGCTTCCTCATGAAGGGGCTTATCCAACTAATTTCCAGAGTGCAATCATAGCTTCTGTTTGTTTGTATCCTCCTGAAACTTGGGACAGTATTTACGCCACCTTTCAAAGGGATGAATCTCATGACCTGAGGTTTGGGACTTATTTTTGGCTGTTAACTCAAACTTGGATGTATTAGTCTGCTAGGGCTGCCACAGACTGGGAGGTTTAAACTACATAAATTTACTGTCTCACAGTTCCGGAGGCTACAGGTCTGAGAAGGTGTTGGTAGGGTTGGTTTCTTCTGGGGGCTCTTTCCTTGGCTTGTAGATGACCATCTTCTCTATGTGTCTTCACAAGGTCTTTCCTCTGTGTGCATCTGTTCTAATCTCTTCTAGTAAGAAAACCAGTCATATTGTATTAGGGTCGTGGTAATAACCTCATTTTAACTTAATTACTTCTTTAAAGATCCCCATCTCCAAATACAGTCACATTTTGAGGTACCAGGGGTTAAGACTTCAATACATACATTTGGCGGGGGGTAGGGCATCATAACAGTCGATGTGCAGAAGCTGTAAGCTTGGTAACCCAAGTAAGCAAAATGATGCCTATAAAATAAGAAATACTTTTAATTCAGTTTCCACCACATGCCTGGGAATTTACATGCTTTATTCTATGTTAGTGTCATAGCAGCCTAGCAAATTATGACTTTAAGGGGCTTGTTTTCTAGGTCAAGTAGCTAAGAGAGGTCAAGTAATTTCCCTATGGTGACCTAGCTAATAAGTGGCATAGGCTAGCATTCATCTTGACCTCCAAGCTCCTGCAGGCTGCTCCCCAGCTGGATGCAATACTGTAGGACACTCAAGGGGGCGCTTTTGTTGGAAGGTATCACAAAGCTGTTACTCAGAGTCTGACTGTTCTTAACCTACAAGGGTAGAAGACCCAGTGGTGATGAGAAACAGCTGAGACCAGAGCCACTGTGACTCCCATTGTGGCATCAGAAGTCCGTCATGAGGGGCCAGTTAGCCAGGTCCAAGAAGGCTGAAGGACATTTAAGTACTGCACGTTCTAACATGCAGAAAGCAAGAAGTCTCCATCAGCCGGGCTTGAAATCAAAAGCCCAACCCCATTGCCTCTCTGAGGGGCAGCCTGTCTCCCAGGAATGTGGCCATGATAAACGAGAAATATGTATAAAGTGTGAGCCCTTGCCCCAAAGGGTGCTGAATAAATGCCGGGTATTATACTATTGTTTATTTGGGCTACCCAAGTGCACTGGACTGAACAAGAGTATTTCTTTCACTGACAACCGTGGTCATTGTGGTGAAAAGATTTATGTTACGACATATGAATGATGCCTCTGTGTACATGCGTGTGTTTATGTGTGTGTGTGTGTGTGTATGTGTGTGTGTTAATATTTGGTGTGCTGTGTAGGGAGATGGGGGCTGCATTTATCCTGGAAAATGAGCTGGAAATTTTAGGAAAGTTTTGGTTACCCACAATTCCCCTTTGACAGACTTTCCTGAAGTTTCCAACTTAATCATGGAATTTTAATTTGAAAGGGAGCTCAGGGATTGCCCAATCCTAGTCTCTACCTGGTTTCAAGTGCTTCACAGTAACATTATGGAGATGTGGTTAACCAACTTCTGCTTGAACACTTCTGCTGATGGGGAACTCACCACCTATGGAGGGACATTTGTTCCTTTTATAGACAGCTTAAGGAAAAGAAGGGAAATGGCTTTTATAGGGAACTTTAGATGTTTTAGGCACTATGCCCAAAACTTGATATGCATTGTTTTATGTTCACCTCATCATAACACTTGGAGGTGGGTTCTACTGCTGCTTTTGGTACCACTCTCAAGGCTTACAGTGGACCAGGCACTCTTTCAAGTGCTTTAAATATATTGTCATTTAATCTTTCCAGACACCATAAGAGATAGGTACTCTTATTTCTCCATTTCATAGATAATGAAAATGAGGCTCAGAGAGGTTGAACAACTCGCTCAAGTTCACACAGCTACAAAGTGGATTTGCATACAGGCAGTAGGATCCAGAATCCATACTTCTAACTGTTATATTCTGCTGCCTCTAATCATCCTGAATTTAATGACAAGAAAATTAAGCCCTGGAGAGCTTTAGTGACTGGTTACAGGTTGCACCATGGTGATTTGAACCTGACTGACTCCAAACCCTTGCTATTTCCATAACTCTACATGTCCCCCGATTATGGCAAAGTGCTCTCATTATCACCTGAGACAGAATTGACCTCCATTCAGTTGTCTGCTTGGAACCTGTCTCTGCTGTAGAGCCATTTGACAATTACCTTGTAGGTCTGTAAGCAGCTCTCTCTATCTTCATGCTCAAATATTAATATATGCAGTTCCTTTAGACAGTCTTTGCCCTTTGTAATTTCCACCTGCTCTACTCTTATTTAGATATTTTGTTCCCTTCCTTCTAAGGTATGTTAAAGTGGGATAGCCAAGCCTGAACTCCAATTATGAGGTCGGTCTAGATGAGCCACAATGAACAGAACTGTGATCATCCCGTGTTCATTTATTCAGTTAGTCAGTCGGTTAATAAGTAAACAAAATTTGTTCAATGCTCTGTTAAATATCAATGATCAGCTGCTTGTTATTTGCCCAATTACACATACGCACATATACAACATAAGCACAAGACTGTTACTGGACTGTGAAATACTGGTCTATTTACTCTTACCTCATATTTTGACAGCTACATCTTTATAAAAATATTGATATCTAGTTGCTAAGTCTCCTTCCTTCTTTTTTAAAAAATCATCTTGGTTATCTTGACTATAAGTTTTCCTATTAATTTTAGGGTTGATTTTTAAGTTTTGTGGAAGTTTCTGTTGATATTTTCATGTAATTACATTTAAAATAGCTTTATTTAAGGGGAGCTTATACATTCACTATATTTAATCTTTTAACCTGTGATCATGTTTTCTCTCTCCATTTAAGTTTTATTATTTTTATTTGCATAAAGTTAACAAATATTCTCTATAAAAATCTCAGAACTGCGCCACCAGGGAAGCCCTCAGGTACATTTTTAAAGGTTTATTCCAATGTATTTTACATTTTGATCTTGTGAATGTTATAGTATCATTCTTTACCATAATTTTTAACATTTTAATAATTTTTACATTTTAGTTACATTTCAAAAATCAGGATTTTCACAGTATGTCCTGTGGAGTCTTGGGGATCTGGGAAGGTGCAGCAACTCTGGGCTCCTGGAGATGGGATGGATACTGCTGCCAGGGGAACAGTCCTCTGGACCCTCTCCCTGATACTGCTCTCCTACACCTCTTGGACTTTGGAATTTGTGTTTTATCCTATGAAAATTAGGAAGCCTTTGAAATGTTTTAAGAAGGTTACATTGTCTGGCTGCTCAATGGAAAATATGGTGGCAGAGGAGTAAGAGTCAACACAGAGAGACCAGTTTGGAGTCTTTTTCAGTAACAAGGGAAAATTAGTGTTTGACCTCATGATTTTATGAGGTTTTAGTGGTTGTGGGAGATGGAATTAATATGGGACATGTTTTGTAAATAAAACTGACAGGATTTACGATAGATTAAATATTGGACGTGAGTGGAAAAGAGGGATCTGAGATGATGCCTAGATTTTTGCTTAATCATCTTGGTGGATTGTGGTGACTTAGGCTGATTAGGGGAATATTAGGAGAGAAATAGGTTTGTGTGTGTCTGTATGTGTGTGTAGGAGAGAGAGAGAAAGTGAGAACAAGATCATAGGGTTAGCTATTTGAGTGTAGGTAGATGTCAGAAGTAAAGGGAAAGTTCTGGGAGGTAGACACATACACACAGGCTAATATTTTAAAATTTCCTGAGTGCAAAGTCTTTGCATGGGCAATAGGTTGGAAGGTGTGGACTTGAAGAGGAGCATTTGATCTGTAGTAATAAGAGAAAAAAAAACAAGATGTATCAACAAAGATGGACTTAGAGTCTTAGTGGTGAATTTTGTTGAGTAAATTAATTAACATATGTATGCAGTATTTACAAGGCTATGAACTAAATTATAGAGCATAGTCATAATTGTCTCAGTATGAGTAGAAGCAAATAAAAAAGACATCAGAGAGGAATTAAAAATTGGGCAAAGAATTTAAGTGATAATAACTATAACAGTACTATTAATAATATAGAAGGAAGATGATGAATTAGAAGAAGAAGGAGGGAGAGTGGAAGAGCTACATTTTGATGAGTATTTGTATTTATGTTCTCTATCTCATTTAATCCTTATGACAACACTAAGAGGTAAGTATTATCCACGTTTTACACATGAAGAAAGTAAGGCACAGAGAGCCAGGTAAGTTTCCCAAGGACACACATATTTTAAATGGAGGAACTATAATTTGAACCCAAGACTGCCTAGCTTCAAAGACTACATTCTTAAATACTGTAATTACAGAGTATGCCTACAGGAATGGCGGAAAGTCTTCCTAGTTAGAGGAAACAGCATCAGCAAAGGCAAGAATACACAGGGATGCCTGAGCAATGGTGATTAGTACAGAATGACTGGCACATAGAAAATGTCTATGGCTTCCCTAAAAACAGAGTCTGAGATAAGTAATTGTGTTTAAGTGATTTTTCTCTAAAGGATAAACAAGACAAGGAAGGAAGGAAAGCCAAATAAAGATGAGATGTGATAAAACTCCCACTTACTGCGTTGATCCTGAAGTGGAATTCTGGACTAGAGCCTATACCTCAGATTTGCCCCAATATAAGACCATGGGATCTTGGCTGTCACCCTCTTGCACCCATTGGTTATTTGTTGGATGTGGAGTAAGTAGAAACACGGAAATGGATAAAAAAGACAACAAGATTTGGTTAGAGCATAAACATCGTCTACCACCATGTGGTTGGGAAGGAGTGGGAAGAGTTGAGAATCAAGAGAAATGATGAGCAGTCTTCTGAGGGGGATCCAATGCCATACTAGAGAGTTTGGAATTTATCCTTGACTAATCAGTTACTACAGAAGGCATTATTATTATTATTTAAATGAGGGATCTCTGTGGTTATGGAAAAATAAATGTCAACACACTATAACATGTGGGCCATCATAAATGAGGGGTGTTTAGCATCCCTTTTCTGGGTTGAGCTAGACAAATTTAAGTTTGAGTCTTAGTTAAGGTTGGACAAATTAATAAAGGCACCATACTTTTTCTGTTAATCATTTTTATCTGTATAATTCTCCGTAGACTAGTGTTTTAATTAGGATGTTTTGCTAGTAATAGGAAAGATGTAAGGCAGCTCCAATTTGGTAAAATTAAGCCATCAAACAACGTCATCAAGATCATCAGTAACATAATTATCTTCTACATTTCCATTTTGACACTTTTAGTGTATTCTTTTAGTTCCTATCATTAAGACTGGCTGCCCCATTTCTAAGCACCATATGAGAAACAACAGTGTCTAGTGGAAGAAAGGGAATTGTTACATCTCAGTTGTCTCTTTTTAGTTCTAAAGAAAACTTTTTTCTGGAAGTCCTCCAGTTGACTACCTCTCACACTTATTGGCCAGAATTGCACACCCATCCCCTAAATAATTCAATCACTGGCAAAGGGAAGGGTCTACATTGTTTTGCTTAAATAAAATAAAATGTACCTTCTGGAGAGGGTGTGGAGAAAAGGGAACATTCCTACACTGTTCGTGGTAATGTAAATTGGTGCTGCCACATGGAAAATGGTATGAAGCTTCCTCAAAAAATTAAAAATAGAACTACCATATGATCCAGCACTCCCACTTTTGTGTATTTATCCAAAGGAAGTAAAAACAGGATCTCAAAGAGATCTCTGCACTCCCATGTTCATTGAGATATTATCCACAATAGCCAAGATAGAGAAACAACCTAAGTGTCTGTCAACTGATGAATGAATAAAGATGTGGTATATATATACACAATGGACTATTACTCAGCCATAAAAAAGAATGGAATAATGTCACTTGCAGCGATGTGAATGGACCTAGAGATTATGACATTAAGTGAAGTAAGTCAGACAAAGACATATATCATATGATATCACTTATATGTGGAATAAAAAAAATGAACAATACAAATGAACTTATTTACAAAGCAGAAACAAACTCACAGACATAGAAAACAACCTTATCGTTATCAAAGGGGAAAAGTGGGAGAAGGATAAATTAGGAGTTTGAGATTAGCAGATACACACTACTATATATAAAGTAGATAACCAACAAGGACCTACTGTATAGAATAGGGAACTATATTCAATCCTCTGGGGCTGGTGATACTACTGATACTACTGATACTACTATGGGTCCCAAGAGTATCTAAGTTTAAAGATTTTTGTATGTATAGTTAGTTATTGGGAGCTGTAAATGGAAAGCAGGTAAGAAATAGCCTCTCTCTTTCTCTCTCTCTTTATCTTCCTCTCTCTCCATCTCTCTCTGTCTTCTTTTTCTCCCTCTCATCATGGTCTCTCTCCCAAGGTCCCAAAGCATCTTGTTTCTCTATGTGCATTCACTATCTCTTCCTTATAAACAAATTTCTTTTATTTGTATCAGGTAGGACAAAACCTTCTTGGCACTCTAGTCCCAACTGTATGTGGTCTTTTGGCTCCAGCTGGCTTCATTTTCTCCATTTGCTAATTTCAAAATTCCTGAAAGCTTATGATGATTGGCTTAGCTCATATTTTTCTTTCCAGCCATAGGATGTTAGTCAGCCTTTGGTTAAGCTGAATTTGAGCAAACGCCCACCCTGATCCAATTGTCTGTGACAGCAGAGACTGTGGGTTAGGGCAATTCACCTTTAACAAGGTTTATGGATGGGAAGTGTGAAGGACAGTCACTTGCAAAACATGTCTGATATAATCATGCTCTTTTAAGATTGTGCAGATTACATTAGAAAAAAATTTATAAAGTGAGCACTCAATAAATTTACATTCCTTTCTTTTTTTCTTCATTTATTCAACGACCTTTATGAAACATCACTTCGTTCCAGATACTGGAGATGCACAGATTAAAAAAACAAAACAAAAAAAACCAAAAAAAACCAACAGTCCTTAAAAGGAGTCACAGCTAGTTAGATAAGCATTCTTAAGCAGTCAGTACACAATACTGAGAGTGTAAACAGAAGATGAACACCTAACTCAACCTCAAGCCAACACTTGATCTGAATCTTTAAGTCTAAAGAGTTAACCAGACAAGCATGGATGAGATAGGATGGGCATCAAAACCTGATGGAATTGTATGGCTTCTGTGTTTCACAATTTTAGGAAGTCCCGTTAATGTTTTATTCTAAGTGTCTCTGGATTTGTGCAATGTAGCAATAATGTAGGAAAAAGCAAGCTGTTTGATTTGATTGAAGTTTGGCAAAGATAAGGGCTGGAGAAGTAAGCAAAGGCTAGACATAGAAAGATATTCTGAAAGGCCTTAAAGGAAATACTTTTTTTAATTAAAAAAAACACAAACAAAAATGCAGGAATTTCAGATATGGGTAAGATGGAGTAAACATACTATACATACTCATGGTATCACATGGAATGCAACTATAACCCCTGACAGAATGCATGGAGATACTTTATTTTGCAGACTCTAAAAAATAAATAAAGTTTCAGGAGGGTTGAGGAAGAAAACTGGAATTCAAAGTACCACTGAACCATCATTGAGTTTTTCATCCTTTTCACTATAGTATCCCCTAGGCTGGATGTAACACAGCCCAGAACTTGGAAGTGGGGACTGATGTGGACAAAGAGAACTCAAGGAAAAGCACTCTAGTTCTGGCTCAGATAGTGGAAACTAACTTCTCAATGGCCAGAAAGAACGGAGTAAACACTATCAAAATATCAATTCTTTCATACTGCAGCAAACCTAAAATTCTGAAGAAGTGGAATCTTCCTTTTTGATCAGAGAAGCTGTGCTTCTAAGATGGAGGAGAAACCCTCATTTTTATGGCCTCTTTCTGTCCTCCACATCTTGACCCCAGACATGTCTGCTGCCACTAAGGACTGTAGGAGAGTGGAGTAAATAAAGCCTCAGATTTCAGGTTGAAGGACTGAAAGGGGAAGTTCTAGGAAATGGGGAAGTTCCGAGAAGATTTCAGAGAGGAGCACTTCCAGAAAATGACTCTGAAACTTGTTTGTGAATTCCTGGGCATGCCTCATGTTATGCATAGATATGCTAAAACAGAAATATTCAAAATTTCCTTGTGATTTAAATAAAGTCCAGCATCTCATAACATAATATTCAAAATATCCAGAATACAATCTAAAAATTACTCTGAATATGAAGAAGCAAGGTAATATGAACTCATAGGGGAACAGATGATCAACAGATGCTAAAGTAGATGTTGGAAGTATCTGACAGCTATTCTGAAAATGCTTCAATAAGTTAAGGTGAATACTGTTGGAACAAGTGGGAAGATGGAGAGTCTCAGCAAAGAAATAAAAGATATAAAGAAGAATCAAACAGAAATTTAAAACAGAAAAGCATAGTAACCAAAGTAAAAGTATAGAATGGGCTCAAAGGCAGAATAGAGATGATAGAGGAGTCAATAAACTTGAAGTTGAATAGAAATTATTTAGTCTGAAGAACACAGAGAAGAAAGTTTTTTTTTTTTTTTAATGTACAGTTTCTCAGAGACCTGTGGTACAATACCAAAATATCTAACATTTATGGGATAAAATCCTCAGAAGGAGATGAGAAAAGTGTGCAGAGGAAATATTTGAAGAAACAATTATAGAAAAACCGCCTGTATTTGGCAAAAACAATAAATGTACAGATTCAAAAGTTAAGTAAATCCAAAATTAGAAATAAACTAACAACAACAAAAAAAACCCCACAAAAATCACACACCAGGCACATCATAATCAAACTGCTGGAAACTAAAAACAAGGAAAAAATCTTGGAGACAGAGGAAAATGATGCATTACTAAGGGAAATAACTATTTCAATAGCTATACATTTTTCATCAGAAAGCATGGAGGCCAGAAAGAAGTGAAATAACACTTTTAAAAGGCTGAAAGAAAAGAACAATTAATCCAGGATTCTCTATCTAGTGAAAAATTCCTGCAGAAATGATGGTGAAATAAAGTCATCTTCAGATGAAGGAGAACCAAGAGAATTTATTGCCAACAGACCTACTCTAAAATAATCACTTAAAGTTTTTCAGACAACCCACAACAACTATATTCTGTTTATATAAAACTCACTTCAAATACAATGAAAATGGTAAGATAAAAGTGGAAAGAGGAGAAAAGATATATCATGCAAACATTAATCAAAAGTTAGAGTTAATATCTAGCTATATTAACATCAGACAAAATAGACTTCAGAGCAAAGAACATTGCCAGGGATTACATAATGGAAACAAAGTCAATTCACCAAGAAGACATACAAATCTTGAATGTGTAAAAAAAATGTCCTCACAATAGAGCTTCAAATTTTAGGAAACAAAATTTGACAGCACTGAAAGGAGAAGTGTACAAATCCACAATTATATTTGTATATGTAAACTCTTCTCTCCATAATTCAACCTCTGCTTTCATTAATCAACAGAATTAGTGGACACAAAGTTAACAAGGATATAGAATAACTGAATAAAAGCATCAATCTACTGTATTATTTATTTAATTTAGTTATTTTTACATTTACAAGAACTCTCCAATCAATAAGAGAACACATATTCTTTTCAAGCGGACACAGCACATTCACTGAGATAGTGCATATCTTGGGTTACAAAACAGACTGAAAAATGTTAAATGCTTGAAATCATACAAAATTTGTTTCAAAATAGATTAAACTAGAAATTAATATCAAAGATTATAAGAGAAAATCTAAACAGTTGAAAATTAAACAATGTGTTTCTAAATAATTCATGGTCAAAGAAGAAGTCTTAAAGAAATTAAGGCAATAGTTTGAACTGAGTAAAAATGAAAATACAATATGTAAAAATGAAAATACAATGTATAAAAATTTGTGGGATGTAGTTAAACTAGTTCATAGAGAAAAATACATAGCATTAGCTATTTAAAAATTAGGTAAGAAGGAAGACCTCAAATCAATAATCTAAGTTCCTACCTTAAGAAGCTAGAAAAGGAAAAGCAAAATGCAACCAAACAAGGAGAAGAAAGGACATAATAAAAATAAGGGAAGAAATCAATGAAATTTTAAACAGGAAAACAGTAGATAAAAATCAAACAAAAAGATGTGTTTTTTTTTTTTTTGCAGTACGCGGGCCTCTCACTGTTGTGGCCTCTCCCATTGCGGGGCACAGGCTCCTGACGTGCAGGCTCAGCGGCCATGGCTCACGGGCCTAGCCGCTTCACAGCATGTAGGATCTTCCCGGACCGGGGCACGAACCCGTGTCCCCTGCATCGGCAGGCGGACTCTCAAACCCTCTGCCACCAGGGAAGCCCAAGATGGGTTTTTTTTAAAGATCAATAAAGTTGATATATTTCTCTCAAGACCAGAAAAGGATAAATATAATTTACTAATCAAGAATGAAAAATGAGATATAATTACAAAGCTCACAAATATTGCAATGGTAATAAAGGATTCTATTAACAATTCTATGAATATAAATTCTATAACCTAGGTGAAATTGACCAATTCCTCGGAAACCACAAGCTCTAAAACTGACCCAGGTGACATAGATAACTCAAATTGTGTCATAATTATTAGTAAATTAAGTTTATAGTTTAAAACCTTACAAAAAAGAAATTTCCAGGTCCAGTTACATACACTGGAGAATTCTACTTAACACATAAGGAAGAAATAATACCAATTCTAGATAATCTCTTCTAGAAAATAGAGGAGTGAATATTTCTTATTTTATGAGGCAGGTATTACTCTGATACCAAAGGCAGACAAAAACAATGGAAAGAAAAAATAAAAAATACTACAAAACAAATCCATCATGTTCATGGACACAAAAATCAACAAAATATTAGCAAGTCAAATCTTGCTAATATATAAAAATAATACATGATGATCAAATGGGATTTTCCAGGGAGTGCAAGCATGATTCAACTTTTGGAAATCAATCAATGTCATCTACCATACTAAAACATAAAGAAGAAAAAATATATATATGCTCATACCAATAGATGCAGAAAAAATTTTGATAAAGTATAGCATAATTATAATTATATATATAATTATAGCATAATTCATGATAGAAATTCTCAGCCAACTAAGAATAGAAGGGAGTTTCCTTAAGCCTATAAAGAACATACACAAAAAATCTAGAGGTAGCATCATATTTAATATTTCTAAAATTATTATAGAAAGACAAACTAGAATTGTCAAAATGGTAGAATAAAATTGGAGTACTCATAATACCTGATTTTAAGACTTACTGTAAAGCTACACTGATCATGATCTTGTGGTATTGAAGGGGTTGACACATAAATCAATGGGACAGAAGAGAATCTATAAATAAACCCACACATAGTCAATTACATTGTGACAAAGATACAAAGGCAATTCAATAGAGAAAGGATAGTTTTCTTAATAATTTTCTTTTGGAAAAAATTGAAATCCACATGCTAAATAATAAACTTCAATCTAAATCTCACACTTTATACAAATATTAACTCAAAAGAGATCATAGATCTAAATGTAAAACATTAAACAATAAAACATTTTGAAAATCTCTGTGACCTAGGGTTAAGCAAGGAGTTATTAGACATTACCCCCAAAGCACAATCCATAAAATTTTTAAAATGATAAATTGAACTTTGTCAAAAGTATTTTTTAAATTAATTTTTGAAAGATACTGTTAAGAGAATGAAAAGACATGTCACATGTTAGGAGAAAATATTTAAAAATCACACGTCTGACAAATGACTTGTACAGAATATACATAAAAATTTTTTTAAACTCAACAACAAGAAAATAAAAACCTTTAAAAATGGGCGATATATTTGCATAGACACTTAGCCAAAGGGGGTATACAGAAGACAAGCACATTAAAAGATGCTCAATATCATAAGTCATGAGGGAAAAGTGAATTAACACCATTATGAGAAAACAGTACATAACTATTAGAATGCTTTAAAAAATACTGATAATACCAAGCTATGGAGAGGATGCAGAGCAACTGGAATTCTCATATATTGCTGATGAGAATGCAATATGATACAGCTACTCTGGAAAAAATTTTGGCAGTTTGTTATAAAGTTAAACATACACTTATCATATGATACAGAAATCCTATTCCTAGGCATTTATCCTCGAGTCATGAAACCTTATGTTCACACAAAAAACCTGCATATGAATTTTTATAGCTATGTTTATAGTTGTCCCAAACTGCAAACAAGTCAAATATGTTTCAATGGGTGAAAGGACAAATTGTGATACATCCATACAATGGAATGGTTTTCAGTAATAAAAAAGAGAGTGAACAATAGATACACAAAATGATTTGAATGAACCTCAAAAGCATTACACTGAGTGAAAGAAGCCAGTCTCAAAGTTTATGTGCTTTAGGATTACATTTATATGGACTGTCTCAAAACAAAACAAATTATAGTGGTGGAGAACAAAGTTTGCCAGAGGTTAGGGAAGAGGAGAGGGTATGTCTATGAAGAAATAACAGCTTTGGGGGTGGTGGTGATGGAATTGTTCTACCTTGATTGTGGTGATGGTTACAAGAATCTATATGTGTGTTACAATTCACAGAACTGTATACCAAAATAAAGGCGATATTTAAAAAAATGTGGAAGATGGATTAAAGGGAGGCCAGACAAGGGTATTGCAACTGCCCAAACTTCTAGAATTGCATTGAATGACTTCAAATCTTCCAGCAGGGCGTTTGAAAATCTATAGGGATTCTTCATGGGACATGCTTTCATTCTGTGCAGAGAGACGTCCAATCCTTGGGGGGAAATTTCTCTAGCTGTAAACTCCATTAGGAAACCCATCTCTTTGAACGTGGTTTCCATCTTTGCGCAGGCGCTCCCCCTCCCTCAGCCCCAGTGTTCTGAGGAATGGTGAGCTAAACCAGCTTGAAGTTCTGTGAACAGGGAGGGTGAGGACTTGGCTGGCCCAGAGCAATAAATGATACAAACTCCAGGTGTTTTGTAAAGCGGTGACACATCAACTCATGAAATGATACAATGCAGTGGGCTTAGGAGCCTGTCCATGTACACGGTGACATGATTGTGTTTTATGGACTGAAAAACGGTGTTACAAACTGGCAGGGATATGGGGGGAGGGAATCAGGAAGAATTAGACATTTCGTTGGATCAACTCCACAGTCTTAAGAGAGACGAAGAGGACAATGATAGCTTTTGTGGAATTTTCTTAAACTCTGTGAATAATGAGATGTCATATGAATATGTTTTCTCCACAGCTGATTTGCTTGTGACATAATTAGGATTGTATTTATTCACTCATCTAACATTTAATGAACCAGTCCTCTGACATAGGCACATTGGGAACAGAAGGAAATCAGACTCTGGAGCAGCTCTGCTTAGCAGGCTAGAATCTTGAAGTATCTCTGGGGTCAATGGGACAAAACATCACCACTTCCCCAGAGAGAAAGAGGTAGCTTGTTCCATTTTAACCAATAAATATGATGCCTTCCATGGATAGTCAGTAAACATTATGGTTATTATCATGAACTCGCTGCTCTGCTAATTACTACCTCTGTGATTCTGGGCAGGTAACTTAACCTCTCTGTGCCTTTGTTTCCTCATCTAAAGAATGCGGATAATGATTGCTCCTACTTCACAGGATAAGAATGAAGGATAAAGAATCTAAAGTCACAATACATGGTAAGCATTCAACAGATATTAATATTTATTATCATACCCCAGCTCAATAATCTTGCACTTAAAAAGCATTCTTTTGAGTTGCTCTCTTGTTTAATTCCTGATTTGCCCATTTGTAGTAAAGGAAACTGGCTTTAGCACTGACTTTCTCACATCCTTATCCTGTGATCTAAGAAACACCATTCATCTCTGGATCTCAGTTTCTTTAAGCGTAGAAAGGAAGAGGTCAGAAACTTGACCTAGATGGACACCAAGGGCCTCTCAAGCTCAGATATTTTACACTCTAAGAAGGGAAAAAATGACACAGGCCATGACTTTATAATGAGTATCCATTGCCTTAAGAAACTGTTCCCCATCGGAGCGTATTTAGTAAAAAGACCAATATTTCCCTCTAGTGGTGAGCAGACAGCAGTGACTTGCCTTTAATGAGTGATTCTGTTGAAAGTGCTTTCAGTGTGGAGGGGACAGGTGGACAACTAAAATAGGCGATTCTAGGTGGTACATCGATGAACATTTCTTAATTTTATTATCGAGGATTTAAATTCAACATGTACTGGAAGAAACAGATGAAACAGTGCATCAAACTTAGTGATTAGATGGATATTTTTGTTTGTTCTTGAAAAGAAAGGTGGCAATATACAAAAGGTAACTAATATATGACAGTTAATAGAGGTGGCAAAAATCTTGGAGAGGAAGTTGAGAAAACAAATTTTAATATAATTTTTACTTTTATCAAAAGTAAATATGCATGTGTTTGAAAAGGATCAAATATTTATATGACTTATTAAGACAAATAGTGGTCCTGCCCCACCTTAGACACTATCTTCTTCTTAGAGGCAACTGCTTATAATTTTTTTAGCTAATTATTTGCATCCACATTTTCAAATGGCATGATTGTAATTTTAGATCTTTCTGGTTTAGACATTATACATTGACTTCCCAGTATACAGAAATTTGCTTTCTTTTATCCACCACCCCCATCACTATCCCCTTCTTTTTTTCTCTTCCTGTTTTGCATATTTCCTATTGTTTACCTTCCCCACATACTTACCAAGCAACCTTGTTTAGTTCACCATTCAGGGTTACATTATTACTGTGTATATGCTATTTTTCGTTGACCCATATAATACAATGTGATTGTCTTTACTTTCCTAAAAAATATTTACCCATGAAGTCGATTTTTTCTTTTTGTTCCATTTGCTTATTTCTATGTACTTATGATTAATTCAGCTCTGGACTCCTGCCAGTTGTGTAAATCTCCTTTGAATACACACAAATACTTTAGACATTTAAAAAAAAAATGTCATCTTGTTAGAGTATTCCCTTCTTGCCATCCCCTCCCTAGCCTGCTCCCTTTCTGGGTCTGCTGCACAGATAACCCTATTATCTCCTCTCGCTCTGGGGATTGATTTTTCCTCTCTCTTGTGTTGGTGTCACTTACTTGGATCTTTGATCTCATGGTATCCTCTTTCATGGTTTATGTCCTTTTTCATATAAAGCAAATCAAATCTGCCAGGTGATTTCTGGGAAAGAATACATGATTGGAAATTTTAAGACCTAGCCTGACTGAACATATCTTTGTTGTATCTTCATATGCATAAGAGTCTTAGGGGACAAACCATTTTCTCTTAGAATTTTTAATGTGTTTCTCCATTTTCTTCTAGCTTTCTGTGTTGCTGTTGAGAATTACAGTATTATATTAATTCTTGATGCTGTATCTAAAGTTTATCCCCTGCTCTATAATATCTGGCCCCTTGTCCGGAAGCTTGTGAAGGTTTTCATTTTTTCTCCAATGTTCTGAAACTTCTTGGTGGTGTGTCTTGGTGTAGGTTTGTTTCTATGCACTACACCAAGCCTTTTGAAACAGAAACTCATGGGCTTCAGATTTGTGAAGGTGTTTAATTATTTCTTTGGTTCATTCTTTATCTCCAAATTTTCTACTTTCCTTGACTGGAATTCCTAATATTTGCATTGAATAGCTTTGATTTGGCACATTTTTTTCATCTATTTTTTATTCTGTTCTACTTTTTATGTGACATTGAATTTTATCTTCAAAGCCTTCTGTTTTTCTTCATTTCTCTCATATTTTCTCATATTTCTCTATATTCTTTCATATTTCTCATAATTGTAAGAACTTTTTTGCTGCTCTTTGAGAGTTCCTGTTTCACAGCTTCCTGTTCTTGTTTTGTAGATTTCATATATTGTTTCATACCTTTGAAGATACCAATGATACTATTTTAAGTTTTTCATGTGTGGTTTCTCTTTCTTCTAATTTCATTTTTCTCTTTCTCTCTTTAGTCTCTGACTTTTATATTGGATACTTTTTCAATGTCAAGTGACCTTGGCTGATTTCCAATTTATAAGGATGTGCACTAATATCTGATTAGAATTTCATGTGTGTCAGTAGGCTCTTTCACCATAGCAAGATTTAGCTGGCTGTTTTCATTGTCCAACCCCTGAAGCCAGTACTACTAGGTCTTTTCTCTTGAGCCTGTCCAATTGTCCAGAGAGGATTCTTTTGATCTCCAGAACATACATCCAGCTGCCAAGCACTCTGAAATCTCAGAACAAGGAGGAGGAAGGGAAGTCTCCATGTCTCAACACTGAGTATGCAAAGTTTTACTTGTTTTCCCTATTTTCACTATGGCACCCCGTCTTTGTACTCAGTGGTGCCTGCTGTTTGTCTTCTCAGAGACCCTTTGTTTAACCTTCTTTAGGGAGTAAGCCCGCCTTTTCTACCTGGATGAGTATAATTCTATTTGAACAAAGGAAAGAGATCTAGTAATCTGATGGCTTTTCAGTGGTGTTTCAATCATTCTTTTCACATTTTGTCTCACCTTCTCTCTCATCCTCAGAGATATATGATGCTGCCAGTTTCTGAGGCTTTGGGGAGTTCTGTAGTGTAAATCAAGTTGCTTCTTGGCTTCCTTCACTGCCAGGTTAAGAGTCTACTTTTGTGGGTCTGCTAAGTTAGTTACTACAACTCAGGCATCTGCTTTCCAGCTTCCAATATTCTCACTGTCCTTATGAACTTATACCTTTAAAAATAATTTACGTATGCTTTTAGTGTTTTGTTTCTTTTGAGGGGTAGGAGTAGTTTTGGAGAAGGGGATGAAAGTAAAAGTGTATGTACAGTGTGTGTTTGTGGGTATACATGTGTGTTCTATCTATTCCCTTTAGCTGGAAGTCTCATAATAATGATTTTTTAGAATTCCTTTTTCAGTTCCTGGCAAAGCGTTTTTAGCAGGAATCCTTCTACAATGTGATTGAAAAAAGAAATATTTGAAAAACAGCATTTGCATGAAATATATCTGGGTGTTCTGTGAAAAACTCCTGAATATTGGGGATTGAGGTGTGATTATTATAGCCTCAGTGGAGTCATAGGAGGAGAAAAGGATTTTCCTAGAGTCCCCACTATTTGTCAGGCACTGTGCTCTACTTCTTAGGATATGTTATCACATTTCCTTTTAATGTAGCAACAATTCCATGAACTAGATATTATTACCCTTGCTTTACAAGGAAGGAAACAGAGGGAAACACATAAGCTAAAAGCAAACAAAAAAATCCCACACAGCTACTGAATAAAAAATAAAGGATTCAGCTAAGCTTTTCTTGAAAGTGAAGCCCATAATCTCTCCTCTCCAGCAAACTAAATTAATTGTGTGGCTGAAGCACGGCAAGGTGACTGAATAGTGCTATTATTTACAATTATCGAAATTCTTCCTTGTCACAAACTCATACTTGACTTAAAAGAAGGAAAAGGATCTCTGAGAGTGGGGTCTCTGATTGGGAACAATACTAACTCATTCTGTGACCTTGAGCACATTACTTCACATTCAGGGCCCCAATTTCTACATCAGTAAAGCAAGGTCATCAGAATAAATGGTCTGTTACATTCTGATGATCTATCTTGCAGATGGTGAGCTGGAGGTGCTGAGAGCTTCAAGTCAGAGGGGAAGTCAAATACTCGGCCACCCTCTAACTCTCTGTTTATACGTTTTGCAAGAAACTTCCCAAATGATAGTTCGACGGTCTTCCAAATGCCAATGGGCATGAAATATGGTTTTCTCCCAAGTCCCTCTTCAGAACTGAATCTCTCCACATTCCCTTCGGGGACTGCAAGGTCTTGTCTAAGCTCAAGGTAAATAAATACTACTCCAAAATGTGGAATAGAAATGGAAGTCAAAGGAGAGATTGGAGAAAGGAGGCAGCAAACCTTGGACCTTTTACCATATGGCCTCAACACTTTTGATTATTTTATGAATGCATGAGGTGACATGTTGGTTTCTTCAAAGCCATTCTTGTACATGCCTTTCAGGGTTATAATCCATGTGAATTTAGATAATGAGGTAATTGGGTTTAATGACTGAAGCAGTGATTCAGGAAGGAGTAGACCTCAAATTATTTATAATAATAATTGTTACTAGTACTTGTATGATATTACTAAAGCAACATTAAAATGATAATAATTTCCATTTGAGAAATGGAAGCAACTATACATATAATTTTTCCCAAGCCACTTGTGTCCAAATGAGGAATCTAAGATTCAGAGAGACAATGTAACTTGAGTGAAAATTTGACCAAAATTATGCTAATTCTTAATTCAATGTTTTTCATGTAATCCTTCATTGCTCCATTGCTGGTGGCATCAACCTATCTCCCTCTTCAAATGTTCTAGGTACTGATTTATAACTATGATTGATGTCTATATGATTGGATATTTATAGGTTTACTGGTTACTTTGATTAATAATGATGTTCTAGGCAAAGTAAGTTTAGGTAATTAATAGGGAAAGTAGATCAAAGAAGGCAAGATGACATAATCATAATTTCAACATCAGAAGTCATCTACCACAATTATGATGGTATTAGTAAAATAAAATAAGAACATTTTATGTCATGGTATAAATATATTCTTTTTTTAAAGTTTGTTTTAATTTAGTAATTTTATTCTCTCAGTTTATTCCAGGAATATTATACATCAGGTATTGTCTATGTGCCTTGGAAGGATTATCTCATTAGATTGTCGTAATATTAAATGAAGTAGGTATAATTATTAGCCCCATTCCCTGGAGCTCAGAGAGGCGGGTGAGTTTTTCAAAGTCTACACATGGTATTTGGCAGAGTTGGAATATAAACTTAGGTAGATCTTTTCTGTGATTTGGGGTCTTTACTGCTGAGTCACACTTTCAAAATGTTCCCTTAAACTGATAAACTTTACGTGAAGCACTCTGAAAAAAGATTTTACACATATTTAAGTGTGTCCTATTATTGCAATTTTTCCAATTTTATCACCACTACTTAATCCAAACCAAATGTTCCATTTATTTTGGTGGCTATTTGTTTAGCAGTGTCTTCCTCAGCATCTTGATCTCTACTTTTATCTTTTTGTCAATGAGCAGTCTGTTGACACCACAGTGGTCTGTGATTTCTTAGGACAGTCTTTTATAAATACTTTCAGAAACATCATTTTTTTGGTCCTGAACCAACTTATCTCAAATGGGGGTACATTGCAATATTTTACTGACACCTCATCCTCATCATATTAGTTTATATCTTAAAACCTGACTGCTCTCATCCTTCAATGTCTTTACATGAGAGAAAAGATCTAAACTCCATTTTTTGAGACTTGTGAAAATAAGTATGTTCTTCAACCTTTTTGTATTTCAGTTTCATTTGTTCAAAAATAGATAAGATCAAATAAGGTAACTCACTCATTCTTTTGTTCAAAGTTATTAACAATTAACATAGCTAATTACAATTAATTTTTCACTGAGTTAATAAATTAATTATTTAGAGTTAAAGAGACAGGGATTCAAATGCTGACTTTGCAACTTTATTAAATGATTTTGGGAGTATTTTCTCATCACAATTTATGGAAAGTAGCACCATTGTCACTTCCACCCAGGGTGGCTGGGAAAAATGGGATCACATGTGGGGAGGAATAAACCACAATGTCTTCTATGTAATTGGTGTTAAATAATTGTTTTTCATTCATTTATCCAAACCTATTCACCCCCAAGACTGCTTCTTTCCAGTATAAGACCTTGTTCGTGGAGCAAGCAGGTTGGTTATACAAGGTAAGCAGTTCCAACTGTATTGAAATCATTTGCCTGAAATGTTTTCTTTCCCATTCAACACTGCTTGTTTACATAGGGTTGGATCAAATGGAATAGAGAAGAACAAGGTGATTCATGATCTTCCTCCAAGGAGGCAGCTGCAACATAAACGATGTCTCAGGAAACAGAATAATCTGTTTGTGTGGCCACAACTCTGTGATCCCTGACCTGTCTTAATCTTCAGGGGTGGATATGTATGACACTTCTGTCCCCAGGTGGAACTGAATGTTGAAAAAAATACCATTCATTTCTGTATTTTTCTTATATCATTGCAGATAGCTTGAAAACCCTTGGTATATGTTTCAAACTTTTCTTCATTGAGCTCAAGAGTTCATATCTCCTGCTTTGCAAAAGTAACAAGGATTTTCATGAAATCCCATCTCTCTTGAGGATTTGGGATGCTCTTGGGTATCTGCCACAGTAAGAAAACAAGCTGAAGGAATGTGGAAACATGAAGCCATCTGGCTGCTGGTCCACTTTCACACCGGCTCTAGGGGTCACTGAGAGCCCTCCAAGTGCTGTTGAGACCCAAATCCAACAGGAAACGTTTGATCTCATCCCAGCAGTGCCTGGGCATGTGTACTCATATAGGTGGATTGCCTCCAAACTGGGTGAAGTCTTAGAGAAGATTTGAATTGGGAAACTTGAAGAAGGTGTTTGTAAACTGATTTCAGTCCCCTTAGAACTATCAAAATCCTAAGTCCTAAGCACTTTGAATAATATCACATTTTATTATATGCTAGTTTTCTTAATTGAAGTATAGTTGATTCATGATGTTGTGTTAGTTTCAGGTGTACTGCAAAGTTATTCATATATATATATATATATATATATATAGTACATATATACATTCTTTTTTCAGATTCTTTGCCATTATAGGTTATTACAAGATACTGAATATAGCCAATTTTTTTCTGAGTGTGTGCCATTGGAAATTGTGAGAATTCAGTGTGGGAGGGTCCTTGCTTAATGTTAGAGGCATGACAATGGGTGGATGACGTATAATCCTTGTCTTCCAGTATCCCTGTGGTAGGCAAACAACTGAGCAGGCATTGGCAATATAGGGTGATATGTTAGGACAGGTTCCAGCAGAGACAGGTAAAGACAGATTCATTCTTAGAAGAGAAGGTGTTTTCATCATGAAATGGGAAGGTGTTTCTGTTTAGCTCAGAAAGATCCAAAATGACTAGACCTGTCATTCATTCAAAAAGTAATGAACACATAACTATGTGTTTTACTCTGTGTACTAGTCCCAGGTGAGCTGCCTTAAAGGTTGTGTTAGTCTTTTAGGGCTGCATAACAAAATATCACAGACTAAGTGGCTTAAACAACAGAAATTTATTTTCTCACATTTCTGGAGGCTAGGAAGTTCAATATCAAGGTGGTGACAAGGTAGGTTTCTTTCTGAGCCCTCTTCTTCTGGTTTCTTGGATTGTAGGCCATCTCTCTTTGTGCTTACATGACCACCATTCTGAGTGCAGGTGGAGAAACAGGGAGAAAGTGAACTTTCTGGAGTCTCTTCTAAAAAGGACACTATTCCTACCAGGGTAGGGCCCCACTCTTATGACTTTATTTAACCTTAATTACTTCCTTAGAGGCCTCACCTCTAAATACAGCCACCTTGGGTGTTAGGTCTTCAACATAAGAATTTAGGAGTGGAGTACAAACATCCATCCCATAATAAGAGGTGATGATAATTGGTCAATGCAAAGTGCATGGAGGTGATGAGTGAGAACCCTAAGCATAGTAGCATGTATATATCAATGAGGAATTGGAGTAGCATTGCCAGATAAAATATAGGGCACTCAGTTAAGTTTGTATTTCAGATTAACAACAAATAATTTGTTTTAGTATGTCTCAAATATTCCATGTGACATAGTTATTCTAAAAAATCTATCTGAAATTCAAATGTAATTGGGTATAATGTATTTTGATTTGCTAAACTGTGCATGCCTTGATTGGAGAGCTGTTACATTCAGGGCACTGTGTATGACATGGTAAAACTGGGCAGGAGATGTGAGGAGTTGAGAGGCAGCTGGAAGAGCCTTGTTACAGTTTAAGGAAGCTTGGGCTCTGAGTCATCACAGCAACTAAGACCATTAACCTCTTCTATCAGAGGATATGGTGACGTGGACCCATCTCTTTCAGCAGTTGCCTAGACAGTCACAAAGACCATGCACAATCCAAAACAAAGTGGCATACTCACTTTTATTGAATCCTATTGTTACAGGCTGAACCATGTCACCCCAAAAGTTCAGATGTGAAATCCTAACCCCCAGTACCACAGAATGAGACTGTATTTGGGGCTAAGGTCTTTAAAGTGGCACTTAAATGTGTTTATTAGTGTGGACCCTTGTCCAATATGACTGGTGCCCTTACAAGAAGAGGATATTGGGATACAGACACCAACAGAAGGAAAGTGATGTAAAGACACAGAGAGAAGACAGCCATCTATTAGCCAATGAGAGAAGTCTAGAAGAGATCCTTCCCTCATGGCCCACAGAAGGATTCAACCCTGCTAACACCTTGATCTTGGACTTCTAGCCTCCAGAACTGTGAGAAAATAAATTTCTGTTGTTTAAGCCATCCAGGCTGTGGTATTTTGTTATGGCAGCCCTAACAACCTAATACAAATACTTAAAAAAAAAAAAAGAAAAATTGAAGATCATTTAATGTTTGTATAAAGTACTATGTGAACCCATAGTGGATCTAAGGTATCAGATCCCAGAGCTGAAAGGGCTTTTATAACCTATCCAGGCATGCCCTCTACTTGAGCTTCCATTTAATGACGAGAAATCTGAGGACCACAGTGTTAGAGATTAGCCTATGAGTGTGGTCTACATTCAAAAGAGAACCTGAAAAAAAGACACAATTATAGGTAGGGAATATTGGAATGAATGTGTAAATGATGGTGAAACTGTTTACTCATGGGTAGGGAAGTGAAGTAGATTAGACCTCTAAAGACAGGACTGAATTTGCATGTGTATAGACCAAGCAATTGCTATAGATTACCCATACTTTACAGAGTTGTAAAAGAGCTTAAACACTAGGACAAACTAGAATCAAAGTCTGTGAAGGTATGCTGTAAGTAGACAATGCATTTTGGTTTTCCATTGAAATACCCATTTTTCTCTACACCAGAAGTCCTAGGTATTAAATAACGTTTGGAAGCCGAAACTCATTACTTTGTGTTTCAGAGCTAAATATCAATGTGCATATTCAAGGGTTAGGAAACAGACCATGCAGGAATCTAAAGAGACCAGGGTGTGCAGGAATCCAAAGGGACCGGGAAAGCCTGGGAGAAAGATGTCTTCTCTCTGGCCAGTTTGTGTTGGAGAATTTACAGAATCAAACACTGTCAGGGCTGGCAGAGTCTGGAATATTATCCAACCAATTTGTTTTGTGGATTAGGAAACAAGAGGTGCCTATTGTTGAGGTGATGTGGTCCAGTCATGCAGCACTGGGCTGGGATACATGGGCTGCTGAAGCCAGTACAATGCTTCTACCATGACATTCTGATGCTTTGGTGCCTTTGTTCTCTTCAAAGTGGTACTTTAACCTGGAAAGATCAAATGCAAAAATGGAGTGAAAGTTGAAATCAAGTGGCTTGGGTTTTGTTCACTGAACCCAGAAAGCTATTTCAGAAGCTCTACTCCCTGTGCTTATTGTTTTATGGGCACTTTCTACTCTCCTGTACCTTTACTCATGCCCTTTTTCTACCTTGAATGTGGTGGTTTCCACTGTCCCAGCCATCTTCTTTCCAAATCTGCCATTCTGCCCCAAACTCCAGGGGCTGTTATCAGTAGTATTATTTGTGCCCAAGCTTTCTTTTCCTCTCCTTCCTTAAGGGAAGGATCCATATCTGATGAATCTTTTCGTACTTTTTAAGCCTAAGGAAAACTGTCTCTTTATTTCATCTCTGTGTGTGCTTTGGGGGACTGTGACTATATCCTGAACAGCTAACATGGAGCCTAGAGTATCGGAGGTGCTTATTAAATGTTGTTAGAGTGAATGACACTCATGAGTATTTCACTACACATCTTTGTTTAAAATTCTTGAAGAATTTGGGATCCTGTTGGTAACTGGTGGTGGTCTTGAAGGTGGAGATGGGAGATAATAGTGAAAGAATTGGGACATAACTCAAGAGCTAGGTGAAACCTCTTCCTCCTCTGACAACCTCATCCTTTAGCTCTTCTGTAGCAGGGCTTATCTAAGCATTTTAGTTTGTACTTAATATGAATCAGTTTACTTAAACCAAATCAAAAGCAGACTCACAGATATGGAGAGCAAACTAGTGGTTACTAGTGAGAAGAGGGAAGGGGAGAGGGGCAATAGAAGGGTAAGGGAGTAAGTGGTACAAACTATTAGGTAAAAAAATAAGCTACAAGAATATATTGTATAACACAGGGAATATAGCCAATATTCTACAATAACTATAAATGGAGTATAACCTTTAAAATTGTGAATCACTATGTTGTATACCTGTAACTTGTATAATATTGTATAGCAGCTATACTTCAATAAAAATGAAAAAAAAAAACTTATGCTGAATACTTAAATTTATACTCTACCTGAATGAAATCAGTATTTAACTTAGCACAGATCTCTACTTAAGCTGAATCAGTACTACAGTTCTAATATATTTAAATTATTATAATCCAAATGGAAAAATCCAGGCCTAAAGCTCTTTAATACTGGGAAACTGTAGATTTGGTCTGACGCTCAGGATCTGGTAAATGAAGCTGGATAGCTGACCATTCTCCTGTGTGCTTTGCAAACGTTACATTTAGGATGTGTCGTGATAGCCCATGAGAATGGTGCCATTACTCTCATTTTAAAGATATTGGACCAGACTCTGAGGATGTGAGGGGCATGCCCAAGGTCAGCCTGCTGATTGTAGGAGACAGACTGATTGTAGAAGTGAGGACCTTCAGATCCATGTCTCTGCTGCTTCTACTATCCCTCTTGTCTCCCTAGCTCTGAGAGATTGGCCGTATCTTTGTCCTGTGTGGAGAGGCTGTGGATGAGCCAAGTCAGCAAATGACCCAGAGCAAAAACAATCAGAAACAAAGCAGATACAGGTCCTGGATGCTAGAACAATATTCCCATCCAACCTCTCTCTAAAAGTTACTTACGAGGTTCAGTGACTTCTTCTCCAAAATATCTACTGAAGCAGAAGGAGAGAAGGACATGCTGTTGGATAATTTTGATTACATTAACTTATTTGTTCCCACCACACTCTGATGAGACCAATTTGATGTTCTTGTTTAACAGATGAGGGCACTGATTCTAATCTATAACAATAGTACTAGCTACTATTTGTTAACTATTTACTCTGGTCCAGGTACTGTTATAAAGATTTTACCTTTATCAGCACACTTAATCTTCTACAGAAATAGATACCTTGCTGTGATCCTTGCTTTATAAGTGAGGAAACGGAAGCACAGAATGGTTACATCAACTATCCAAGTTTTCACATATTGTCAAATGGAGCCAGCTCAGGTAGGTCAGCTCCCAAGCTCATGCACATAACCACTATGCAAAGATGTTGAATACTTGCTTGGGGTGGGGAGGTTGGTGCACAAGAAGTGGTAGATAGTGGTCTGAGTCAAAGCCCTGGCTTCAAAGTTCGTATACTTTTTAATATCCTACTACTCTAGGCCACATAAGAACATGAGTTAGCGTTAGACTTTGGTTTCTTACTTGGCCCCTATGTGGTCCTAGACAAATCTCTTGATGCCTCTCTGCCTCAGTTTCCTCATCTGTTAAATGAAAAGACCATAACTCCTATTTCATTATGTTTTTTAAGTATTAGATATGATACTATCTGTGAATTGGTAAATTATCTGTCATATAGAAAACAGTAAATGTTGGTTGCAATTTTTGAAAAAATTTCAATTCATGTTGTAACACTGATGTCTATTAAGTCATAGTTATTTCCATTAAAATATGAGGATCAATGTAGTGGAAAGGGAACTAGCAGTCCTGGGTTTGTTCCTGGCTCTGAGAAGTGTATGTGAAAAAGCCACATTTTTTTAATCTAAAGAAATGGGAAACTTCAAGAAGCTATGTTTCTGGAGGAAGGTAAAACAAAAACTAGGCAGACAGTCCAAGGCACTTGCTAAATGGCAGAGGATAGATAGAAAGGGTGCATCCAGAGGCTAAGGAATGCTGTGAAGTATCCAGGTGAGAGTGGGATGCTCAGAGCAGAGGAGAGAGGAAGGGAAGTGAGAGGGAGAATCTGCTCTGCTCAATCTGCTCTGATTGAGGCAGATAGCCCTAGCTTCTTTGTCTGGGGCAGCTACGATGGCTGACATAGGTAGTGAAGTCAATGCTAAATAAACATAGCTTGAAGAGAAGTATTTCTTGAGAGTTATAAGTTTTCCACAAAAAAAAAAAAAAAAAAAAAAAAAAAAAAC